>NC_069092.1:15072300-15400966 GCF_947172395.1 Bicyclus anynana | reverse complement strand
AGAAATAGTAATGTTGTCATCAATTGTAAACTATAATATTGTACGACATTTTTTTAAAAGAGCAACAGTTTCTTGCCGGTGTCTTCTCAGCAGAACCTGCTTTCCGAATCGGTGGTAGAATCTTTACAAAAAACAACTGACGTATCAAAAGTGTTTGTCAACTGAGCCTACTTGAAATAAATGAATTTTGATTTTGATTAGAAGGATTATTTGGAAGTTCATTCAAAAGTCGCTTACTTGCACCGTAATATCTGCCACTGTTTTAAAGTTGCTTTGACTTATTTTTAATTAAGTAAGGACTTTTAAATAAATACTTACATAACGTCGGGAATCGAACCCATGTCAGAATAACGCGATCTGAGCGCTTTTTCCACTTTACATAATAGACATAATATATACTCATAAAAATACTAGCGGACTGAAGGATTCTATTGTGGCCGCATTAATTTTGGTTTTGAAAAAAAAAGACATTTCTTGAGACAACAATTATTATTTTTTACAAAACTTTTAATTTCAGAATTTTCAATATGTTTGAATTTAATTTATTAATTTACTGATTTTACATTGAAATTAAAAAAAGAGAGGCTGACAGCCCTCTGGGCTGTGTTAATTTGTAAAATTAGGATTTCAGTTTTTTTGTATCTTTTGTATCCGCGCGTGCCACGATGTATACTCCGCGCCACGAAACAAGTCCCGTATACGCGGCGCTAATGTTTTAATGGCGCTCATTGTCATTTGTGTAAGGCGCTGTCAATTTTACTTCAGGTTTTGGTCACGGGACTTCTTTCGTGGCCCGGAGGCGGCATAATCGAAAATATCGCTATCTCTTTAATTGCGACGAGACAAAAGAGAGAGCTATATTTACGATTGCGCCGCTACTTTGACATTTGTTTTTATCTCGTCTATATATCGTGGTGCGCATCATATTATTTTTTGTTTTTAATCCATCACAAATTTTAGCCTCTTCCAACAAGATTTATGAACAGTGCAACATTAATCAATTAATTAATAACGGTCATGTTATCCAGATCAGTAACTGTAGTCCGCAGCTCGCACGGCAACGGGACTAGCCCGACTACCCACGAACCGCTCTCTCGGCGTACTGTACATCTCTAACCCAACGGCTATGATCAGCCGCTGCACGCTCGATAGCTTCGCTTTCTCCAACTCCCCTGTAGCGCCACGGTTGCGCTGAACGTCCGAATTCGACACCACCGGCGCCTGCGCCTACGCCACCCGCCAGCTGAGGCTCAGCCGAGACGTACGCCGCGCACACGCAAGCGACTGCCACAATGAAGAGCAACTGTAAATAACGATAACAATCAAGTTAGTGAATTGACCGGCCGGCACCTGCCGCTCATATCAGGCCTTTCGTATAAAAATAACACGAATGGTTTAAAAAACTAAAAAACACGCTTGATAAATATTATCACGGGGGTGCATTTCAAATAGCCTGTCCGCCATCTTGGTCGTCCGACATATTGGATTTAAGTCACGCGACTATTTTTTCATATTACTGACCGCAAACCCTTTCATTGCATTTTATATCCATATCATGGGGGTGGATTTCAAACAGCCAGTCTGCCGTCTTGGGGAGGCCGCCATAATGGGTTTGTAATGACATTTCTTAGCTACTCATGTATTTTCATCAGAACTCAGACCGTGTGCAAAATTTCATCCTAATCGAAGACCGGAAGGTGGGTCAAATTAAGATTTTCTTACATACATACTTAATTACAAGAGAAGCTCATTTAAGCGTGTAAAAAGGCTCGGCCCTGTAGTAGGATTAAAATAGGTTGATATATCTAATATAATAATATTAATATGTAATGAAACAAGTTAAACAGAAGACTTACGGTTTTCATTGTGGGTTCTCCAAATGCATGAGCACTGACTGTGCAACAGAGTTTATATATTTTGATAATAATACTTATATCTATTAAAAGCCCATTATTATTAAATTATTGATAAGAAATTATGATTATTTAGATACAAATTAATAGCATGACATAATTACTTAATAATCCATTATTTTTAATACTAAAGGACGCCCGCGACTTCGTCCGCGTAAATATCGAGGTAAACTTTCAACCCCTATTCACACCCTTATATTCATATTTTTGCAATTTTTTTGAAATATAATAAATAGTCTACTAATTTTACATTTACAAATGTACTTTGATAACTGAAGAAATTTCCATACAAACTTTCTTCCCTAGGTCAACCCTTTTTTACCTCTTACAATCTTCTGAATGTGTTGATAAGCGCAAATCTCGAGGACAAACCGATTTCCCTAATTATTTTTTTTAGAATATTCCTAATTAAAAGAGACAAATTAAAAAAAGAAGTCTAAAAACAACGCTTTTCTATAAGTACTCCCATACATACGATTCGTAATAATATTTTAATACCATACCATACCATAAAGTTCAAGTGTTTCGTGAACAAGTGTTTCGTTCAAGTGTGAAGAGGTTTCGTGAAGGCAAAACAATTGAGTGACGTTAGTGACGTTACGGGTAGGGGTAGGGTAAGTTAAGGTTAGGGTATAGGTAGGGTAGGGTAGGGTAAGGTAGAGGTAGGGTAGGTTAGGGTAAAGGTAGGGGTAGAGTAGATGTAGGGTAGGATAGGGGTAGGGAAGAAGTGCACATAAGGAAAAGCGAAGCTTGACCGGGTCCGCTATTGAATACCTATATTTTAAAAGTTTTTGTTGGAGAGCATTATAATATTATTTTTTGTCTGTCTGTCTGACAGTCCGACTTTTTTATTTGCTGAAACTACTGAATGAATTCAAATGAAATTTGGCCAGATTAATGCCATAATGCGAAGATGGGTATAAGACTTTAGTTTTTGTCGCGAAAATAAAATCAAAAAGGGTTGACCTACGAGGAGAAAGTTTCCCCGCGTCCCGACTGCACCCCTGGGAAGGCGTGGGTGTTTGCCCTTGGCCCTCTGGAACCTAGAGTTAGAGCTCTCTTTAGCGCATGTCTGGAGCACGGCCAGTATCCTCGTACTTGGAAAATTGGAAAACTTGTTTTACTCCGAAAGGTAGGTCGTCCTGCTGACTCAGCTTCAGCATACAGGCCGATTGTCTTGCTGAATGAGGTAAACAAACTCTTTGAGCAAATAGTGTCAAATCGGCTTGTTAAGCATTTAGAGGAGGTAGGGCCAAACTTGAGCGAAAACCAGTATGGATTCCGTCGAGGCAGGCCACTATCGATGCTGGACCTGTGAGGGCTTTGACGGAAGACGCACTTTCCCAAGGCGAAGTGGTTTTAGTGGTATCTCTTGATATTTCAAACGCATTTAATAGTCTCCCATGGAGCTGCATACGGGAGGCTTTGAGGTATCACGAGATACCGGGATACCTACGGCGAATCGTGGAAAATTACCTTTCTGAAAGAGCAGTGACATACCCAGCTAACAGTGGATGGACGCGAAGGGAGATGACATGCGGTGTTCCACAGGGTTCGGTCCTTGGTCCACTTCTGTGGAATATCGGATACGACTGGGTGTTACGGGGCTTTAACGCGCAGGGCGTTGACGTTACGTGTTATACAGATGATACCCCGTGGCAAAACCTTCAGAGAGGCGCGCATATTGCGACAGCTGGTGTGGCTCAGGTAGTGGTAGTGGATCCGGCGATTGGGATTGGAGGTAGCCCTTAATAAATCTGAGGCTCTATACTTTCATGACCCAAGGATGTCACCTTCGGTCGAGTTCGACCACGTCGTTGGAGGAGTATCTATCCCTGTTGAGTCGACTATGAAGTACCTTGGACTCGTCCTCGACAGTCGATGGAAATTTGTGGAACACTTCCGACGACTGGTCCCAAAGTTAATTGGTGCCACCGGGGCGCTGAGCCGGCTTCTCCCAAACGTGGGTGGACCCAACGTCGCCTGCCGTCGCCTTTACACTGGAGTAGTGCGATCGATGGCATTGTATGGGGCGCCAATATGGGTATATTCTCTGACTGCTCAAAACCGAACACTGTTGCAGAGGCCGCAGCGGGTCATGGCTTCCAGGGTAGTCACAGCTTATCGAACCATCTCCTGCGAAGCTGCCTGCGTTTTGGCTGGGACGCCTCCATGGGATCTGGATACGGAGGTATTGGCGTCAATGCACCTGCTTAGGGTGGATACCCAATCACGAGGAGAACAAATTTCCCGGGGAATAATAACCAAGTGGAAGCGCAAAGCTCACGGCGAAGTTCTTAGGAAGTGGCAAGAGAGGCTAGAGTTGCCAGGTGCAGGTCGACAAGCAATTGAAGCGATTCGACCTGTACTCCAACGGTGGGTACAAAGAAGGCAC
Organism: Bicyclus anynana; assembly: GCF_947172395.1. Classification (NCBI taxonomy): domain Eukaryota; kingdom Metazoa; phylum Arthropoda; class Insecta; order Lepidoptera; family Nymphalidae; genus Bicyclus; species Bicyclus anynana. Next base: position 15,396,658 of record NC_069092.1, on the reverse strand, counting down.
GGTGAAATTACGTTTCACCTTACACAGGTTATTTCGGGGCTCGGCTGCTTCGGAAGATACCTGTGGAAGGTGGCCGGTAGAGAGCCTACAGAGGTTTGCCATGAGTGTGGCTGCGCCTCTGATATCGCACAGCATACTCTGGCTGAATGTTCCAGTTGGGAGGAGCCACGCGAGGCACTGGTGGCTGTAATCGGACGAGATCTATCTCTGCCATGCGTTTTAAAAGACATGACGGAAAATGAGAAGTCCTGGGAAGCTGTAGTCTCCTTCTGTGAGATTGTGATGTCACAAGAGGCAGCGGAAAGGTTGAGAGAGGTCGATGTGGATTCTCATCCTATCCGCCGTAAGAGAGCCGGACGCAGGCGGCTCGTTCAGGACCGTCATTTCCCTCCTTGACGAGGACCTCCGGGTGATAGATACGAAGAATCTGTCATCCACCGGAGATAAGTCCTCGAGTTGTTAACGCTTTCAGTGTTTCCTAAGCGATCTTAATAAAACAACAGGAGAGCTCGATTTACGAGTGCCGCTGGCTGGGTTGCGGTAGTTTACGAAATGTTCCCGTGGCTCAGTCATCAGGCGGCGAGTCGGAACACTGTGGGGTTTTAGTCGGTTGAAGTCCGACATAACCTTCTTGCCTCCCCGTGGCGAGAAGGTATCCATGAGGATTTCCCCACGTAAAAAAAAAGGGGGAGAAAGTTTGTATGGAAATTTCTTCAGTCTTAAAGGTACATTTGTCAATGTAAAATTAGTAGACTATTTATTATACTTTAAAAAAATTGCAAAAATTTGAATAGAAGGGTGAGAAAAAGAGGATGAAAGTTTACATCTACTTTTACACAGAAGAAGTATTAAATATAATGGATTATTAAGTAATTACGTCATGCTATTAAATTGTATCTAAATAATCATAATTTCTTATCAATAATTTAATAATAATGGGTTTTTAATAGATATAACTATTAGAATCAAAATATATAAACTCTGTTGCACAGTCAATGCTCATGCATTTGGAGAACCGATATAACCGAACCGAGAACAATGAAAACCGTAAGTCTTCTGTTTAACTTGTTTCATTACATATTATTATTATTATTATTATTATATTAGATATATCAACCTATTTTAATCCTACTACAGGGCCGAGCCTTTTTAACACGTTTAAATGAGCTTCTCTTGTAATTAATGTATGTAAGTAAACTAAGAAGTTCCAAAAAAATCTAAACTTCATAAATGGGTATGGTAAGAGAAGGCTGGAATATAATGTTCCAACAATCTTTAACGATTTTCCGGATACGGTAAAGAATCTTCTAAAAGATTCTAATATACTCACGAACGTACATAAGCGGAAACTTAAGAATTATTTTTTGGGACAGCCTGTGTAGCGTCGCAGCACCGGTTCACTCACACTTTTATTTAACTACCCTATAATGATTATTCTTGGTATTTATCCTCTTCTGTTTGTTAATTACTTTTGTTCCTAAATATTGTATTATATAATAATAACCTGTGCACGGTAAAACCAACTGTGGTTTGTGTTGCACTATGGTTAAGCTTAATTTAAATGTGTTTTTGTTGAATAATAAATAAATAAATATATAAAGAAATAAATAAGAAAATCTTAGAATCTTAATTTGACCCACTTTCCGGTCTTCGATTAGGATGAAATTTTGCACACGGTCTGACTTCTGATGAAAATACATGAGTAGCTAAGAAATATCATTACAAATCCATTATGGCGGCCTCCCCAAGATGGCGGACTGACTGTTTGAAATCCATGATATGGATATCAAATGAAAGGGTTTGCGGTCAGGAATACGAAAAAAATAGTCGCGTGACTTAAATCCAATATGGCGGACAACCAAGATAGCGGACAGGCTATTTGAAATGCACCCCCGTGATAATATTTATCAAGCGTGTTTTTTAGTTTTTTAAACCATTCGTGTTATTTTTATACGAAAGGCCTGATATGAGCGGCAGGTGCCGGCCGGTCAATTCACTAACTTGATTGTTATCGTTATTTACAGTTGCTCTTCATTGTGGCAGTCGCTTGCGTGTGCGCGGCGTACGTCTCGGCTGAGCCTCAGCTGGCGGGTGGCGTAGGCGCAGGCGCCGGTGGTGTCGAATTCGGACGTTCAGCGCAACCGTGGCGCTACAGGGGAGTTGGAGAAAGCGAAGCTATCGAGCGTGCAGCTTTTGAACAGAGCCATTGGGATCCTTTATATGTTATTAATTAATTGGACTTTTATTAATTAATTGATTAATTAGTTGCACAGTTCATAAATCTTGTTGGAAGAGGCTAAAATTTGTGATGGATTAAAAACAAAAAATAATATGATGCGCACCACGATATATAGACGAGATAAAAACAAATGTCAAAGTAGCGGCGCAATCGTAAATATAGCTCTCTCTTTTGTCTCGTCGCAATTAAAGAGATAGCGATATTTCCGATTATGCCGCGTATTAGACTCCGCGCCACGAAAGAACTCTCGCGGCCAAAACCTGAACTAAAATTGACAGCGCCTTACTAATTTATTACTTAATGACAGTAAGACCGCCATTACCAAATGACAATAAGCGCCATTAAAACATTGGCGCCGCGTCTACGAGACTTGTTTCGTGGCGCGGAGTATATATCGTGGCACGCGCGGATACAAAAGATTGAAAAAAAACTGAGATTCTAATTTTACAAATTAACACAATCATCTGTCAGCCTCTCTTTTTAAATTTAAATGTAAAATCAGTAATTAAATTGAATAAAAACATATTGAAAAATATAAAATAAATGACTTTTTTTAAAACCTAAATCTCCTCCGTGACGCAGTGGTATGCGCGGTGTATTTACAAAACGGAGGTCCTAGATTCGATCCCTGGCTGGGCCGATTGAGATTTTCATAATTGGTCCAGGTCTGGCTGGTTACCACCCTACCGACAAAGACGTATCGCCAAGCGATTTAGCGTTCCGGTACGATGTCGTGTAGAAACCGAAAAGGCATGTGGATTTTCATCCTCCTCCTAACAAGTTAGCCCGCTTCCATCTTAGACTGCATCATCACTTACCATCAGGTGAGATTGTAGTCAAGGGCTAACTTGTAAATAATAAAAAAAATGCCGACACAAAAGCATCAGTCAATCCGCTAGTATTTTTTATGTCTAGATCGCGTAATTCGTTCAAACGTTAATTTGTTCAAACTTATTTGAATAAAAAAATTAAACTGAATTGAAAAGCAAAGAAAAGTTAAAGAATATTTTCTATTACATGAAGTTATTTCATTGAAAGTCCTGACATAAGTCAAACTAAGGCGAGGCAATTTTAAAACAATGGCAGCTCATCATCATCATCAATAACCATAGGCGTATATAGCGAGTGGACCGGACCCACCCTAGAATAGTCCAGTGTCCACCCTAGAATACTGGGCTACCAATTTGAAATTCTATGATGGACGCCGAAATACTAATAATTTTACACAAAATATCATTTAAAATATCAAATAATAACAATTACAATTTATAATATAGAAAAACCTATAAGTAAAGATTTTGAAAAATATATTTATACTTTTTCTAATACCTACCATAGATATAAAGAAAAAATAATAAATAAGTCAAGGCGTTTCAGAAGTATGCGTCCACAAATATTGCTAATGAAATTTTAATATTGAGTGTCGACTCTGTTCAGTGATATGTAGTGAATATATATAGGAAACAAAACAAAGTCCATGTACCAGTAATGTTACCAGCAATCCGTATAATCCGGCATTTTATACAATATCTAGGCAATGTATGGAATACCTACATAGTCGATACGTTTCTAATAAGAATATTTAATACTAGCGGACGCCCACGACTTCGTCCGCATGGAATTCAGTTTTTTACAAATCCCGCTGGAACCATGGATTTTTCCAGAATGGAAGGTAGCCTATGTGTTTATCCAGAGTAAAATCTATTTCCATTCCAAATTTCAGCCAAATCGCTTCTGTAGCCGCAGCGTAAAAGAGGAACAAACATACTTACACGAGGTACAGAATCGGAGCAACCTGTATAATATATGTTATTTATCCAATGCGCGCACATACCCTCACTTTATAAATTTAATTGGTTTCTTCGGGTATGTGTGCGTTTTGTATTATATTATAAGTTATTATTTTTGTATTTTATTTTTTATATGTGTTGTGTATGCTGTTGTTTTATATGTTGCTTATTGATTGAGAACTCAGAGTGCTGACGACGATTGCCAGTGTGCAGAGAAACTCGATTGAGTTTATGTCACACTGATAAGTTATTTAAAAATAGTTAAAAAAAATGTATATTTATATTTAAATAAAATAAATAAATAAACACACTTACACACAAACTTTCGCCTTTATAATATTAGTGTGATAGTGTGATTAACTTTTGGGGGGCAACATGGACAATAAACCAAATACTAGTAAAATCAGTATTAAAAATTAGTAGTGAAACCAGTCTTAGATATTGTTCAGTAATTTTTTATTCTGTTTCACCGCTAGGATGTATAAGCATAGCAGTATTAATCGTCACCATTGACCGACGGGATACGTGAAGGCCCAATTATAGGAAGGTTCAACAGGTTTCCTTTCACCCAGCCGCCGCCAGCCTCTGGGCTCAGAGGATCGCTCGGCTACGGGACTAACCCGACTACCCCTGACAACTGGATCGGCGTACTCTAATCCTCTAACCCAACGCCGTCTTCCTTCAGCCGCTGCACGCTCGACAGCATCGCTTCTTTCAATCCCTCTTGTCCAACCGTAGAGAAGCGCTAAACGTCCAATACTTGTGGGCTTAGAAGCTCGCACGGCCATGGGACTAGCTCGAGTACCCTGCAGAGACTCAGCCAATACGTGCGCCGCACAAGCGACTAACACGATGCAGAGCAACTGTAAATAACGATAACAATCAGCCGATACATGCCTACTCATTTAACGGGCCACTACAGGGCTAGGCCTCGCTGTTTATAGGAGAAGATGGTTTGACAGCCTCCGTGGCGCAGTGGTATGCGCGATGGACTTACAAGACGGAAGTCCTGGGCCGATTGAGGTTTCTTGATTGGTCCAGCTGGCTAGTGGGAGACTTCAACCGCGGCTAGTTACTAGCCTACCGGCAAAGACATACTTAGCGTAAAGTATAAAATTGAGAGTAGAGAATTTAAAAAAAATATATTTTACGAGTAGCAAACATCCTCATTTATCCATCCTCAAAGTAAGCAGCTTAATACCCTAAATTTTTCACAAAAAGCTGATTATTAAAAAATACACAAAAAAATCTTATAATTTTTATCTTAAGTTTTTTTTTCTATTTTTTGTTCCAGGAGAATTGAAACATAATGTTGTCTACATGTTTAGCTATCAAATAACACCCTTTTTATCTTGATAGGTCATTTACATGAATAGTGATGGTCGAATTAGTATGAGAGCCCAGGTCTTGGTATCCAAAAACACAAAATGGCAGCCATTTTACCACTATGAGAGAAAAAAGAATTTAGAGAGACAATTTGTTGATAAAAAATGCCATATTTTATACCATTAGACGCTCCGACACCAGTAACGGGACACACTGTACATATTTGCACCTCATCATTATCAACCCATATTCAGCTCACTGCTGAGAACGAGTCTCCTTTCAGATTGAGAGGGGTTAGGCTAATTTGCCCAATTGGCAGACTTCACAAACGCAGAGGATTAAGCAAATTCTCAGGTATGCAGGTTTACTCACGATGTTTTTCCTTCACCATTGCAAAATATGCACAAAACTGAATAGAGATTATCCCAGGGCCGAATTATCCACTGGGCTATCACGGCTACTCGTACCTACTCGTATGAATTTTTTACCCCACTGCAAGAAAGGTTTTCTAATCGCTCTCTACAGTTCTGCTTTTTTCTTTTCAGTTTTTATATGTAATGAAATCAGATTTTATTTTTTTTATTTATTAAACAAGCTATTAACAAATGATTTACGGTTTTCATTCTAGGTAATTCGATGGAATCCAACGCACTGAATGTAGATCTTGTAACGGAGTTTACCTATTTATCGTACACTAATAGTTATATTTATTAAAATCCCATTTAATATATAGATAATAATTAACATTCTACACTTATTGATTTGGTTATATATCTGTAAGTCTAGAACTATTTGTAGAACATATAGTTATAGACACAATCTATACTAATATTATAAAAGGTACAAAGGGAAATGCCTACCGGCACATACAACTTCGGCTCAGGGAACCCAGGTATACCAGATAAAAGTATATGGAGATGATAATATGTTGTATAAAAAAGGAACTAGTTAAATAATTGGCTTGGAGGTCGTCAAAAAAGGATTTAGCAATTAGTATGTTAAAAAATATGTTGCAAGTAGGATGCCTCAATAGCTCCTGGCCACACTTTCCTAAAAGATAATTACGAGTAATATTGGTTAATAACGGTTTGACCAGGAAATTTTTGTCAAAATGTACATAATAAAATACAATAAGTAGAATATAATTTGATTTCGTAAATACATATCACAATCAGGTAAGCCAGAATGAACTAAATGAAAAATTAATTAATAATAATAGTAGATATTACAAAGAGGAAAGATTCGATTGTTTGTTTGGAACTTATTCAGTTCAGAATTATTAAATTCAAAAATGCCTTTACCAGTAGAAAGCTACAACATTATACAAAATAGTTATTGATGTATTTAAATATATTTATTTATTATTATTATTATTATAAAATCAATCCATTTTAAATAATCCCACATAAGGTTTCCTTTCACCCAGCCGCCGCCGGTCTCTGGGCTCAGAGGCTCGCACGGCAACGGGACTAGCTCGACTACCCGCAGCACGAACGAACGACCCCATTCCCGAAAACCATGGCTGTCTGAAAGATCGTGACCTTGTGGCACGTCCGATAGCCATACCCTCGCTGCCCACTCCTCGACTATCCGCAGCACGCTTGGTTCCAAGTCCCGAAAACCATGGCTGTCTGAAAGATCGTGACTCTGCGGCACGTTCGATACCCCCACTGCCCACTCCTCCCCCCAGCAGAGGCTCAGTCGAAACGTAGGCTGCACTTACGCAAGCGACTACCACGATGCAGAGTAACTGTAAACAAAAAATCAGATCAGAAAACAGTCATCAATCGATTTAAGTCTACTCATTTAACAGGCAGCCCCTGTAGCTAAGTGGCACGTCGATTCTCTTTCTACGATCGCAAACGCTTCGAAAACTAGAAATTATATGGGAATGAGAGATCTTGTTCACGTGACCTGTCGATTGCAAATGTCATTCCCATACATTATTCTGGTTTTCGATGCGTTTGCGATCGTAGATAGAGAATCGACATGCCACTTGGCTGCAGGGGCCGATTCCGGAGGGTGTGGGTTCGAATCCGATCCCCGGGGCATGCAGCTCCAGTTTTTCAGTTGTGTGCATTTTAAGAAATTAAATATTACGTGTCTCAAACGGTAAGGAAACATCGTGAGGAAACCTGCATATCAGAGAATTTTCTTAATTCTCTGCGTGTGTGAAGTCTGCCAATCCCTCTCATTCTGAGAGGAGACCCGAGCTCAGCAGTGAGCCGACTAAGGGTTGATATGGTATATAGAGCTATCAACAATACTGCTCCAATGCGTTTTATGAGAACTTAGGGTAATAATGCTAATTTTTTCAACGATTACTATCTGCAGGCTAATTCGCTATCTTTGACGTATGCTAGTTAACATACATGAAATTGATTTCTATGTAAAAAGTCTGTTCTAAATAAAAATATGTTTACTGGTGGATATCACACAGTAGATAAATGACAAAAAAATAATTTTCAAAATCGGTTAAAAATGACGAGGTATGTTTTTTTAATATTCCTACAAATAAAAAGAAACATACGCGTCGAATTTAGAACCTCCTCCTTTTTTGAAGTCGGTTAAAAATGAAAACGGACGAACAAAACGAATTATGTCACATCGCTGTAACTTTACAGAATGCAGGCGACCGACGCGACGGCTTAACGTTCTCTTCGAGACACAGTAATGTAACACTACCAATATCCCAACTCCGGGATAAGACTCATTATCTCATAGCCAGAACAGGATTCGAAGCCAGGACCCCGTAATAAAGGGTAATAGATGTCCACAAGACGCTCAATGATTATAAAGGGATCGTAATAATTGGTAAAAATACTCAACAACATGCAAGGTACCCTTCCTTATAATTAAAGCCCCTTGGGCTCTGGAAAAGAACATATAAGTTATATATACAGACTTACGGTTTTCATTGTAGTTATTTCGATGAAATCGACGCACTGAATGTAAATCTTGCAACGGAGTTTATATAAATATATTATGACGCTAATAAACGTGAAAACCTATTTAAAACCCATTAAAATATATTTAATTATAGATAACATTCCGAGTTTTATAATCTACACTTAATGATTTGGCTGTACACAAATAAGTATCTGCTGGTTAATCTGTAGGTCTAGAACTATCTATAGGTCACATAAATTATAGACACAATCTATAGTAATATAATAAAGAGGACAGTTTTGATTGATTGTTTGTTTGCACTGAAAATGCTCTGAAACGAATGGTCAGGTTTAAAAATTCTTTTACAATTAGAATCGTAAATTATCTCAGATAAACATAGCCCACAATTAATAAGTGAACGAGAACTACGCGAGTGAACGTCTGATAGTCCATACTGATATTATAAATAAGAGGAAAGATTTGTACGTTTGTTTCTTCGCATTAAATAGTCTCTGAAACTACTGAACCAGATTAATAAATTATTTCACCATTATGAATCCAACATTTTTTCTGATGAACACAGGCTATATTTTAACCTCCGTATTCCCAGGGGAACGGGAACTACGCGTGTGATTTCACGTGGCGTCTGCCTAATTGCCGTCTAGAGTAATTATTATTTTAGTCTCTCATTTATTTATTTCTTAGATGTTAGTCTTTTCGCTATAAGACCATAGACATAGTGGTTATCTCGTGAGCACGGTCCAAGTATTTTGATACTTTTTCTTTTTCGGTTTTAACCAGATTATCGTCATGTGGAACAGTAATATCAACAATTATTGCACGACGCACTGACCGATCGACTAGCATCATATCAGGTCTTATTATTATTATTATTATTAGCAGTGCTTGCTTACAATCAACAAGTTTTTAAAAAATCAAATAATATTATCCCGATTTTTAGAAGACATTGTTCTGGGTAAACCTGCGGATATTTATCAAAGACTAGCAGACGCCCGCGACTTCGTCCGCGTGAAAATCGATGTACATTTTCGACCCCGTCGCCCCTTCTATTTATATTTCCGTATGTTTTATATATAAAAATTACAAAATCACAACCCCCGGCCGAAGGCCGGTGTACAATAAAGTGCGCGTTTTTTGTGCTTGGGTAAAATGCCCAGTCGTAGCCATCGTCGGAGGCCCTATCCAACCCCCGGTCGACGGCTGGCGTGCAATTAATTGTGTCTGCGTAAAATGCCCAGCCGTAGCCACGGTTGAAGACCCTATCACAAACCCCCGGATTCGGCCGCGCGTTCCGTTTTTTGTGCTTGGGTAAAATGCCCAGCCGTAGTCACGGTCGAAGGCTGTATCACAAACTCCCGGGCGAAGGCCGGCTTACAATACAGTGCGCGGCCGAAGGCCGCGCGTTCTGTTTTTTGTGCTTGGGTAAAATGCCCAGCCGTACTCACGGTCGAAGGCCATATTACAAACCACCGGCCGATGGCCTCGCTTTTTTTTGCTTGGGTAAAATACCCAGCCGTAGTCTGGGTCGAAGGCTGTATCATAACTCCCGGCCGAAGGCCGCGCGTTCCGTTTTTGTGCTTGTGTAAAATTTCCAGCCGTAGTCACGGTCGAAGGCTCTATCACAAACTCCCGGCCGAAGGCTGGGCTACTATAAAGTGCGCGGCCGAAGGCCGCACGTTCTGTATTTTGTGCATCGGTAAAATGCCCAGCCGTAGCCACGATCAGAGGCCATATTACAAACCCCCGGCTGAAGGCCGCGCTTTTTTTTGCTTGGGTAAAATACCCAGCCGTAGTCACGGTCGAAGGCTGTATCATAAACTCCCGGCCGAAGGCCGCGCGTTCCGTTTTGTGCATCGGTATAATGCCCAGCCGTAGCCACGATCAGAGGCCATATTACAAACCCCCGGCCGAAGGCCGCGCTTTTTTTTGTTTGTGTAAAATACCCAGCCGTAGTCACGGTCGAAGGCTGTATCATAAACTCCCGGCCGAAGGCCGCGCGTTCCGATTTTTGTGCTTGGGTAAAATGCCCTGCCGTAGTCACGGTTTTAAGGCCTTATCACAAACTCCCGGCCGAATGCCGGTCTATAATAAAGTTTAAAGCGCGTTTTTTGTGCTTGGGTAAATTGACCAGGAAAAGAGGAGGACTTTTCGTACAAACTTTCAACCCCTATTTCACCCCCTTCTGATTTTATTTTCGCTATAAAAAGTATTCTATAACCTGCTCCGTATTATGTTCTCAAACCGTGCTAAGTTTCATTTGAATTCATTCAGTAGTTTCAGTGTGATGCCCGGTCAACAAAAATAGGGACAGATAGACAGACAAATAATCGAAAAAAAATGTTTTTGAATTCAGTATCGATTGTATAATGCCCTATGATCTTTTTTTTAAATTAATCAAAATGTTCTGTAATTTAACCTGTTACAGTTTTATTATAAGTATATAGTATAGATAAGTATTTAATACCTATTGCGCCAAATTCGTGCTCTTTTTATAGTAATAAATCTTGCATAACATTATACGATAAAAAAGTAGACAATGTGACTATTTAAACACAAAAAGGATTATTCAGTTTGAACCTGAACTTTTAAGTAGTTCCTGAGATTAGTTTCGCGTGTTCAACCAAATAAACAAACAAATTGGTCAGTTGAGTATAGAATATGTGCCTCAATATCGATATTACACAGTTTTAGTGGAAAACTCGTTTCTCCAAATAACGCCTGCGAATCAATTTGAGCAATCCTGTTTTTTCAAGATGTCTTTTTTTCTATCTGTCTGATTTTAATGAAACAAAGCCTATATGATGTCCTGAACTTTGCTTAATCTATTTGTGAAATCCACGTCAAAATCCGTTCAGCAGAACCAGATAATAGCGAGAACATACAGACTGAAGGACAGACAGACAGACAGACAGGCAAGAAAATCAAAAAAAAATTTTTTGTATTCCATTGCTCATTTCTAATTGCCCTAACTTGATTTTAGTTACATTAGGTCAAAGTACAGACACTCGATTTCTACTCTTTTATTATAGTACAGATAGATAGATAGATATATGCTGTCGCGACATTTTTTGTAGAAAATGATGTGTTTTACAAAGTTGTTGTATATTATTTTATTCTAACATCAATAGTTTTTGCAGCGCATGCTGGTAAAGAAAAACTTGGAGAAGGTTGAAAAGGTTTATTGTAAGTAAGGTTAGGTCCGATGACAAATTGGCAAGCTACAACCGTCTCGTGCGCGTGTTGGTTGAGAGTGAGGTCATTTCACGGTCGAGTGAATGACGCTGCTGTATTTGCAACCCCTTGGCCTTTTGAATAGCAATGACAATGCTTGAGGGAATTAGCAGACTTTTGGGAAGGCGCGAACACACGCCATGTACACCTTGGGTTACATTATTGGAGTTTCAGGAAGGATCCCTAATTTTTTTGAAAATAAAATATAGCCTATAGCCTTCCTCGATAAATGGGCTATCTATCACTGAAAGTATTTTTCAAATCGGACCAGCAGTTCCTTCAAAGTTCGTTCAATCAAACAAACAAACAAACAAACAAACTCTTCCGCTTTATAATATTAGTATAGATACTCATTACAAATCATATTTGAAATAATATAAATGAAACAGAATTAAAACTCTAAAAAATAATGAAGATTTATATTGCTAACATCAGTCAAAGTCAACTTTAGAGTAATGGCATTATGGGTGTAAGTAAGCGACTATTAAATTAACTTCCCAAGAATTATTTAAGGGCTTTATCAATATCATCATCATCTTCATCATTAACAGCCGATGGACGTCCACCGCTGGACATAGGGCCTCTTGTATCCTCTCCAAGCACAACGGTCGCGAGCCGCCAGCATCCAGCGGCTCCTTGCAAATTTTTCAATATAGAATATGAACTGTATTGAAAAAGATTCTTAGTTAAATAACAAAGTACATTATACTTCTCACGGAAAGCTAGCGGACGCCCGTGACTTTGGCCTCCTTTAGTTCTCTTCATCAACCAGACCCTGCCGCATAATCTATACTAATATTATAAAGCTGAAGAATTTGTTTGAATGCTTGAACGCGCTAATCTCAGGAACTACTGGTCCTATTCAAAAAATCCATTTAGTATTAGATAGCCCATTTATCGAGGAAGGCTATAGGCTCATATTATCCCCTTATTCTTACGGAAACGGAACCAGGCGGGTGAAACCGCGCGTCGTAGCGATTTGGCTCGTATTGTCAAAAAAATATTGAAATATTATTTAAGTCTCAAAAAAATATTTATTTTTTCAATCTAGTAGAACGATAATGAACAATTTAAGATTATTTGAAAGTATCAACTAGCCTATTGGCTGGGCATGTTCTGAAAAACGTTCAGACTTCAAAATCAGCTATCATAAGCTCATAAGGAGCTCATAAGGAGGTCTTTAGCAAACGAATCCTAAACGTTCTCAAATAATTCACACACTAAATATTATTATTATCTCTCATTTATTTAATACTTCTTTTTTTTTAAATTTTTAACAATATAAGTATTAAATACAAAACATTATTAAAAATTTATAAAAAAAATTCACCCTCCCGCTGCGGGACATTTGAGTGCCCAAGCAACCGGTGGTCAGGGCTCCAGAGTGAGGAACCTCCTCACAATACGCGCCGTCTCAAGAATCACTGCCTTTTGTATCCGACTCTTGATCCAACAGTTAAGCGAAAGCTTCTTAAGGTGTTGGTCGAAGCTTTTCGCTATAAGACCATTGACTGAAACAACTATCGGAACAATAATAGTTGACTCAACATTCCACATGGCGGTAATCTCGTGAGCAAGGTCCAAGTATTTTGATACTTTTTCCTTTTCGGCTTTAACCAGATTATCGTCATGTGGAACTGTAATATCAACAATTATTGCACGACGCACTGACCGATCGACTAGCACTATATCAGGTCTATTGGCTACAATATACCTGTCAGTGATAATCGTTCGGTCCCAGTAGAGCAATGCACTGCTATTTTCAAGAACTGACGCTGGGTCGTACCTATAGTAAGGCATCTCAAAATCGATAAGGTCATATTGAAGAGCAAGCTGTTGGTGGATTATCTTGGCTACTTGATTATGTCTGTGCAAGTATTCGCCGTTAGCAAGATGAGAACACCCGGACACAATATGCCTGAGGGACTCCCCAGGACGATGACACGCTCGACAGATGTCTAGAGTGCCATCTTTCATAATGTGTTTCCGGTAGTTTCTCGTCTTTATAACTTCGTCCATAATTGCACAGACAAAACCCTCGGTTTCCCCAAAGAGGTCACCGAATTGCAACCAAGATACAGATGTTATTTGATCTACATTGGGCCCAGTAAGGGCCTTGTAGAATCGTCCATGCAACTCCTTGCTCTTCCATATTGCCACACGATCTGAGTTACTAATTAATATAGGCTTGCGCCAGTTCTCTTTGCCTAGGGATAGCGGGGTAAGACCCTTATCCACTGCAACGACATCCTGAAACATACTCACATTCATCTTGAGAAAATGATCTCTGAGATTGCACACCTCACGATTATGGAGGTTCTTGGCGTTTAAGAAGCCACGTCCTCCACACTTGCGTGGGATGTACAATCTCATTACAGATGAACGGGGGTGATGCATCCGGTATGACGTCAGCAGTTTGCGGACTTTACAGTCCAGGGAATCCAGTTCGGTTTGAGTCCACTTTAGAATGCCAAAAGTGTATATGAGTAAGGGCATGACCCAGCTATTGAAGGCACGCACCTTGTTACCGCCTGATAAAAGACTTTTTAGGACTTTTTTCAGGCGGCCAAAGAAGCGTTCCTTCACTACCTGTTTCATATTCCCTGTCTCAATACCAAGTGCTTCTGTCATTCCAAGGTATTTATAGGTCTCGCCTTCAAGGAGTGATCTGAGAATGATAGTTTCTGAAATAACTATATTCTCGGAGCTCACTATCCTTCCTCGCTCTACATTGATGACCGCACACTTGTCTACACCAAATTCCATCCTTATGTCATTGCTAAAGGTTCGAGTAATCTTCAGCAATGACACTAGGTCTGTACGCTTTGATGCATACAGCTTGAGGTCATCCATGTAAAGCAAGTGAGATATGAGCTCACCACCCCTGCGAAGGCGAAAGCCTAGCCCTGAATCCCGCAGTAAAGTACTGAGAGGATTAAGGGCTAGACAAAACCATAAAGGGCTCAAACTATCGCCCTGGAAAATACCTCGCCTAATCCCTATCAGTTCATTCGATTCAGAACACTCAGAAGCGCCTGGGTGACGAAGAACTGTCATCCACTGTCTCATACATGACTCAAGAAAAGAGCATAGTGTTGTATCGACCTTGTACAACCGCATGACCTCCATGAGCCATGAATGAGGCACCGAATCATAGGCCTTCTTGTAGTCTATCCAAGCAGCCGTGAGATTTTTTCTGTTTCGCCGAACCTGTTGGCAAATAGCAGTGTCTATGAGGAGAAGTTCCTTTGTACCACGAGACCGGGCCTTACATCCATTCTGTGTTGGGGCCAAAATATTATTTGCATTTATATGCATCGTTAATTTTGATGACAGAATGGATGTAAGGAGCTTATAGATGGTGGGTAAGCATGTTATCGGTCGGTAGTTTTTGGGGTCTGTGGTACTTCCGGATTTGTGTAGCAGGAACGTGACACCAGTTGTTAAAAATGCCGGTAGCGATCCAGTGTCAATGGCATTTTGGAATTGCACTGCCAAGATAGAATGGGCGCTACGAAACCATTTTAACCAGAAGTTGTGCAATCCGTCCGGTCCTGGGCATTTCCAGTTTGACGCCGGACGAATTGCACAACTTACATTTTCTGTAGTAATGGATATCGGAATCATTTGTTCCACCATTGCACACTCTTCCTTGACAGTACTCATCCAATCGCCTTCAGTGTGGCCTACGGGGGCCGACCAGATGCTACGCCAGAAATCTGACATAGCATCAGAAGTCGGAGGTTCCCCATCTGTCACACAGGCACTGGATCGTTCCCAGTTCCTGTACACTTTCCGTTGGTCACTTTGGAAGATTCTATTCTGATTATACCGGTCTATGCGCTCTTTATAACGCCTAATGCGTTGTGCCCATGCATAGACTTTCTGCTTCAAGAAGTCAATGCGTTCGGTGACACAAGCCAAGTACTGGAACGGACGTGTGTCAGTCCCAGCAAAAGCCTGATTCACAAATCGCATAACTCTAGGGCGATTGTTGCCCTCCTTGAAGCAGATTAGCTTAGCTATGAGAGTTCTAGTCAGTGTGATACGCCTTTCGATTCTGGTCCGCCAAGCTGGTGCTTGACCCGTCCTCTGCGGAACCGTGCGTGGTTCAGGGAATTTGACACCCGCAATACGACACGCCGCAACGGCTCCACAGAATAGAATCGAATGCGTATCACTTAGGTCCTCAGATGTTACGAGATATTCACCTAAAATCTGATCTAGAACCCCCACTAACGCCATATTTCGTCTATGTACAGGCAAACGAGGCAATTTTGGTCTTAAATTAAGAGGCATGTACCTGTATGTCACAATAGAATCCTCCAAAGTTCTCCTCAATTGCTCATAATTCTGGCTACTTACTTGCATATCGATACCATCCTGTAGCACCTCTGGGATGTTGGTTTGCAATGTTTGCTGAGGTAAGCTACGGATGGTATCGATTTGTACTGAAGTAGAGCGCAGTCGTTCAAGGTGAGCTTCATCTAGCAGATGACGTCGCTGGATTGCTCGCACCTGATCCGATAGTCGCTGCGCAGTCACGGTCACTGTTGGCTCAAGAGTCTGAAACATAGACAACATCCTTGACCGGTACGCAGCAAGGTTAGTTCCCCCCTCTGTCGCCCCATAGTACGCTCGCATGACGCTCTCATTGAGTGGACGAGACCATCTCATGCGACGCACTACACCACCGGTAGCGGGAGCACTCACAGGAGCCCGCAGCCCCTCTTGATCCAAGCTCTCCGGTAGTGGTATCTCGTCGACGTCCTGCTGGTGTTGTTGCTGTTGTTGTTGGTGTTGCCGTCGTCGTGTGGTGACACCCCGATGAGTCGTCCGCACGGGTGTCTCATCCCCCGCAGATGTTGGCGGGGTCTTAAATTCCTCAGACGACGACGGCGACGTCGACGACGATATGAAGATGTTATTTCGTGCGCTGGTGCTCTGGCCGCCAACTCGTCGCATATTTTCTATGGTTTATAATGTTCTTCAAATTCATTTTACTGTTTCTATTTGATTTGGCTTATTTGTAGCGTATATATTTAAATTATTTTAATTTTATTTATTTGTTTGAAAAAAATATGTCACTCCAGACGGATGGCAGGTGTCATATTATTATTATTATTATTATTATTATTCAGCTGAATTTCTTTATTAAATTGTTATACTAATGTACAGACAGAGTAACTTTGTAATTTAAGTAGCTTGCAAGCTCTATTAGTATTAGTTTGTAATTTCTTCTTTTTTTAGCTGAATAAAGGATTTTATTATTATTATTATTGTTAGATTTTTAGTTATTTAAATAATTATAAATACATAAGACAACATATAAAAACTCCTTCTTCCAGATAAATGTTTTAATCTGTACTGTTTATTAATGATTATGGTTTTATTCTGAGGTTGGTTTGGTATTGTGGTATATACTCTATGAAAAAGAGGCGGACATGTGATTAAGTGGCGTGAAGTAAATTTAATTAATGTATTATCCATCTACCAAAGTAACGATTTGTTTAAGAATGAGTAATAAGTTATTTGAAATACAGTTTATACATTCCAGCTTGTGTTATTTTTATTCCATTTCTATTATCAGAAGTGAGAGTACCTACGAACACGATGTCATTACCTACATTAAAGTCGATCTACAGAAAGAAAATGTAACGGCATTTAAATGAAGTGTGAATTTGGGAAAACAGTGGTTTACATTACGAGAAATGCGATAAAAATCATACGTGTGTACAACCATTAAGTATGTATACCACTGACGGCTATGGGACGCACGCCGCACTGGTCCCGGTAAAAGTATTTATGCGATGTCGGTTGTCGATGCTTACAATATCTAAGAAGAATGAAGAAACGTAAACGTAACACACTTATACCATGTTGACGATATTTATGAGCAAAACAGTCAAACAGTCCAACAGCACTCATAAGAGGATATTATTTGAAAAACTGCGAGAGAACAGAGAAGAACGTGTAAATTAATAACAAAATACAAAGATGCATGTGTGGTGTTAGCTGCAGAGTTATATGAGATGGAATCCTGTTGGTTTGACGGATGAGAAATACCAATGATGTCTAAATATATTAAACTAGGTGTCTGGTGAGTTTTATTATTTTGATTAAACAGCCTCATAAATTATTCAGTTGTGACTAATATGAAATAAAATTACAAAGAATAAATAATCACTAGGTGAAACTAAGTATGGTTGATAGGTTGTCAGTTTGTCTGGCTTATTGTCAAAACATTTTTGTTAGATGACTATATCTAGGAAACCAAAATCATATAAGTGAAAAGTACACACACACACACACACATACACACTGCTCAAGAAATTAACGTATGAAGACAGACCACTCTAGGGTTGTTAGGATGTAGGACACTGGCATAATATAATATTGAGAAATCTTAATTATAGAACTACATTACATCCGTTGCTGACATGGGACTAAAATGAATTAACTAAAATATTGTTTTTTTTTGTGCCTGTAACTTCAAACTATACATTTGTTATATGTGAGTTTTTATGACTGAATAACATAAAAATTAAAAATATATGAAGTTTTATGTAATGGTTCAAGTATTATTTTAGGCCTTGATGTAGGTACCTGATAACAAGTTTTGAGACAGCTATTACAATATTTTCAGATAGGATTTGCTTAGATATATCATTATGTAGATTACTGTATGTACTTAATATAAATTTTTTTAAATCTTTTAAGAAATTGGATTGATAGATTTCTTGAAAAATAAATTTGTAGTTATGTTTGAAAACCTATTTAACTATTCAAGCGTTGACAACATGCCTTCAGCCTATTTAGTATAGAACATTTATTAACAATCTGCAGCAACACAGTAAATGATTCTTATCCATGAATATTATTATATTCGGCTTATCTACAAGAGTACTAAGAGATATTATGATATTCATCTTAATGAAATCTTATAATTAATTAAATTGGAGATTATTTTTAGGGTGATATTAAAAAGTTACTTGTGTGACAATTGAGTAATAAATAATTAATTATAATAATATCATTGATCACAAATTGTCTTAGAGCCCAGTCTGTATGGACTTCAAGTAAAGAGACACAGATTGCCATAAATAGGTTGTAAAATATTTGTCTAAGACATATTTTGACAGTTTTGTGGGTGGGTGACGTTGGGCTCTCTTTTCATTAATGGTCATGTGCAGATGTATAGATTCTACATACAAGTAAATTAACCATACTATTGCTGTTGTTTTAGATTCAATCAATCAGTTTATTATTTGCAGATACACTAGTGTATTTAATCCATGTCTCATTTGTTTATTTCTTTCTAGCATTTTATTAGATTGCAACATTTTGTATTATTTTTTCTTTGAATTAAGCAACCTCTCATGAGAAATTACTTCAGTTATAACAACGACACACCTATTTGTAACGCGTTTCGTGGAAATAAGCTGTTATAGTGCCTTTGTTTTAAAAAAATATATATATATATTTTAGTTAATGGTTTTTTTTGTTGTTGGAAAACGTCTGATAAACATAACGTCTTCTATAAAGTGTCACAATAGTCCAGATATATTTTGTTACATTTGTTGAAACTTTATGATTCTAAGCAAAAACTGAAAAAATTATGGAAAATATGTATAATAAATATGTAGCTTATTTTGACTTCAAAATACAAATAAAATCGTGGACTCTGCAGTTTGTACTAATCGTGTTGAACAATTAAGGCAGTGGACACTGGACATACAGCAAAAGACAATCTCTACCTTTTGGTACTACCTATGATATAGTGAAAGCAAGACAATCATACAGATATTGTTATTTTTGCTGTATGTTAGAAGCTTTTAAAGTAAAATTTGTTTTCCTTTTTGTAAAAAAAATTTGATGTGATAGAGTAATTGTGCAGGTATTTTTGTGTTCAAAATACTATAAATTACTGATAATTTTTACTGAAATCAAAACAACGTTCAAAAAGTATTCATTTGTCGGCCGGTGTTATCGATAATATTTTAGATAGTATTATAGTATAGTAGTGTTATGACGACTAATATACCGTTATTTGTTTTGTGAATGATTATGGATATATTTGTTGTATAATAATTTCTCTATTGATTATTTACACAGCAAAATAAAATAAATAAATAAATATAAAAAGATTCCAACGAATTGATAAACTCCTTTTTTTTGAAGTCGTTTAAAAATGTATGTATATGTATTTATATCTGATTTTATATTTTGATTATCTTCTATCACATGTCATCTGGAAGTCTAACACGATCATGAAGTCCTGTAACTATATTAGTTCTGAACTTGATGTTGAGGGGTTCGGTGCAGATGCAACACATCATCTGGAAGTCTAACACGATCACGAAATCCTGTAACTTTACTAGTTCTGGACTTGTTGGTGAGGGGTTCGGTGCAGATGTCACACACCATCTGGAAGTCTAACACGATCACAAAGTCCTGTAACTTTACTAGTTCTGGACTTGGTGGTGAGGGGTTCGGTGCAGATGTCACACATCATCTGGAAGTCTAACACGATCACAAAGTCCTGTAACTTTACTAGTTCTTGACTTGGTGGTGAGGGGTTCGGTGCAGATGTCACACATCATCTGGAAGTCAAACACGATCACAAAGTCCTGTAATTTTACTAGTTCTGGACTTGGTGGTGAGGGGTTCGGTGCAGATGTCACACATCATCTGGAAGTCTAACACGATCACAAAGTCCTGTAACTTTACTAGTTCTGGACTGGGTGGTGAGGGGTTCGGTGCAGATGCCATGAATCGATGATGACGAATTTGACAAATATAAATAATGTTTTGAAATGATGAAAATAGATAAGTTGATTGACAAAAGCTTCACATGAACATTATGTTTATTTATAATATGTATCACTCTTATTCTTATTTAACATTTTTATGATAAAAGTATATAGAAGAAATCAAGAATTTCACTATAGTTTGATTGGATTCTTTTAAATAACTTATGGGATGCTGTGTGATAATTAATTATAAAATTTTATTGTTAACATTGTTCTATTTATAGTTGATATTATAGTAATGTCATAATTTCATGATATTCTTGTGTTGTTTGGGGACAAACTTTTAGTAAGGATGGCCGAATATTAGGCCGAAGATAAAGACATTACATTTGTAAATATTACATATCGTCTATGTACTTAATGCTTTAAATTAATCTACTACTCTGTCTAAGTTAATTACAATATTTAATAAGTCTCTGTCTAGAGTAAAGCTCCCTCTTGTCATCTGGAAGCTCAGACAAATATTAGAAGATAAAGACATTACATTTGTAAATATTACATATCGTCTATGTACTTAATGCTTTAAATTAATCTACTACTCTGTCTAAGTTAATTACAATATTTAATAAGTCTCTGTCTAGAGTAAAGCTCCCTCTTGTCATCTGGAAGCTCAGACATACATAAGACCTACCTCGCTAGATGTTGTTTTTTCGTCAAAGTACATGATTTACTCGTATGATCTAATGCGATTATAAGAACTGTCTCTGTAGAATCGAGGTTTCATAGTTATAACTTTATATTAACATAACTTTTAGTTTAGTTTAAGAATGACAAAATGACAGACAATTTTGTCATGAATTTGGGTAATTGGACTGAATCTAGAAGTGATTGAAGATTGAATTTATTTCAAATTTGTAAAAACAAGAATTAACATACCAGTTTAACTGAATTTAAGTGTTTGGATTTTTATCAATAGAATCACTATCAAAATCTGTATAGGTCTGTATTCACAATTTGTAAATATTGAATGAGAAATCTGTTAAACTATAATTATAAATAAATTCTTAAAGAATAATTAAATGTATTGTAGGGTGTTATTTAAACGGGTACATACCACGATAAAACGACGAGATTTTTATTGTCGATATTTAGGTATGTACCCGTTTAAATAACATTCATAATGAACAACCACGAAATAAGTTTAAAATCATTAGTATTGTAGGGTGTTTCAACATATTGTTAAATCAAGGTTTAAAATTAGAAAATATCTGTAATGACAAAATTGAATTTTACTACTTGCTAAATTCACTGATTTACAAGTAGTAAAATTCAATTTTGAATTTCTCTAAGACGAAAGAAAAATTCATATAGACCGACCCAGGGTTCGAACCCAGGACCGTCCACGTGATCCGAACCCTGTGTAGTTACCATTCTTTGTAAGTTATAATCATCGCGGGGCATAGCGAACTTTTAATATTAATTGCAATGGATTAATGTCACGCTATTAAAGTTTATTTTACTAATAATAATTTCTTATCTATAATATAATAATAATGGGTTTTTAATAGATTTAACAATATTGATATCAACATAATATATAAACTCTGTTGTACAGTCAATGCTCATGAGATAATTGGAGAACCCACAATGAAAACAGTAAGTCTTCTATTTAACTTGTTACAGTACCTAATTTATAATATTATATTAGATAAATATCAACATTTTAAGCACAGTACAGGGCCAAGCCTTTTTCTTTATAGGAAAGGCAATATGGACCTATACTGTTGTGACTTGGACTTAGAGTTTGGACTATGGCAGCTTTCGAAGCTCTTAAGAGACCAGATTATCAACTGTCTGTCCGTCACAACGTATATATTTTTTCTATTTTCCTCGACCTAATAAGAGACATCATGTCCCCAGAAAAATTTTAAAGGTATCTAACAAAAAGTTACCATGAATTTTAGGGTATGGTCAATGAAAACATAATTCCTCATGATATCCTGTAGAAATTGAGAATAAATAAAATAAATAAATAAATATACTTAAACAATACACATCACTATCTAGCCCCAAAGTAAGCATACAGAGTAGCTTGTGTTGTGGATGCTAAGATAGTTGATATTATAATATAAATATACAATTATATACTACATATAAATACTTATATAACTTATAAATACACACAGACACTATATACAAATAGAACAGTGGAAGCACAGTAAAGCACTGATTTTCAATAAGTACTGTTCAGATGCCCAGGTGATGATTATTATCGTTATTTACAGTGGATCTGCATCGTGGTAGTTGCTTGCGTATACGCGGCGTACACGTGGACTGATCTACAATTACCGACGGCAGGCGCTGGTGCTGTAAACTACGGAGGTTAAGCGCTACATTTGCAATGTATATTTATGCCAATAACTATTATTATTTTAAAATTGTTTATTATTCTAAAATATACATATTGAAATTTTCAAATAAATTAAATTTATGCCGAACGCCCCCTCCTAAGTCACATAATAACTTACGTTTCCTCTGTGCTGACATTTCTTTAGTTTACTCACACAAAGCCGTTTGTGTTCTCAAATTAGCATTAAATACAAGCCAAACCGACATCTCGATTTAGATTAACACATTCACGGGGTTTGAGGTCGAAAGTGCCTCAAGGTAAACTTTAAACTGGAGCAGTGCGCTTAACTGTGCCTCAAAGCGTATTATTTGAATTAATAAAGTTCAAACTCAAGTGACTGTGATACTTGAATGTTGATAACAGGCGATGCATGAAGCAATGTCGGTTATCACATGCTGCATATGCATGAACCATTTTCATGCGCACGAAGAGTTAATTGCCAGGATGTATTGCCATGAACTAACTAACGAATATTACGATTGGTCTTCGGGCAGACCAACCTTGCGTGTTTTGGTGCTGAGAACATTGCTTTGTTTTTAAATTAGTAGTCTTGACGTGAGTTATAATTTGATAAAGATGCGTTGTTCATCATGGGATAGTTAAGTTGATAGCTCATTAGAGCGACTTGGCACATGACATTGCCTGTGTAGTAACCATTCTGTACACTTACTTAATAAACTTAGATAATAAACTGAGGTTTAAATTACCATAGAGCTGTAAAAAATCAAACGCAACAAAATATTGCAGTTTAGTGCATAATATTTTGACATTCTCAAGACAATAAAATTTTATGGGGTATTTTCTGTTGCCTAAGTACAACAAATATAGCAATGTTTTAAAAAACATTTACTTAGTCGAGGTTACTACACCATTGATGAGTTCCTTAATGATAAAGGTGTTTGGAGGCCGTTGGATCAGCTTCCACCTTCACACAGGAAGTGAAAGTACAAGAAATAGTAATGTTGTCATCAATTGTAAACTATAATATTGTACGACATTTTTTTAAAAGAGCAACAGTTTCTTGCCGGTGTCTTCTCAGCAGAACCTGCTTTCCGAATCGGTGGTAGAATCTTTACAAAAAACAACTGACGTATCAAAAGTGTTTGTCAACTGAGCCTACTTGAAATAAATGAATTTTGATTTTGATTAGAAGCATTATTTGCAAGTTCATTCAAAAGTCGCTCATTTGCACCGTAATATCTGCCACTGTTTTAAAGTTGCTTTGACTTATTTTTAATTAAGTAAGGACTTTTAAATAAATACTTACATAACGTCGGGAATCGAACCCATGTCAGAATAACGCGATCTGAGCGCTTTTTCCACTTTACATAATAGACATAATATATACTCATAAAAATACTAGCGGACTGAAGGATTCTATTGTGGCCGCATTAATTTTGGTTTTGAAAAAAAAAGACATTTCTTGAGACAACAATTATTATTTTTTACAAAACTTTTAATTTCAGAATTTTCAATATGTTTGAATTTAATTTATTAATTTACTGATTTTACATTGAAATTAAAAAAAGAGAGGCTGACAGCCCTCTGGGCTGTGTTAATTTGTAAAATTAGGATTTCAGTTTTTTTGTATCTTTTGTATCCGCGCGTGCCACGATGTATACTCCGCGCCACGAAATAAGTCCCGTATACGCGGCGCTAATGTTTTAATGGCGCTCATTGTCATTTGTGTAAGGCGCTGTCAATTTTACTTCAGGTTTTGGTCACGGGACTTCTTTCGTGGCCCGGAGGCGGCATAATCGAAAATATTGCTATCTCTTTAATTGCGACGAGACAAAAGAGAGAGCTATATTTACGATTGCGCCGCTACTTTGACATTTGTTTTTATCTCGTCTATATATCGTGGTGCGCATCATATTATTTTTTGTTTTTAATCCATCACAAATTTTAGCCTCTTCCAACAAGATTTATGAACTGTGCAACTAATTAATCAATTAATTAATAACGGTCATGTTATCCAGATCAGTAACTGTAGTCCGCAGCTCGCACGGCAACGGGACTAGCCCGACTACCCACGAACCGCTCTCTCGGCGTACTGTACATCTCTAACCCAACGGCTATGATCAGCCGCTGCACGCTCGATAGCTTCGCTTTCTCCAACTCCCCTGTAGCGCCACGGTTGCGCTGAACGTCCGAATTCGACACCACCGGCGCCTGCGCCTACGCCACCCGCCAGCTGAGGCTCAGCCGAGACGTACGCCGCGCACACGCAAGCGACTGCCACAATGAAGAGCAACTGTATATAACGATAACAATCAAGTTAGTGAATTGACCGGCCGGCACCTGCCGCTCATATCAGGCCTTTCGTATAAAAATAACACGAATGGTTTAAAAAACTAAAAAACACGCTTGATAAATATTATCACGGGGGTGCATTTCAAATAGCCTGTCCGCCATCTTGGTCGTCCGACATATTGGATTTAAGTCACGCGACTATTTTTTCATATTACTGACCGCAAACCCTTTCATTGCATTTTATATCCATATCATGGGGGTGGATTTCAAACAGCCAGTCTGCCGTCTTGGGGAGGCCGCCATAATGGGTTTGTAATGACATTTCTTAGCTACTCATGTATTTTCATCAGAACTCAGACCGTGTGCAAAATTTCATCCTAATCGAAGACCGGAAGGTGGGTCAAATTAAGATTTTCTTACATACATACTTAATTACAAGAGAAGCTCATTTAAGCGTGTAAAAAGGCTCGGCCCTGTAGTAGGATTAAAATAGGTTGATATATCTAATATAATAATATTAATATATAATGAAACAAGTTAAACAGAAGACTTACGGTTTTCATTGTGGGTTCTCCAAATGCATGAACACTGACTGTGCAACAGAGTTTATATATTTTGATATATAAACTCTGTTGCACATATATCTATTAAAAGCCCATTATTATTAAATCATAGATAAGAAATTATGATTATTTAGATACAAATTAATAGCATGACATAATTACTTAATAATCCATTATTTTTAATACTAAAGGACGCCCGCGACTTCGTCCGCGTAAATATCGAGGTAAACTTTCAACCCCTATTCACACCCTTATATTCATATTTTTGCAATTTTTTTGAAATATAATAAATAGTCTACTAATTTTACATTTACAAATGTACCTTGATAACTGAAGAAATTTCCATACAAACTTTCTTCCCTAGGTCAACCCTTTTTTACCTCTTACAATCTTCTGAATGTGTTGATAAGCGCAAATCTCGAGGACAAACCGATTTCCCTAATTATTTTTTTTAGAATATTCCTAATTAAAAGAGACAAATTAAAAAAAGAAGTCTAAAAACAACCCTTTTCTATAAGTACTCCCATACATACGATTCGTAATAATATTTTAATACCATACCATACCATAAAGTTCAAGTGTTTCGTGAACAAGTGTTTCGTTCAAGTGTGAAGAGGTTTCGTGAAGGCAAAACAATTGAGTGACGTTAGTGACGTTACGGGTAGGGGTAGGGTAAGTTAAGGTTAGGGTATAGGTAGGGTAGGGTAGGGTAAGGTAGAGGTAGGGTAGGTTAGGGTAAAGGTAGGGGTAGAGTAGATGTAGGGTAGGATAGGGGTAGGGAAGAAGTGCACATAAGGAAAAGCGAAGCTTGACCGGGTCCGCTATTGAATACCTATATTTTAAAAGTTTTTGTTGGAGAGCATTATAATATTATTTTTTGTCTGTCTGTCTGACAGTCCGACTTTTTTATTTGCTGAAACTACTGAATGAATTCAAATGAAATTTGGCCAGATTAATGCCATAATGCGAAGATGGGTATAAGACTTTAGTTTTTGTCGCGAAAATAAAATCAAAAAGGGTTGACCTACGAGGAGAAAGTTTCCCCGCGTCCCGACTGCACCCCTGGGAAGGCGTGGGTGTTTGCCCTTGGCCCTCTGGAACCTAGAGTTAGAGCTCTCTTTAGCGCATGTCTGGAGCACGGCCAGTATCCTCGTACTTGGAAAATTGGAAACTTGTTTTACTCCGAAAGGTAGGTCGTCCTGCTGACTCAGCTTCAGCATACAGGCCGATTGTCTTGCTGAATGAGGTAAACAAACTCTTTGAGCAAATAGTGTCAAATCGGCTTGTTAAGCATTTAGAGGAGGTAGGGCCAAACTTGAGCGAAAACCAGTATGGATTCCGTCGAGGCAGGCCACTATCGATGCTGGACCTGTGAGGGCTTTGACGGAAGACGCACTTTCCCAAGGCGAAGTGGTTTTAGTGGTATCTCTTGATATTTCAAACGCATTTAATAGTCTCCCATGGAGCTGCATACGGGAGGCTTTGAGGTATCACGAGATACCGGGATACCTACGGCGAATCGTGGAAAATTACCTTTCTGAAAGAGCAGTGACATACCCAGCTAACAGTGGATGGACGCGAAGGGAGATGACATGCGGTGTTCCACAGGGTTCGGTCCTTGGTCCACTTCTGTGGAATA
This sequence comes from Bicyclus anynana, assembly GCF_947172395.1. NCBI lineage: Eukaryota > Metazoa > Arthropoda > Insecta > Lepidoptera > Nymphalidae > Bicyclus > Bicyclus anynana. The sequence continues at coordinate 15,369,544 of NC_069092.1, read as the reverse complement.
TCGGATACGACTGGGTGTTACGGGGCTTTAACGCGCAGGGCGTTGACGTTACGTGTTATACAGATGATACCCCGTGGCAAAACCTTCAGAGAGGCGCGCATATTGCGACAGCTGGTGTGGCTCAGGTAGTGGTAGTGGATCCGGCGATTGGGATTGGAGGTAGCCCTTAATAAATCTGAGGCTCTATACTTTCATGACCCAAGGATGTCACCTTCGGTCGAGTTCGACCACGTCGTTGGAGGAGTATCTATCCCTGTTGAGTCGACTATGAAGTACCTTGGACTCGTCCTCGACAGTCGATGGAAATTTGTGGAACACTTCCGACGACTGGTCCCAAAGTTAATTGGTGCCACCGGGGCGCTGAGCCGGCTTCTCCCAAACGTGGGTGGACCCACCGCGCCTGCCGTCGCCTTTACACTGGAGTAGTGCGATCGATGGCATTGTATGGGGCGCCAATATGGGTATATTCTCTGACTGCTCAAAACCGAACACTGTTGCAGAGGCCGCAGCGGGTCATGGCTTCCAGGGTAGTCACAGCTTATCGAACCATCTCCTGCGAAGCTGCCTGCGTTTTGGCTGGGACGCCTCCATGGGATCTGGATACGGAGGTATTGGCGTCAATGCACCTGCTTAGGGTGGATACCCAATCACGAGGAGAACAAATTTCCCGGGGAATAATAACCAAGTGGAAGCGCAAAGCTCACGGCGAAGTTCTTAGGAAGTGGCAAGAGAGGCTAGAGTTGCCAGGTGCAGGTCGACAAGCAATTGAAGCGATTCGACCTGTACTCCAACGGTGGGTACAAAGAAGGCACGGTGAAATTACGTTTCACCTTACACAGGTTATTTCGGGGCTCGGCTGCTTCGGAAGATACCTGTGGAAGGTGGCCGGTAGAGAGCCTACAGAGGTTTGCCATGAGTGTGGCTGCGCCTCTGATATCGCACAGCATACTCTGGCTGAATGTTCCAGTTGGGAGGAGCCACGCGAGGCACTGGTGGCTGTAATCGGACGAGATCTATCTCTGCCATGCGTTTTAAAAGCCATGACGGAAAATGAGAAGTCCTGGGAAGCTGTAGTCTCCTTCTGTGAGATTGTGATGTCACAAGAGGCAGCGGAAAGGTTGAGAGAGGTCGATGTGGATTCTCATCCTATCCGCCGTAAGAGAGCCGGACGCAGGCGGCTCGTTCAGGACCGTCATTTCCCTCCTTGACGAGGACCTCCGGGTGATAGATACGAAGAATCTGTCATCCACCGGAGATAAGTCCTCGAGTTGTTAACGCTTTCAGTGTTTCCTAAGCGATCTTAATAAAACAACAGGAGAGCTCGATTTACGAGTGCCGCTGGCTGGGTTGCGGTAGTTTACAAAATGTTCCCGTGGCTCAGTCATCAGGCGGCGAGTCGGAACACTGTGGGGTTTTAGTCGGTTGAAGTCCGACATAACCTTCTTGCCTCCCCGTGGCGAGAAGGTATCCATGAGGATTTCCCCACGTAAAAAAAAAGGGGGAGAAAGTTTGTATGGAAATTTCTTCAGTTTTAAAGGTACATTTGTCAATGTAAAATTAGTAGACTATTTATTATACTTTAAAAAAATTGCAAAAATTTAAATAGAAGGGTGAGAAAAAGAGGATGAAAGTTTACATCTACTTTTACGCAGAAGAAGTATTAAATATAATGGATTATTAAGTAATTACGTCATGCTATTAAATTGTATCTAAATAATCATAATTTCTTATCAATAATTTAATAATAATGGGTTTTTAATAGATATAACTATTAGAATCAAAATATATAAACTCTGTTGCACAGTCAATGCTCATGCATTTGGAGAACCGATATAACCGAACCGAGAACAATGAAAACCGTAAGTCTTCTGTTTAACTTGTTTCATTACATATTATTATTATTATTATTATTATATTAGATATATCAACCTATTTTAATCCTACTACAGGGCCGAGCCTTTTTAACACGTTTAAATGAGCTTCTCTTGTAATTAATGTATGTAAGTAAACTAAGAAGTTCCAAAAAAATCTAAACTTCATAAATGGGTATGGTAAGAGAAGGCTGGAATATAATGTTCCAACAATCTTTAACGATTTTCCGGATACGGTAAAGAATCTTCTAAAAGATTCTAATATACTCACGAACGTACATAAGCGGAAACTTAAGAATTATTTTTTGGGACAGCCTGTGTAGCGTCGCAGCACCGGTTCACTCACACTTTTATTTAACTACCCTATAATGATTATTCTTGGTATTTATCCTCTTCTGTTTGTTAATTACTTTTGTTCCTAAATATTGTATTATATAATAATAACCTGTGCACGGTAAAACCAACTGTGGTTTGTGTTGCACTATGGTTAAGCTTAATTTAAATGTGTTTTTGTTGAATAATAAATAAATAAATAAATAAGAAAATCTTAGAATCTTAATTTGACCCACTTTCCGGTCTTCGATTAGGATGAAATTTTGCACACGGTCTGACTTCTGATGAAAATACATGAGTAGCTAAGAAATATCATTACAAATCCATTATGGCGGCCTCCCCAAGATGGCGGACTGACTGTTTGAAATCCATGATATGGATATCAAATGAAAGGGTTTGCGGTCAGGAATACGAAAAAAATAGTCGCGTGACTTAAATCCAATATGGCGGACAACCAAGATAGCGGACAGGCTATTTGAAATGCACCCCCGTGATAATATTTATCAAGCGTGTTTTTTAGTTTTTTAAACCATTCGTGTTATTTTTATACGAAAGGCCTGATATGAGCGGCAGGTGCCGGCCGGTCAATTCACTAACTTGATTGTTATCGTTATTTACAGTTGCTCTTCATTGTGGCAGTCGCTTGCGTGTGCGCGGCGTACGTCTCGGCTGAGCCTCAGCTGGCGGGTGGCGTAGGCGCAGGCGCCGGTGGTGTCGAATTCGGACGTTCAGCGCAACCGTGGCGCTACAGGGGAGTTGGAGAAAGCGAAGCTATCGAGCGTGCAGCTTTTGAACAGAGCCATTGGGATCCTTTATATGTTATTAATTAATTGGACTTTTATTAATTAATTGATTAATTAGTTGCACAGTTCATAAATCTTGTTGGAAGAGGCTAAAATTTGTGATGGATTAAAAACAAAAAATAATATGATGCGCACCACGATATATAGACGAGATAAAAACAAATGTCAAAGTAGCGGCGCAATCGTAAATATAGCTCTCTCTTTTGTCTCGTCGCAATTAAAGAGATAGCGATATTTCCGATTATGCCGCGTATTAGACTCCGCGCCACGAAAGAACTCTCGCGGCCAAAACCTGAACTAAAATTGACAGCGCCTTACTAATTTATTACTTAATGACAGTAAGACCGCCATTACCAAATGACAATAAGCGCCATTAAAACATTGGCGCCGCGTCTACGAGACTTGTTTCGTGGCGCGGAGTATATATCGTGGCACGCGCGGATACAAAAGATTGAAAAAAAACTGAGATTCTAATTTTACAAATTAACACAATCATCTGTCAGCCTCTCTTTTTAAATTTAAATGTAAAATCAGTAATTAAATTGAATAAAAACATATTGAAAAATATAAAATAAATGACTTTTTTTAAAACCTAAATCTCCTCCGTGACGCAGTGGTATGCGCGGTGTATTTACAAAACGGAGGTCCTAGATTCGATCCCTGGCTGGGCCGATTGAGATTTTCATAATTGGTCCAGGTCTGGCTGGTTACCACCCTACCGACAAAGACGTATCGCCAAGCGATTTAGCGTTCCGGTACGATGTCGTGTAGAAACCGAAAAGGCATGTGGATTTTCATCCTCCTCCTAACAAGTTAGCCCGCTTCCATCTTAGACTGCATCATCACTTACCATCAGGTGAGATTGTAGTCAAGGGCTAACTTGTAAATAATAAAAAAAATGCCGACACAAAAGCATCAGTCAATCCGCTAGTATTTTTTATGTCTAGATCGCGTAATTCGTTCAAACGTTAATTTGTTCAAACTTATTTGAATAAAAAAATTAAACTGAATTGAAAAGCAAAGAAAAGTTAAAGAATATTTTCTATTACATGAAGTTATTTCATTGAAAGTCCTGACATAAGTCAAACTAAGGCGAGGCAATTTTAAAACAATGGCAGCTCATCATCATCATCAATAACCATAGGCGTATATAGCGAGTGGACCGGACCCACCCTAGAATAGTCCAGTGTCCACCCTAGAATACTGGGCTACCAATTTGAAATTCTATGATGGACGCCGAAATACTAATAATTTTACACAAAATATCATTTAAAATATCAAATAATAACAATTACAATTTATAATATAGAAAAACCTATAAGTAAAGATTTTGAAAAATATATTTATACTTTTTCTAATACCTACCATAGATATAAAGAAAAAATAATAAATAAGTCAAGGCGTTTCAGAAGTATGCGTCCACAAATATTGCTAATGAAATTTTAATATTGAGTGTCGACTCTGTTCAGTGATATGTAGTGAATATATATAGGAAACAAAACAAAGTCCATGTACCAGTAATGTTACCAGCAATCCGTATAATCCGGCATTTTATACAATATCTAGGCAATGTATGGAATACCTACATAGTCGATACGTTTCTAATAAGAATATTTAATACTAGCGGACGCCCACGACTTCGTCCGCATGGAATTCAGTTTTTTACAAATCCCGCTGGATCCATGGGTTTTTCCGGAATTAAAGGTAGCCTATGTGTTAATTCAGAGTAAAATCTACTTCCATTCCAAATTTCAGCCAAATCGCTTCTGTAGCCGCAGCGTAAAAGAGGAACAAACATACTTACACGAGGTACAGAATCGGAGCAACCTGTATATTATATGTTATTTATCCAATGCGCGCACATATACCATGTCCAGATTGAATTGCGCTATTTGGTAAATAAACAAACCCTTTTGTCGATGCCAAACTTTCATAACAGTTTTCAGAACCATCAAACTATTAAAACACGCACAAACACTTTGTTCTTTACAATCCACATAAGAAGAATCATACAAACGTAACATTTTTTTAATTTACACAGGGTTTAATCAAAATTTTTAGAAATAAACGAAATTAAACACGAAATTATGCACACAGATTACATTTAAATGTTAATTTGACGTTTCGTCTCTCTAAGGTTGTGCCAAGTAAAATTGTCACCACAGATTAAAAATGAACGATTTACCGATTGTAAATATCGAATGTATTCCGTTCAGTATCGATATCGTAATTGAGTAATTTGAATAAAGTATTTTTTTCATAGCGCTGTTTAGTTAGTTACGTACTTATATGTTAAAAAAAGATAATGCGTTAACAAGTACTGCCTAAATTTTTTAGTACTCTTTTAATTTATAACAAACAGATACAAGTGAAAAAAATGTTATTTGATAGGTATTAATTAATGTGCAACAGAAAGAGGTAGATAGTTAATATCGCGCGTATTTTGACTGTGTGATTAGTGTTGCCAACTTAGAAGTGAGTTTTTAAGTAAAGTGATTTTTTTACAATTGATATAAAATTCGATTAGTAGTAGTTAATTCTCGATATAGTTCATCAACGGCCCATCCCTAGGATGACGTCACAACTAATGTCAGTGATGAATACGGCCATATTTGTTTACAAGATTTTGCAATTCTAAAAAAACGAAGTTTACATACCCTCACTTTATAAATTTAATTGGTTTCTTCGGGTATGTGTGCGTTTTGTATTATATTATAAGTTATTATTTTTGTATTTTATTTTTTATATGTGTTGTGTATGCTGTTGTTTTATATGTTGCTTATTGATTGAGAACTCAGAGTGCTGACGACGATTGCCAGTGTGCAGAGAAACTCGATTGAGTTTATGTCACACTGATAAGTTATTTAAAAGTAGTTAAAAGAATGTATATTTATATTTAAATAAAATAAATAAATAAGCACACTTACACACAAACTTTCGCCTTTATAATATTAGTGTGATAGTGTGATTAACTTTTGGGGGGCAACATGGACAATAAACCAAATACTAGTAAAATCAGTATTAAAAATTAGAAGTGAAACCAGTCTTAGATATTGTTCAGTAATTTTTTTATTCTGTTTCACCGCTAGGATGTATAAGCATAGCAGTATTAATCGTCACCATTGACCGACGGGATACGTGAAGGCCCAATTATAGGAAGGTTCAACAGGTTTCCTTTCACCCAGCCGCCGCCAGCCTCTGGGCTCAGAGGATCGCTCGGCTACGGGACTAACCCAACTACCCCTGACAACTGGATCGGCGTACTCTAATCCTCTAACCCAACGCCGTCTTCCTTCAGCCGCTGCACGCTCGACAGCTTCGCTTCTTTCAATCCCTCTTGTCCAACCGTAAAGAAGCGCTGAACGTCCAATACTTGTAGGCTTAGAAGCTCGCACGGCCATGGGACTAGCTCGAGTACCCTGCAGAGGCTCAGCCAATACGTGCGCAGCGCAAGCGACTAACACGATGCAGAGCAACTGTAAATAACGATAACAGTCATCAGCCGATACATGCCTACTCATTTAACGGGTCACTACAGGACCAGGCCTCGATGCTTAGGAGAGGATGGTTTGACGGCCTCCGTGGCGCAGTGGTATGTGCGATGGACTTACAAGACGGAAGTCCTGGGCCGATTGAGGTTTCTTGATTGGTCCAGCTGGCTGATGGGAGACTTCAGCCGTGGCTAGTTACGTCCCTTCCGGCAAAGACATACTTAGCGTAAAGTATAAAATTGTGAGCAGAGAATTAAAAAAAATATATTTTACGAGTAGCAAACATCCTTATTTATCCATCCTCAAAGTAAGCAGCTTAATACCCTAATTTTTTTACAAAAAGCTGATTATTAAAAAATAGACAAAAAAATCTAATTATTTTCTTTTTCTATTTTTTGTTTCAGGAGAATTGAAAAATAATAGCCATGTAATTGTTGTCTACATGTTTAGCTATCAAATAACACTCTTTTTATCTTGATAGGTCATTTACATGAATAGTGATGGTCGAATTAGTATGAGAGCCCGGGTCTTGGTATACAAACTCACAAAATGGCGGCCATTTTACCACTATGAAAGAAAAAAGAATTTGAAGAGACAATTTGTCGATAAAAAATGCCATATTTTATACCATTAGACGCTCCGACACCAGTAACGGGACACACTGTACATATTTGCACCTCATCATTATCAACCCATATTCGACTCACTGCTGAGAACGAGTCTCCTTTCAGATTGAGGGGGGTTAGGCTAATTTGCCCAATTGCCAGACTTCACAAACGCAGAGGATTAAGCAAATTCTCAGGTATGCAGGTTTACTCACGATGTTTTTCCTTCACCATTGCAAAATATGCACAAAACTGAATAGAGATTATCCCAGGGCCGAATTATCCACTGGGCTATCACGGCTACTCGTACCTACTCGTATGTATTTTTTACCCCACTGAAAGAAAGGTTTTCTAATCGCTCTCTACAGTTCTGCTTTTTTCTTTTCAGTTTTTATATGTAATGAAATCAGATTTTATTTTTTTTATTTATTAAACAAGCTATTAACAAATGACTTACGGTTTTCATTCTAGGTAATTCGATGAAATCCAACGCACTGAATGTAGATCTTGTAACAGAGTTTACCTATTTATCGTACACTAATAGTTATACCTATTAAAATCCTATTTAATATATAGATAATAATTAACATTCTACACTTATTGATTTGGTTATCTATCTGTAAGTCTAGAACTATTTGTAGAACACATAGTTATAGACACAATCTATACTAATATTATAAAAAGTACAAAGGGAAATGCCTACCGGCACATACAACTTCGGCTCAGGGAACCCAGGTATACCAGATAAAAGTATATGGAGATGATAATATGTTGTATAAAAAAGGAACTGGTTAAATAATTGGCTTGGAGGTCGTCAAAAAAGGATTTAGCCATTAGTATGTTAAAAAATATGTTGCAAATAGGATGCCTCAATAGCTCCTACTCACACTTTCCTAAAAGATAATTACGAGTAATATTGGTTAATAACGGTTTGGCCAGGAAATTTTTACATGTCAAAATATACATAATAAAACATAATAAGTAAAAAAGAATTTTATTTCGTAAATACATATCACAATCAGGTGATCACAATCACGCCAGAATGAACTAAATGAAAAATTAATTAATAATAATAGTAGGTATTACAAAGAGGAAAGATTCGATTGTTTGTTTGGATTGAATAAGTTCAGGATTATTAATATTCAAAAATGCTTTTATCAGTAGAGAGCTACAACATTGCCGTATTTCCGTGTGTTATTAATCAATCAATGTAATAAGGTTTCCTTTCACCCAGCCGCCGCCGGTCTCTGGGCTCAGAGGCTCGCACGGCAACGGGACTAGCTCGACTACCCGCAGCACGCTTGGTTCCAAGTCCCGAAAACCATGGCTGTCTGAAAGATCGTGACTCTGTGGCACGTCCGATAGCGATACCTTCGCTGCCCACTCCTCGACTACCCGCAGCACGCTTGGTTCCAAGTCCCGAAAACCATGGCTGTCTGAAAGATCGTGACTCTGCGGCACGTTCGATACCCCCACTGCCCACTCCTCCCTCTAGCAGAGGCTCTGTCGAAACGTAGGCTGCACTTACGCAAGCGACTACCACGATGCAGAGTAACTGTAAATAAAGAATCAGATCAGAAAACAGTCATCAATTATATGTCTACTCATTCAACAGGCAGCCTCTGTAGCTAAATGGCACGTCGATTCTCTGTCTACGATCGCAAACGCTTCGAAAAGTATAAATTATATGGGAATGACAGATCTTGTTCACGTGACCTGTCGATTGCAAATGTCATTCTCATATATTATTCTAGTTTTCGATGCGTTTGCGATCGTAGATAGAGAATCGACGTACCACTTCGCTGTAGGGGCCGATTCCGGAGGGTGTGGGTTCGAATCCGATCCCCGGGGCATGCAGCTCCAGCTTTTCAGTTGTGTGCATTTTAAGAAATTAAATATTACGTGTCTCAAACGGTAAGGAAACATCGTGAGGAAACCTGCATACCAGAGAATTTTCTTAATTCTCTGCGTGTGTGAAGTCTGCCAATCCGCATTGGGCCAGCGTGGTGTACTATTGGCCTAACCCCTCTCATTCTGAGAGGAGACCCGAGCTCAGCAGTGAGCCGACTAAGGGTTGATATGGTATATAGAGCTATCAACAACACTTCTCCAATGCGTTTTATGAGAACTAAGGGTAATAATGCTAATTTTTTCAACGATTACTATCTGCAGGCTAATTCGCTATCTTTGACGTATGCTAGTTAACATACACGAAATTGATTTCTATGTAAAAAGTCTGTTCTAAATAAAAAAAATGTTTACTGGTGGATATCACACAGTAGATAAATGACAAAAAAATAATTTTCAAAATCGGTTATAAATGACGAAGTTACGAGGTATGTTTTTTTTTAATATTCCTACAAATAAAAAGAAACATATGCGTCGAATTTAGAACCTCCTCCTTTTTTGAAGTCGGTTAAAAATGAAAACGAACGAACAAAACGAACTATGTCACATCGCTGTAACTTTACAGAATGCAGGCAACCGACGCGACGGCTTTACGTTCTCTCCGAGACACTGTAATGTAACACTACCAATATCCCAACTCCGGGATAAGACTCATTATCTCATAGCCAGAACAGGATTCGAAGCCAGGACCCCGTAATAAAGGGTAATAGATGTCCACTAGACGCTCAATGATTATAAAGGGATCATAATAATTGGTAAAAATACTCAACAACATGCAATTTCCTCCTTATAATTAAATTCCCCCTTTGGGCCGGAGCTCGGAAAAAAAGAATAAATAAGTTATTATACAGACTTACGGTTTTCATTGTAGCTATTTCGATGAAATCAACGCACTGAATGTAGATCTTGTAACGGAGTTTATATATTATATTATGACGCTAATAGACGTGAAAACCTATTAAAAACCCATTAAAAATATATTTAATTATAGATAACATTCCGGGTTTTATAATCTACACTTAATGATTTGGCTGTACACAAATAAGTATCTGCTGGTTAATCTGTAGGTCTAGAACTATCTGTAGATCACATTAATTATAGACACAATCTATAGTAATATAATAAAGAGGACAGATTTGATTGTTTGTTTGTTTGCTTTGAAAAGGCTCTGAAACGAATAGACTGGTTTAAAATTCTTTTACAATTAGAATCGTAAATTATCTCAGATAAACAAAGCCCATAATTAATATGTGAACGAGAACTACGCGAGTGAAATCCCGTAGCGTCAGATAGTCCATACTGATATTATAAAGAAGAGGAAAGAAGTTTGTACGTTTGTTTGTTCGTATTAAATAGTCTCTGAAACGACTGAACCGGATTAATAAATTCTTTCACCATTTTGAATCCAACATTTTTCCTGATGAACACAGGCTATATTTTAACCTCCGTATTCTCAGGGGAACGGGAACTACGCGGGTGACTTCACGTGGCGTCTGCCTAATTGCCGTCTAGAGTAATTATTATTTTAGTCTCTCATTTATTTATTTCTTAAATGTTAGTCTTTTCGCTATAAGACCATAGACATAGTGGTTATCTCGTGAGCACGGTCCAAGTATTTTGATACTTTTTCTTTTTCGGTTTTAACCAGATTATCGTCATGTGGAACAGTAATATCAACAATTATTGCACGACGCACTGACCGATTGACTAGCACCATATCAGGTCTTATCATCATTATTAGCAGTGCTTGCTTACAATCAACAAGTTTTTAAAAAACCAAATAAAATTATCCCGATTTTTAGAAGACATTGTTCTGGGTAAACCTGCGGATATTTATCAAAGATACTCATTACAAATCATATTTGAAATAAAATAAATGAAACAGAATTAAAACGCTAAGAAATAATGAAGATTTATATTCCTAACATCAGTCAAAGTCAACTTTAGAGTAATGGCATTATGGGTGTAAGTAAGCGACTATTAAATAAACTTCCCAAGAATTATTTAAGGGCTTTTTCAATATCATCATCATCTTCATCATTAACAGCCGATAGACGTCCACTGCTGGACATAGGGCCTCTTGTATCCTCTCCAAGCACAACGGTCGCGAGCCGACAGCATCCAGCGGCTCCCTGCAACTTTTTCAATATAGAGTATGAACTGTATTGAAAAAGATTCTTAGTTACATAACAAAATACATTATACTTCTAACGGAAAGCTCAAATTCAAAATTCAAAATTCAAAATTCATTTATTTCAAGTAGGCTCAGTTTACAAGCACTTTTGACACGTCAGTTGACTATTTGTAAAGATTCTACCACCGGTTCGGAAGGCAGGTTCTGCTGAGAAGATACCGGCAAGAAACTCAACAGTTGCTCTTTTGAAAAAGTCATACAGTATTACAATTTACATTTGATAACAATTAAATTACAATTTCTTATAGTTTTATTTCCTGTGTGAAGGTGGAAGCTGATCCAATGGCCTCCAAGCACCTTTGTCGTTAAGGAACTCATCAATAGTGTAGTAACCTCGACTAAGTAAATGTTTTTTAACACATTGCTTAAAGTTGTGCATTGGCAAGTCCATCACAGTCTTGGGGATCTTGTTATAGAAGAGTACACCCAAACCCACAAAAGATTTTTTAACTCTTTGGAGACGATATGCAGAAATAACTAACTTATGCCCGTGTCTAGTAAGACGTGGGTTTACATCTCCTTTTCGTTTGTACAAATTAATATTTTGTCTCACATAAACTATACTGTTATATATATACTGACAGGCTACTGTTAAAATGCCTATTTCTTTAAACTTTTGACGAAGGGACTCGCGTGATTTTAGTTGATATATTGCTCGAATTGCTCTTTTTTGAAGTACAAATATAGAATGTATATCAGCAGCCTTGCCCCACAACAAAATACCGTAAGACATTACGCTGTGAAAGTACGCAAAATAAACAAGTCTAGCTGTATCAACATCAGTAAACTGTCTTATTTTTCTCACTGCAAAAGCAGCTGAGCTGAGTTTACCTGACAGTTTTTCTATATGAGCACCCCACTGAAGTTTAGAATCCAAGGTCACTCCCAGGAAAACTGTGGAATTCTCTATTTCTAGTGTTTCACCATTGATCATTATAGACTTATCTAATTTTATAACATTTGGTAATGAAAACTCAATACATTTAGTTTTCTTTGCATTTAAAAGTAAGTTGTTAACAGTGAACCAATGCGACACATGCGATATGGCACGGTTTACATCGTCGGAATTATCTTTATTTCTGTCACTCTTAAAAATTAGGGATGTGTCGTCAGCAAACAGTACTATCTCACAGATGCCGCTAACATGGTGTGGTAAATCGTTTATGTACACTAGGAATAGAAAAGGACCCAGAATTGAACCCTGTGGGACGCCCATTGTGTTAGAAAAACCGCGAGACTTTGAATCATTTATGCATACCTTTTGTGTTCTATCACTAAGATAAGAGGCGATGAGATCGAGTGCAACACTTTTTATGCCATAGTGGCTTAACTTAAGTAAAAGAATGTTATGGTCAACACAATCGAATGCTTTGGACAAATCACAAAATACACCAATAGCATTCTTAGCATTTTCCCATGCATCATATATATGTTTTAAAAGTTTAGCACCTGCATCAGTTGTACTGCGACCTTTAGTAAAACCATACTGTTCAGGGTGAAATAAATTATTTAAATTAAAATGACTTAAAAGTTGATTTAAAATGATTTTTTCAAAAACCTTACTAAGTGTTGGCAGTATTGTAATTGGTCTATAATTATTAACATCAGCTAGCGGACGCCCGTAACTTTGGCCTCCTTTAGTCCTCTTCATTAACCAGCAGATACTTATTTGTGTACAGCCAAATCATTAAGTGTAGATTATAAAACTCGGAATGTTATCTATAATTAAATATATTTTTAATGGGTTTTTAATAGGTTTTACGTCTATTAGCGTCATAATATAATATATAAACTCCGTTACATGATTTACATTCAGTGCGTTGATTTTATCGAAATAACTACAATGAAAACCGTAAGTCTGTATAATAACTTATTTATTCTTTTCCGGAGGCCAAGGGGGAATTTAATTATAAGAAAGGGTACCTTGCATGTTGTTGAGTATTTTTACCAATAATTATGATCCCTTTATAATCATTGAGCGCCTAGTGGACATCTATTACCCTTTATTCGGGGTCCTGGCTTCGAATCCAGTTTGGGCTATGAGACAATGGGTCTTAGCCCGGAGTTGAGATATTGATAGTGTTACATTTCTGTGTATCGAAGAGAACGTTAAGCCGTCGCGTCGGTCGCCTGCATTCTGTAAAGTTACAGCGATGTGACATAGTTCGTTTTGTTCGTTCGTTTTCATTTTTAATCGACTTCAAAAAAGGAGGAGGTTCTCAATTCAACGCGTATGTTTCTTTTTATTTGTAGGAATATCAAAAAAAACATACCTCGTAACTTCGTCATTTTTAACCGTTTGTGAAATTTTTTTTTTGTCTTTTATCTACTGTGTGATATCCACCAGTAAATATATTTTTATTTAGAACAGACATTTTACATAGAAATCAATTTCGTGTATGTTAACGTACGTTGTTAGCATACGTCAAAGATAACGAATTAGCCTGCAGATAGTAATCGTTGAAAAAAATAGCATTATTACCCTAAGTTCTCATAAAACGCATTGGAACGGTATTGTTGATAGCTCTATATACCATATCAACCCATATTCGGCTCACTGCTGAACTCGGGTCTCCTCTCAGAATGATTCTGAAATGATTCCGGATTCGAACCCACACCCTCCGGAATCGGAGGCAGAGGTCATATCCACTGGGCTATCACGGCTCTCTCTATATGCTTTCTCCTATATGGAGGCTTAACCCTGTACTGCCCCTGCAGCCTAGTGGCACGTCGATTCTCTATCTACGATCGCAAACGCATCGAAAACTAGAATAATGTATGGGAATGACATTTGCAATCGACAGGTCACGTGAACAAGATCTGTCATTCCCATATAATTTCTAGTTTTCGAAGCGTTTGCGATCGTAGAAAGAGAATCGACGTGCCACTTAGCTACAGGGGCTGCCTGTTAAATGAGTAGACATATATCGATTGATGACTGTTTTCTGATCTGATTCTTTGTTTACAGTTACTCTGCATCGTGGTAGTCGCTTGCGTAAGTGCAGCCTACGTTTCGACTGAGCCTCTGCTAGGGGGAGGAGTGGGCAGTGGGGGTATCGAACGTGCCACAGAGTCACGATCTTTCAGACAGCCATGGTTTTCGGGACTTGGAACCAAGCGTGCTGCGGGTAGTCGAGGAGTGGGCAGCGAGGGTATGGCTATCGGACGTGCCACAAGGTCACGATCTTTCAGACAGCCATGGTTTTCGGGAATGGGGTCGTTCGTTCGTGATGCGGGTAGTCGAGCTAGTCCCGTTGCCGTGCGAGCCTCTGAGCCCAGAGACCGGCGGCGGCTGGGTGAAAGGAAACCTTATGTGGGATTATTTAAAATTGATTGATTTTAATAATAATAAATAAATATATTTAAATACATCAATAACTAGCTCCAAATTAAGCGAAGCTTGTTATAAATAAATAAAATAAAGCTATAAATAATCGTATTTTGTATAATGTTGTAGCTTTCTACTGGTAAAGACATTTTTGAATTTAATAATTCTGAACCTATTCAATCCAAACAAACAATCGAATCTTTCCTCTTTGTTATTATTAATTACTATTATTATTAATTAATTTTTCATTTAGTTCATTTTGACATGAAAAATTCAACTAGTGTCCTATTTCCTGTTATTATATATACCAATATGACTCGTAATTATCATTTATGATAGTGTGGCCAGGAGCCATTATTCCTACTTGCAACATATTTTTTAACAACCTAAAAAATCCTTTTTAAATCCTCCGTGGCGCAATGGATTGCGCGGTGGATTTACAAGACGTAGGTCCTGGGTTCGATCCCCGGCTGGGTCGATTGAGGTTTTCTTAATTGGTCTAGGTCAGGCTGTTGGAAGGCTTCGGCCGTGGCTAGTTATCACTCTACCGATAAAAACGAACCGCCAAGCGATTTAGCGTTCCGGTACGATATCGTGTAGAAACCGAAAGGAGTGTGGATTTCATCCTACTCCTAAGAAGTTAGCCCGCTTCCATCTTAGATTGCATCATCACTTACAATAAGGTAAGATTGTAGTCAAGGGCTAACTTATAGAGAATAAAAGAAAAGAAATTTTTATATAAAACACTTTTCATCCATTGAACAGATGGGTGAAGGACGGTTCTTATTGTCTAAAAACCGTATTAGAAACGACTTTCATTCATCTGTTTATTGGATGACGTTAAAAAATATATTGCAAGTAGTTTGCCTAAATACCTTCTTGCCAAACTATTATTAACCAAATTAACTATCATTAACGGTAGTTTGGCCAGAAGTGTTTAAAGTAACCTATTCACAACATATTTTTAACATCATATATTGTTGTGCAAAATTTTTTTTTTCATTCTTTACAAGTTAGCCCTTGACTACAATGTCACCTGGTGGTAAGTGATGATGCAGTCTAAGATGGAAGCGGGCTAACTTGTTAGGAGGAGGATGAAAATCCACACACCTTTCGGTTTATTTGCCGGTAGGGTGGTAACTAGCCTCCCACCAGCCAGACCTGGACCAATTAAGGAAATCTCAGGCGGCCCAGCCGGGGATCGAACCCAGGATCTCCGTTTTGTAAATCCACCGCGCATACCACTGCACCACGGAGGCCGTCAAATACCTTTTTTGATAAAGTAATGATTTCATTATTAAAGTAGATTTATCAAGATTTTTTATGATATAAGTAAATCGCCAGGTCGTTAGGGTAGTCCTGGACGGGGGTGGGCATTTGTTTGTTTGAACTGCATAGTCTCTGAAAGTAATGGACCGATTTAAAAAATTCTTTCACCTTTAGGATTGTAAATTCATCATCATCATCAATTCGTATTCGCCTCACTGCTGAGAACGAGTCTCTTCTCAGAAAGAGAAGGGTTAAGGCCACCACTGGCCCAATGCGGATTGGCAGACTTCACACACGTAGATTTTTAAGAAAATTTTCAGATATGCCGGTTTCCTCACGATCTTTTTCCTTCACAGTTTGAGAACCGAATATTCAATTAAAAAAAAACACACACAACTGAAAAATTAGAGATGCAAGTCCAAGATTGTCCAAGGGGGTATGGGACTCAGTGGTGGTTCGGTGGTGTGCAGAAGGTATATATTTAGGGTAGGCACTATACGTACAAATTGTATTAATAGATAAATCTTTTCCAATAACAAAATATTTTATTTTGGTAACATCAATTGATAAAAATTATTAAAGGAATAATGATTTCTTAAAGAGTCCTCAGGGTAGGCAGTGCACTTCTGTATCTATGAAATGCACGCCACTGATACGTTTCTGTTCATACATTTCAGTTATTAATTAATTAATTAATTATTAATTAATTCAGCGTTGTAATAGTAGAAGATCCGTATTAGAAACGACCTTCACCTATCTGTTTATTGGATAAAAAGTGTTTTTATATTAAACTAGCAGACCCGGTCAAGCTTCGCTTTGACTTATGTGCACTTCTTCCCTATCCTTACCCTACACAACCGACCCCTACCCTACCATTTCATCTTCAATCAATTTATCATTTTTCAGTATTTCTGAACGTACGTATAAATGTCAATCATTACATAAACAGTATTTGACAGGATGGACAACAAATGTTTGACAGGTACTAACTAAACAGAGTAACATTTATGGAAAATTATTCATCTTTCATTATTATTTTTCGTCGAGTTTTCATTGTTTTTAAGATGTATTCTGCTATTCTTGGCGGAGAAAAATCCAACGAATCAATAACCATGAAAATCGGGCCAGCAGATCTCGAGTTATAAGTTTTGTAACAATCCCGACTTTCTTTTATATATAAAGATTGATGATGTTAAAAATATGTTGTAAATAGGTTACTTTAAACACTTCTGGCCAAACTACCATTAATGATAGTTAATTTGGTAAAATAATAGTTTGGCCAGAAGGTATTTAGGCAACCTACTTGCAATATATTTTTTAACGTCATCCTATAAACAGATGAATGAAAGTCGTTTCTAATACGGTTTTTAGACAATAAGAACCGACCTTCACCCATCTGTTCAATAGATGAAAAGTGTTTTATATCAAAATTTTCTTTTTTTTTATTCTCTACAAGTTAGCCCTTGACTATAATCTTACCTGATTGTAAGTGATGATGCAATCTAAGATGGAAGCGGGCTAACTTCTCAGGAGTAGGATGAAATCTACACTCCTTTCGGTTTCTACACGATATCTTACCGGAACGCTAAATCGCTTGGCGGTTCGTCTTTATCGGTAGAGCGATAACTAGCCACGGCCGAAGCCTCCCAACAGCCTGACCTGGACCAATTAAGAAAACCTCAATCGACCCAGCCGGAGATCGAACCCAGAACCTCCGACTTGTAAATCCACCGCGCAATCCACTGCGCCACGGAGGTCGTCAAAAAAGGATTTAGCAATAAGGTTGTTAAAAAATATGTTGCAAGTAGGATGCCTTAATAGCTCCTGGCCACACTATCATAAATGATATTTACGAGTAATATTGGTATATATAATAACAGGAAATTGGACACTAGTTGAATTTTTCATGTCAAAATGTACTTAATAAAATACAATAAGTAGAATATAATTTTATTTCGTAAATACATATCACAATCAGGTACGCCAGAATGAACTAAATGAAAAATTAATTAATAATAATAGTAGGTATTACAAAGAGGAAAGATTCGATTGTGTTAAAGTGAACGCAGCCATCATCTGACATTTGGAACGCTCGTGTCATGTGTCACTGTCAAATGTGCTGTCTATTGCTTTTTCTCTCACTTCTGCCATTGCATCGGACGGGTTCTAATATAATCCAAATCGCATCTTTGTTTTACTTATACTTTACTAATCATAATTCCGCTGATTAAAGTGTTTATTAATACATCTTTTGTATTCATTTCACAAATAGTTTTCATTAGGTCATGGGCCCAGACGCCCGATTAGTTTAGAATACGTAAAAGTCTTAAAAAACGTTTCACCACGCGGATGCATTTGGATTAGATCGGTGTTAAAATATCGATCAAAAATGGCCGTCGCAGGCGCACACGGTTTCGCCCCAATTGAAAGATTATCTGGGCGCGACAATTATGGCACGTGGAGTTTTGCCGTAAAAACATATTTGGAGCACGAAAATCTTTGGAAGTGCATCGACGTGGCGCCGGATGCAACGCTTACGAAGGAGGAAGACATAAAGGCAAGATCTAAAATCGTCCTTCTTGTGGAACCAATGAATTATATTCACATACAGGAAGCAAAGAGTGCGAAGGAGGTATGGGATAACTTAAGAAGGGCTTTTGACGACTCAGGCCTGTTGAGAAAGGTAGGTCTCTTGCGTGAGCTAATCACGACAGACTTGGAGAGTTGTGGTAGCATAGAAATTTACGTTAATAAAATAATCACATGTGCACACAAGCTCCGTAACATTAAATTCATCGTAGATGATGAGTGGCTCGGAACACTTTTATTGGCCGGGCTACCAGAATCATACAAACCTATGATTATGGCGATGGAAAGCTCAGGTGTGGCTATCACTGCTGATCTGGTAAAAACGAAAATTTTACAGGATGTAAAGGCTCCAGACAACTCATCAGTTTTTTTCTCAAACTTTCACAAAAGCAAGGCAAAGAGCAAATGTTCAGGTTCCAAAGCGAACAATAAAGGTCCCCGCTGCTTTCGGTGTAATAAATATAATCACATAGCCAAATATTGTACATCTAACAGCTCAAATCAAAAGAATAAGTCAGAAATTAACAATACTTCTTCTTCCAGCTATGTTGCAGCGTTTCCAGCCTCGCCTGGGTTGGAAAATGGATGCTGGTACATTGATTCAGGAGCTGCGATGCACATGACAAACAAGAGAGAATGGCTATATGACTTTGGACCTGCTTCGGTAACAAACATTAAGGTAGCAGATAATAAAATATTAACAGTAAAAGGCTGTGGTAAAGTAAATATAGAAACATATAATAGTGAGAATAAAGAGAAAATAGGTACTATACAGGTCAAAAATGTTCTGTATGTGCCAGAATTAGCTGTCAATTTACTGTCAGTTCGTCAGATAACACAGAATAACTGTCAAGTGAAGTTTACGAAGGATTGTTGCAAAGTATATAAAGATTCTAAATTAATTCTCACAGGATATACAAGGAACAATTTGTATGTAGTTCATAATGAAACCTTTGCTTTATTGTCTACATTACATTTATGGCATCAAAGGATGGGTCATCTAAATTATAATGATCTTCAGAAACTTAACGAGTCCACAGATGGAGCAGATATAGAGTCGAGTAAGGACAATGTGGTATGCAACACATGTCTGAAAGGCAAACAAACAAGGCAGCCTTTCAAGAACACTGGTACAAGAGCTTCCGCCCTCTTGGAGTTGATACATTCAGATGTATGCGGACCTATGGAGGAAAAGTCTCTCGGAGGTGCCAGATATTATGTCACATTTCTCGACGATTATTCTAGAAAGGTATTTGTTTACTTTATACACTCTAAATCTCAAGTACTCGAAAAGTTTAAAGAATTTAAG
The DNA here is from genome assembly GCF_947172395.1 of Bicyclus anynana. Classification (NCBI taxonomy): domain Eukaryota; kingdom Metazoa; phylum Arthropoda; class Insecta; order Lepidoptera; family Nymphalidae; genus Bicyclus; species Bicyclus anynana. The sequence goes on along the minus strand of NC_069092.1, from coordinate 15,349,844 downwards.
AATTTTGTAGAAAATCAATTAAATGCAAAAATTAAAACACTAAGATGTGATAATGGCAAAGAATATGTTAATGAGGCATTTGATAATTTTTGTAGAAATTCAGGTATTAAACGTCAGTTGACAATACCCTATACTCCTGAACAGAACGGTATGAGCGAGAGGATGAATCGAACATTAGTAGAACGCTCTAAGTGTATGTTTATGAATTCCAGCTTACCTAAGATGTTTTGGGCCGAGGCGGTAGCTACAGCTGCATATATAATCAACAGAAGTCCTACTAAGTCCTTACAGTTTAAAACGCCTGAAGAGGTATGGACTGGCATCAAACCTAATATCAGCAATATGAAAGTGTTTGGTTGTAAAGCTATGATGCATGTCCCAAAAGAGAAGAGATTGAAATGGGACAGTAAGTCAAAAGAACTTATTTTTGTTGGTTATTGCCCGGAATCTAAAGGTTACAGATTGTTTGATAAAGCTGAAGGAAAAATCATGAGGAGTAGAGATGTTGTGTTCATAGAGGAGAGTGTGAACAAAGATTTTATTCTAGTACCACTTACAGAATCTCAAGACAGCGAATGTTTAAAGAATTTAGATGACACCACAAACAGCTCAGAAAGCTTTAATGATACATTGGAGACTGTCAATCCAAATGATGAAGATTATGTCCCGGAGCATTCCATTACTATAAGTGAGACACCTGTGTGCAGTAAGAATTTAAGACCAAGAAGACGCAAAGTAATGCCTACCTTTCTCTGTCAGAATGAAGATATGAGCTCGTCAATTGAGTCTGACCCTGAAACTCTAGAGCAAGCGTTGCAGTGTGAAAATTCACAGAAATGGATTGACGCCATGGATGATGAATACAAGTCATTATTGGAAAATAATACATGGACTCTCTCGGAACTCCCTCCTGAGAAGGTTGCTATACCGTGCAAGTGGGTGTTTAAAACTAAAATAGATTCAAATGGAAAAGTTTCTAGATACAAAGCTAGATTGGTTATAAAAGGATATCAGCAGAGGCAATATATTGATTACAATGAGGTATATGCACCAGTTGTGAGATTAACTTCTATAAGATACCTATTTGCAATTGCAACTAAACATCAGCTCAAGATAGAACAGCTGGACGCTGTTACAGCATTTTTACAGGGTGACATAGATGTTGAACTATATATGTCCCAACCAGCCAGATATGAAGATGGGACTAAAAATGTTTGTAAATTAAACAAATCTATCTATGGTTTGAAACAAGCCAGTAGAACATGGAATTTGAAGCTGGACAACTTTTTGAATAATATTGGATTCTCAAAGTCAAGGATAGACCCTTGTGTTTATTATAAACATGGAAACACAAATATTATGTTTATAACAGTTTATGTGGATGATATCTTGCTATTCTATAACTGTTCAGAGTCTGCAAACAAAATGAAATTTGAAATGAAGAATAACTTCAAAATGAAGGAGCTTGGAATTGCTTATTGCTATATTGGATTATGTATTACATATAGTACTGAAGGAATAGCTATAGATCAAACAAATTACATAGAGAGTACATTGAAACGTTTTGGCATGGAACAATGTAACTCTGTTGGAACCCCAATGGAACCAAATATAAAGTTTTCAACTTCTGAAAAAATGGAAAACATACCTTACCAAGAAGCTACGGGCTGTTTACTATATATTTCACAGGGAACTCGTCCAGATATATGTTATGCTGTACATACACTGTGTCGTTATAACAATTCACCTACTGCAGAGCATTGGAATGCTATTAAGAGGTTATTTCGATACTTACAAGGTACAAAGAACCTCCAGCTCTGTTATAGAAGGAATATCAATGAAGATATTACAGGTTTTTCCGACTCTGATTGGGCATCGTGTTCAGAAGACAGGAAGTCATGTACTGGATATATTTTCAAATTTCAGGGTGCTGCCATATCATGGAACTCAAAAAGGCAACATACTGTTGCCTTATCCACCACTGAAGCAGAGTATATGGCACTCGCAGCAGCTGCTCAGGAAGCTATGTGGCTAAAGCAGCTACATACTGAGTTTTGGCCTTGTGTAAAGGCTACATCTATAAATATGTTCTGTGATAATCAAAGTGCAATTAAACTTACAGGTACTTTTAACTATCATGCTAGAAGTAAACATATTGATGTCCGCCATCACTTCCTACGAGACAAAGTTCAATGTGGTGACATCGAGCTATCATATGTGGGCACTGATTCGATGATAGCGGACTGCCTGACCAAAGCCCTGCCGAAGCCGAAGCACCAGATGTTCCTGGAAGCCATGGGACTGCGTTCAAGGGAGGATGTTAAAGTGAACGCAGCCATCATCTGACATTTGGAACGCTCGTGTCATGTGTCACTGTCAAATGTGCTGTCTATTGCTTTTTCTCTCACTTCTGCCATTGCATCGGACGGGTTCTAATATAATCCAAATCGCATCTTTGTTTTACTTATACTTTACTAATCATAATTCCGCTGATTAAAGTGTTTATTAATACATCTTTTGTATTCATTTCACAAATAGTTTTCATTAGATTGTTTGTTTGGATTGAATAAGTTCAGAATTATTAAATTCAAAAATGCCTTTACCAGTAGAAAGCTACAACATTATACAAAATACGATTATTTATAGCTTTATTTTATTTATGTATCACAAGCTTCGCTTAATTTGGAGCTAGTTATTGATGTATTTATATATTTATTTATTATTATTATAAAATTAATCCATTTTAAATAATCCCACATAAGGTTTCCTTTCACCCAGCCGCCGCCGGTCTCTGGGCTCAGAGGCTCGCACGGCAACGGGACTAGCTCGACTACCCGCAGCACGAACGAACGACCCCATTCCCGAAAACCATGGCTGTCTGAAAGATCGTGACCTTTTGGCACGTCCGATAGCCATACCCTCGCTGCCCACTCCTCGACTACCCGCAGCACGCTTGGTTCCAAGTCCCGAAAACCATGGCTGTCTGAAAGATCGTGACTCTGCGGCACGTTCGATACCCCCACTGCCCACTCCTCCCCCTAGCAGAGGCTCAGTCGAAACGTAGGCCGCACTTACGCAAGCGACTACCACGATGCAGAGTAACTGTAAATAAAGAATCAGATCAGAAAGCAGTCATCAATCGATATATGTATACTCATTTAACAGGCAGCCCCTGTAGCTTAGTGGCACGTCGATTCTCTTTCTACGATCGCAAACGCTTCGAAAACTAGAAATTATATGGGAATGACAGATCTTGTTCACGTGACCTGTCGATTGCAAATGTCATTCCCATACATTATTCGACTTTTCGATGCGTTTGCGATCGTAGATAGAGAATCGACGTACCACTTCGCTGTAGGGGCCGATTCCGGAGGGTGTGGGTTCGAATCCGATCCCCGGGGCATGCAGCTCCAGCTTTTCATTTGTGTGCATTTTAAGAAATTAAATATTACGTGTCTCAAACGGTAAGGAAACATCGTGAGGAAACCTGCATACCAGAGAATTTTCTTAATTCTCTGTGTTTGTGAAGTCTGCCAATCCGCATTGGGCCAGCGTGGTGGACTATTGGCCTAACCCCTCTCATTCTGAGAGGAGACCCGAGCTCAGCAGTGATATGGTATATAGAGCTATCAACAATACTGCTCCAATGCGTTTTATGAGAACTTAGGGTAATAATGCTAATTTTTTCAACGATTACTATCTGCAGGCTAATTCGCTATCTTTGACGTATGCTAGTTAACATACACGAAATTGATTTCTATGTAAAAAGTATGTTCTAAATAAGAATATGTTTACTGGTGGATATCACACAGTAGATAAATGACAAAAAAATAATTTTCAAAATCGGTTATAAATGACGAAGTTACGAGGTATGTTTTTATTTTTAATATTCCTACAAATAAAAAGAAACATACGCGTCGAATTTAGAACCTCCTCCTTTTTTGAAGTCGGTTAAAAATGAAAACGAACGAACAAAACGAATTATGTCACATCGCTGTAACTTTACAGAATGCAGGCAACCGACGCGACGGCTTAACGTTCTCTCCGAGACACAGTAATGTAACACTACCAATATCCCAACTCCGGGATAAGACTCATTATCTCATAGCCAGAACTGGATTCGAAGCCAGGACCCCGTAATAAGGGTAGACGCTCAATGATTATAAAGGGATCATAATTATTGGTAAAAATACTCAACAACATGCAAGGTACCCTTTCTTATAATTAAATTCCCCCTTGGCCTCCGGAAAAGAATAAATAAGTTATTACACAGACTTACGGTTTTCATTGTAGTTATTTCGATGAAATCAACGCACTGAATGTAGATCTTGTAACGGAGTTTATATATTATATTATGACGCTAATAGACGTGAAAACCTATTAAAAACTCATTAAAAATATATTTAATTATAGATAACATTCCGAGTTTTATAATCTACACTTAATGATTTGGCTGTACACAAATAAGTATCTGCTGGTTAATCTGTAGGTCTAGAACTATCTGTAGATCACATTAATTATAGACACAATCTATAGTAATATAATAAAGAGAACAGATTTGATTGTTTGTTTGTTTGCTTTGAAAAGGCTCTGAAACGAATAGACTGGTTTAAAATTCTTTTACAATTAGAATCGTAAATTATCTCAGATAAACAAAGCCCATAATTAATATGTGAACGAGAACTACGCGAGTGAAATCCCGTAGCGTCAGATAGTCCATACTGATATTATAAAGAAGAGGAAAGAGGTTTGTACGTTTGTTTGTTCGTATTAAATAGTCTCTGAAACTACTGAACCGGATTAATAAATTCTTTCACCATTTTGAATCCAACATTTTTCCTGATGAACACAGGCTATATTTTAACCTCCGTATTCTCAGGGGAACGGGAACTACGCGGGTGACTTCACGTGGCGTCTGCCTAATTGCCGTCTAGAGTAATTATTATTTTAGTCTCTCATTTATTTATTTCTTAAATGTTAGTCTTTTCGCTATAAGACCATAGACATAGTGGTTATCTCGTGAGCACGGTCCAAGTATTTTGATACTTTTTCTTTTTCGGTTTTAACCAGATTATCGTCATGTGGAACAGTAATATCAACAATTATTGCACGACGCACTGACCGATCGACTAGCACCATATCAGGTCTTATTATTATTATTATTATTAGCAGTGCTTGCTTACAATCAACAAGTTTTTAAAAAATCAAATAATATTATCCCGATTTTTAGAAGACATTGTTCTGGGTAAACCTGCGGATATTTATCAAAGATACTCATTACAAATCATATTTGAAATAAAATAAATGAAACAGAATTAAAACGCTAAGAAATAATGAAGGTTTATATTCCTAACATCAGTCAAAGTCAACTTTAGAGTAATGGCATTATGGGTGTAAGTAAGCGACTATTAAATGAACTTCCCAAGAATTATTTAAGGGCTTTTTCAATATCATCATCATCTTCATCATTAACAGCCGATGGACGTCCACCGCTGGACATACGCCTCTTGTATCCTCTCCAAGCACAACGGTCGCGAGCCGATAGCATCCAGCGGCTCCCTGCAACTTTTTCAATATAGAGTATGAACTGTATTGAAAAAGATTCTTAGCTACATAACAAAATACATTTTACTTCTCACGGAAAGCTAGCGGTCGCCCGTGAATTTGGCCTCCTTTAGTTCTCTTCAACCAGACCCTGCCGTATAATCTATACTAATATTATAAAGCTGAAGAATTTGTTTTTATGCTTGAACGCGCTAATCTCAGGAACTACTGGTCCTATTCAAAAAATCCATTCAGTATTAGATAGCCCATTTATCGAGGAAGGCTATAGGCTCATATTATCCCCTTATTCTTACGGAAACGGAACCAGGCGGGTAAAACCGCGCGTCGTAGCGATTTGGCTCGTATTGTCAAAAAAATATTGAAATATTATTCAAGTCTCAAAAAAATATTTATTTTTTCAATGTAGTAGAACGATAATGAACAATTTAAGATTATTTGAAAGTATCAACTAGCCTATTGGCTGGGCATGTTCTGAAAAACTTTCAGACTTCAAAATCAGGTATATCTAGCTATCATAAGCTCATAAGGAGCTCATAAGTAGGTCTTTAGCAAACGAATCCTAAACGTAAATACGTTGTTCTCAAATAATTCACACACTAAATATTATTATTATTATTATTCAGCTGAATTTCTTTATTAAATTGTTATACTAATGTACAGACAGAGTAACTTTGTAATTTAAGTAGGTATCTTTAAGTAGCTTGTAAGCTCTGTTAGTATTAGTTTGTAATTTCTTCTTGTAAAAGAACAAATTAGAATTTGTTTTTTTTTTAGCTGAATAAAGGATTTTATTATTATTATTATTATTAAATACTCTAACAATATTTTCTTAGAACAATAAAAATCTCAGTTTTATCTTTATTTATGGAGTGGATGGAACACGACCCGGAACGCTGTAAGACTGCGGTCCGGAGCTCTGCTCGCAATCCCCGGCCATTTGTTACCGTGCCACCGAGATAAGTAATCTGCATCAGATTGAGTTTTCAAATATTACAAAGCCACTAACATTGGAATATATCTGGACGAACAAGCTCCGCTTAGAGTCTTGTTTTTGTTATAGTCTAGTGTGGTCTAGTGTTCATTTACGCGCTCAGACCAATTATTGTATAGGACCTGCCTCGCTAGACGTTACTTTTCTGTCAAAGTATATGATCAACGAACTAATGCGATTATAAAAACTGTCTCTATAGAATCGATGTTAAAAAGTTGTAATCGTGTTCATCGGTTAAAGAGCTCCGTAAAAATGCCTTTTTGTGTAATTGAATTGTGTAAAAAACGGGCACAAACTTCTAGTTTAGTATAAGATATATACCAAATCTAAGCTCGTTTTCCTCAGAAAATGACAGACAATTTTGTTCGTGACTATGAGTGCGATACAGGTCCTTCTATAATTGGTCTGAGTTTACGCCAGCAGCAGCTTCTACCGACGACTGCAGTCGTCGCCGTCTCGGCGGCAGGAGACGGGGTCGCCGACTGCAGTCAGCGACGTCTCGGCGGCACCCAACGGGAGTCGAGTGCAATGGGCGACCGCAGTCGACTGCAGTCGACTCTCGGAGGTCGTCGGTAGAATTGCCGCTCGTGTAAATGCACCCTAAGAGCCCGTGGACTCCAGACGATCGTCATTTTATAAAAGCTGAAAGTTTGTCAGTTCATGCTTCTACCATAAGTAAGTACGGTAGCCAATTATGGAGTTTGGACCGTGGTGGCTTTGGGAAGTAGCAGGTTTTAAGTATCCAGACCCTCAACCGTCTCGTTTTTGACGGCCTCCGTGGCGCAGTGGTATGCGCGGTGGATTTACAAAACGGAGGGCCCCGGGCCGATCCCCGGCTGGGCCGATTGAGATTTTCTTGATTGGTCCAGGTCTGGCTGGTGGGAGGCTTCGGCCGTGGCTAGTTACCACCCTTCCGACAAAGACGTACCGCCAAGCGATTTAGCGTTCCGGTACGATGCCGTGTAGAAACCGAAAGGGGTGTGGATTTTCGTCCTCTTCCTAACAAGTTAGCCCGCTTCCATCTTAGACTGCATCATCACTTACCATCAGGTGAGTGAAAAAAAAAAAGAAATTATATTCCCAGTCGCTAGTTACTCGCGGCAACCCTTCGAAAAACACTATTTAATTTGAAACTTCAAGGATCTTTAGCGAACTATCTGGCGAATAGGGATATCATTTCTCTATTTTATGCAGATAAAAATTATACTTTATACTTAGGTGGTTAAGGAGCTAGATTCTTGAAACCTGCTTTCTCCCAAAGCCACCACGGGCATTACTCCATAGTTGGTCACGGACCACGGTACTTATCTATACTAGAAGCAAGAGCTGACAAACTTTCAACTTTTCTGAAAGAAGGTCTGACTGTCTCTCTGGAGGCTGGTTCTCTGACTATAAGCTCGTGATCGTTTTTTCATATAAAAAGCTAAAGCATCACGCCTTTTCCTATATCAATTAATTTGATATTCATAAAGTGCCAGTAACCGTACATACTACTTTAAGATGTAGGAAATGGGCAATGGCATCTATGGGTTGATAATCCTACGCCGTATTTGTCTTTGCTATAAACTTGAAATATACTGAACGGATTTTCATGTGGTTTCCACTAATAGATAGATTTATTCTTGAGAAAGGTATACACTGCATACAGTTTCTCAAGTTTTTGTGAAAATTGGTTGAAATATGACGACGATTATTGTTGAAAGTGTCGGAAAATGTCGCGAACAAATTTGCAGGCGTGGGAAAGTTGTTAAATAAATATAGATAGATAGATAGATATACTTTATTTTCACACCACAAAGACAAATACAAGTAAAAAAAAACAAAGGCGGCCTTATCGCTAAGTAGCGATTTCTACCAGGCAACCTTTGGTTTAGGAAAACTTAATACTATATAAATCAGGGTATAAACTTTTCTTATTGGTACTTTTATACATATAACGCGGGGATCAATGGAAGGTGACCCTGCTTTCTACATCCACGGCAGTGGGTGAAATTCTGACAACTGGAAAATGATTGTGTGATGGTGAGCATGGGTGTTTTCTAGTGTCAGGGTATATATACATTATACATTTTAAATAAGTATATATGTATAATGATTAACCAGTTATCTTAGACCCTGTATCTCTGGTTATGCTGTACGCTTACTTTGGTGCTAGATAGAGATGCGTGTATTGTTTAAGAGCGCGCAGCGCGTCGGTACGATATGGATAAAATTCGAAGCGCAAGCGAGACGCCGAATTATGACTTTCACGTGAGTGAAAAGCACGGAGCGATTGATGCGCGACGCAATTTTTATGACGTGAGCGCCAAAACCATTTTTACCTAATTGCAAGTAAATTAAACAACATAACGAAAAACAAAATGGCCAAAGATATATACCTAATTTTCTATACAAAACAAAAATTTAAGAAAATAAGTTTGCTTTTCCTGAGATTGAAAGCAAAATGTGAGCAAAACATGTATTTTTCAAAAAAATAAACTATCGAGAAAAGTTTTACAATTGTGTATTTTGTATAATTATAACGAAGCTAACACTTTGACATATCATTTACCCAAATATCAGGCTTCTAACTTTTCCAGAATCTGAGATCCAGAACCATTTGTAACCACCAAATTGCACACTCTTAAGTATATTTATTTATTTATTACGCCCGCGACTTCGTCCTCGTGGAATATCAGTTCATCATCATCTTATTCACTCATCAGTTTTTCACAAATCCCGCGGAAACCATGGATTTTCCAGGATGAAAAGTATGTGTTAATCCAGAGTAAAATCTGTTTTCATTTCAAATTTCAGCCAAATCGCTTTAATAGTAGCGGCGTTACAGAGTAACAAACATCCAAACAAACATACATCCATACAAACTTTTGGGTTTATAATATTAATATGATTTATTATCATTTATTAAAATACCAATAACCACTGACCTGCCGAAAAATGCTTTCCAATTACATTTACAATTATTTTATTAAAATGTAAATAGTTAATTGATATGTAATTAATTCCACTGAATAAAACTGTATACATTAAATAACATATCACAAACCAGTAGAGGAGATAAAATGAAAATATAATGTTGAAAACATTTCAGATAAATCAAAATTATTATTGTGTTCGATTTTAACATAAAATTTAAATAATTAATGGATGTGACCAAATAAAATAACTGTTGTTAAATGTTTTAAGTGCAATTGTGCACTATATTCGATGATAATCTGAAAAAAATGCTGAACTTTGTTTTTATTATCACTATCAATTTATTTCTCTAGCCCCACCGCGTGAGGGGTACCTACGTATTTGAAGCCCGGGGGCTTGAACCATGAACCAACAAACAACAAACAAACTGCCATGTTCAAAACAAGTCAGAAATAAATAAAATTAAATATAAATGACATTAATTAATAAAAAAATCTAACAAAATAATTGAAATATAATCCATACTTATGTTATAGAGCAGAAGAGTTTGTTTATTTGAACGCGCTAATCTCAGGAACTACTGGTCCGATTTGTAAAATTCTTTCAGTGTTAGATAGCCCATTTATCGAAAAAGGCTTACAGTATAATATCCCCGTATTCCTACGGGAACGGGCACCACGCGGATGAAACCGCGCGGCGTCAGCTAGTTTAACAACATACTTACACATCGTCTCTACGACGTAGGACTCCCCTAAATATTTCCATAGCTGTTGGATTATTTTGTAATTGCACGTTGTATTGTAGAGTCAACATCTGCTGAGGATGCTCCGGTTTCGGCGTGAAACGCACATAGATAGTATTTTGTCGAACCTAGGTGACGTTGTCGCATGGGTTCGCGGATGATAGCAAAATAAATAATTTTTTATAATAATTTCCAAGTACGTTACATAATTTTTCGTATTTTTAAATTACCACTAACGTTATATCCAAATTCAGTCTCACGAGTAAAATACTCTTTATGTTTTTCAAATTGAAATTCCTATACAAATGATCAGCACTCACCCCTAGTACGAGATTGCAAAGATTAAATACTCTAGTAATATATAGTTTACTACAGAGGAAGTTCATACAAACATACACTGCTAAAATCACAATCTTTGCTTTTGGTTTCGCTGAAGTCTGGGTTTTTTTTAAAGATTATTTGCCATATTTTTTTTAATATGGCCAATATTTTCGTTTCTCTCAAGTAGTCGAAAAATATTGTGTCAGGGAGAGACCACACGGTGGATAAATATCAATGACTAGCTGACGCCCGATTTTACTCGCGTGGTTCCTGTTCCCGTAGTAATATGGGAAAAATATATAGCCTATAGCCTTCCTCGATAAATGGGCTATCTAACACTGAAAGAATTTTTCAAATCGGACCAGTAGTTCCTGAGATTAGCGCGTTCAATCAAACAAACAAACAAACTCTTCAGCTTTATAATATTAGTATTGATATGACACACGGTGCCGCAGCGGCGCCGCACTCTGAGTGTGTACAGCGATGCGGCAAAACAGTATAGATATAGATAAAACGGGCATTGGTGTTTCCCATATTTCTTTATGGTGCTGAGACGTGGACTCTGAGAGAAAGCGAGAAAAAAAGATAGACGCTCTAGAAAGGTGGTACTAGAGAAGAATGCTTGCCATATCCTGGACACAGTTCCGATCCAACATTTCAATCCTCCAAGAACTGAGCATCAAACAGCGTCTAATGTCGCATACTGACTTTCTTTGGTCACATTACACGAAGAGATGACACGTCCATAGAGAGACTTGTGGTGCAAGGAAAGGTGGAGGGCACAAGAGCGCGTGGCAGGTCACCAATGCGCTGGACTGACCAAGTAAAAACCGCTCTCCATGGATCGCTCCACGAATGTACTAGGATAGCCACACTACGGGAGGAATGGCGACGGATAGTGAGGCTTGCCACCGCACCCAAATGACGACCACGACATTTGTCAACGACAAAGAAGAATAGATAAAACATCTATCCTTTTGATTCGTCCATACATTTCTTATTATTCGATCTTACTAACGAAACGAAACTACGCTTGCGTGAACTCACACCTCGTACTAAGGTTGCAGATAAAAAATATTCAAACAATAAGTCATCCCGACAAGTGAAATTATCGGCAGCTTTTATTCGAAGTACATACATTATTCAACAAAATGGAGATAATGGCCATCGTTTACAAGATCACAATAAAAATACGGTACACGGTATATTATAGACCCACTTCGGGCGCCATTTTGCAGTGAATTGAGGGTAGATTGCAGACGAGGGTCATTTTTTATTGGATTTATTAATGTAAACAAATTAGGGAATTCTAATTGGAAGAAGGTTAAAAATCAAATTAAATTGACTTAATATTTAAAAAACCTTTATTTTAATTATTATCACTTTTTAGTTTATTCTAAAGTAATGTGTTTAACCTAAAAATAAATATATAAGCTATTCAAACGCACCCGTCTGAGAAAAGCCCTTAAAATACTTTAGACCGTTGTTTTTCATTATCAATATCTCACAGAAATTTTTCACAATTACTTCAAAACTACACACAACATAAAACATTGAAAAATATTACTAATCTATCGATCTATAAACCAATTAGACTTTTATCAAAAGTAGGTAGGTATCGCAGAAACTTGGATTTTATTTGAAGATTTGATTATTTGTTTTCATTGAATAGGCTCTGAAAAAATCTTTCACTGTTGAGAAGCTACACTATCCCCGAGTCCTATAGGCTCTGTATTCCTACGGGAACGGGAACCACGTGGGTAAAACCGCGCGGCGTCTTGCAGTTTTATATTAAAGCATCAGAATTCACAAATAATCCAATCCCAACATTAATCACTATTATGAATACAGAGGAAAACTCCATTTTTCATTCAGATGTTGGCTTCACAAGAAACGGTCGTGATTTATAAAAAATCTCCTTTTAAAAATATAAATGTGCAGAAATCGTTTACAGGCTTTTGATAAAATATGAAACAGGAGCTAACCCAGACGTGTTACTTCCAAACTCATTCAAAGTACTTGGAAAGTTTCTTCAATTTGCTACAGTTTCGCATTCTAGAGAGCGCTAACTTTCAGCTTGGGTCTAAAAAACGGAGTAAGTCAAGAAGTGCTTCATTATCAATCTTCGCTAAGGCACTCAACTAATTGAATACCTCGTTGATTTTTAGTTAGGCTGTATGTCTTTGGATCATAATAGTAATAATGAAAAAACTTTATTACACCTAAAAAATAAAATAGTACAAAAATCTACAAGCAAGCAATAGTTAAGGCGTAACGCTTATCACTGGCAGTCATTTCTTTCAACAACCGTCATTCATATGGTATTGGGTTCGAGTCCTAAGTAGGACTATAAGATATTGAGCTTTTATTTCTTCCAAAAATTCTCAATTGCAGCCTAGTGTTGAGAAAGGGACAACACGTTAAACCTTGGTCCCGTACATTATATTACAGAGTGACACAATAAAAACCAAAATCCGCCAATTCGCGTTAGAGCAACGTGGTGGGTCTAAACTATATCCCCTCTCTAGGGTGTTAAAAAAGGCTGATAATAATCATTTAGTACAAATATCACCCAAACATCGCGTCAATCATTGGTAAATCGACAATATGAATTGTTCAAAGCATTCTACAGGATACGTCATAATTAGGTCTCGTGTTAACAACGTACGGAAGGCACGCATCAAAAGCCTAATTACGTCTCTCAATTAACACGAGTGTGTATTAATTAACCATGAATCTCCACTACCATTACGACCTTTAATCAGATATCCAAGGAGGCGTAACACAATGCAGTGAGGCAGTGACTACAAACTAAAATCATGTGCCAATGATATCAACTATCGTCAGTAAACCGACTTTATAAACAACCGTTTTTTTTTAATTTGTCTGTCAGTAGTTTGTCCGGGCTAACTGCTTTGAAACAGCTGAACCAATTTTAGTGGGGCTACCACTGGACTATACAGGAGATTAATGAGCAGAGAGAGACGAATATCTTAGCATTCCATGGATTCAACGTGCGGGTGCCGGGTCCATCATGTGGTAGAGAGAAAAACTCCGAGCAGAGTCCTGAACTTGTGACTACAGGATGTAGGGTTAAGGAATTCCTTGAAAATCAATCAACGCTCCCCGTACTCTGCTCGTGTTGTTCTCCCTGCCTAGCCAAATTTGGTAAAATCCTATTAGAGTAGTTTTGGATACTCGTTCTATTATAGAACTAGCTGCACTTCTAGAGAGGCCAAGGTCTTTAAGCAAGTTATAGAGAGATTTTGCTGGTAATCCTCTCGCACCTACTTCTACGGAGTACAGACTAACTACATAGCCAATTTTAGTTAGTTCATTTGTTAGGTCATAATATTTATTCACTTTTATACTGTGGTCCTTCGGAATGTTAGTCTCCCACGGCATAGTAAGCTCTACAAGTACTATTCGCTTAGTTTGTTTGGACAAAAGGATAAATACACACAGGACATTTATGCTACTTTTTATTACGTAAAAACTTATTTCGCGCGTAAATAAAACGTAGTTCGTGCGAGATTTGTGAAAAATTGAATTTATATTTCAAGGGAAATGTCAGCTAATACAAGATACTAGAATATTGACGTCATCCCATAGAGGACTTGTATTGATTCTATTATAACATCACACAATTACGGCCAAATTGCTCATAAATATCACAAAGAGATAGTTTGCATTATGTAGTAGCTAAATTACACTGGGCAATTAACATGCAGGTATGATGAGTGCTATGAATAAATGATAATTCAATATTGTTTATAATCGTGACTGTGTTTAACACTGCCTCGTTGGTCCAGTGGTTCACAAGGTCCTGAGTTCGATCCTGGGTCGCGGGCTATCAAAAATAATTAGGATTTTCTTTCAAATAAGTATTTTTAAGAACCTATAACCTTCTCCGTATTATAATTTTAAACCGTGCGAAGTTTCATTTGAATTCATTCAGTAGTTCGCTGTAACTACTGAATGAATTCAATGATGACCCAATAACAAAAAAACACGGACAGACAGACAAAAATCGAAAATATCTTCAATGTACAAAATGTACAGAATTCGTATTATAAGTATAGATTCTAGATGGCGCTGGCGTCAGTTATGCCACGGTAACGTTTGGTGTTATTGTATCATATGTAACAAATGGTATAAGTAAAATCTCAAATTGCAAATAAATGCATAGAATTCGATCAGTTTTATTATAAATATAGATATAGATTTCGGATCTAAAACCTAATAGATAACCCAGTAATCAACGTTACTAAACGTTATCCAGAGACCAGAACCAGAGAGAAGTTTATTTCAACAATCAACGCAATATATTGTAAGCGATCCACCTCATTTCATCTCACCGGTGCACGTCGATTGCTTTCTGTTCTGCACTGCTTTTCCGATATCAACTAAAAACAAAAAACAACATTGTTTTGTTCACTGCAGTATACACTGAAGTAAAACAAAATCGACTCTGTGTTGTTTTGTTTTGGGCGATTGTTTTACTTTTAATTGAGTGATACTTTTGTTGCATTAATTCTCTGATACTTCTTCATCGATTCTTGTATCAGAGAACTTTCTCACATCGACTTATTTAAAAAAAAGATTACCCCAATAGCCCAGTGGTTGGCCTATGTAGCTTCGGATCACCAAGTTCTGGGTTCGAGTCAGGGTCGGGCTATATAATACTGAGCATTTCTTTCGTACTTCTGAGTAGGGAAGTTGGTGTCATGTCACAACCCTGTGCCTTGAAAAGTATGTTAAGCTTGCGTCCTGCTTATTATCAATGACGTCTGATAGAAGACCTTTTTGACACGTTCGCTGTAGCACTGATTTTTCGGTATTTTCCCCTGGTGCGGTACGAGGCTTTTTGACCTCGTACTAAACTTTCCGTGGTGCGGAACGAGGTTTATCGACCTCGTACCTCTTGAAGACGCTAAAATCCTTTTCAGCTGCTGCGGCACGAGGTCAATTAACGTATTAATATAATCGTGTTAATATAATCTTTATATTAGCACGATTATATTAACCTACCTCTCCTAAGTCCTATATCTATAGGTACCTTTCCTAAGCGCGGTAATCCGCAAAAAGAACTTTATTTTATGAGTCTCTGACGAAGGGTTTACAAATACTGTCTAGACACAATGATTCCTCATGATTCATCGAAAATATATGTTTTACTAGCGGACGCGCGCGACTTCGACCGCGTGGAATTTAGTTTTTCACAAATCCCTCGGGAACCATGGATTTTTTCGGGATAAAAAGTAGCCTATGTGTTCATCCATGCTATAATATATCCCAAATTTCGGCTAATTCAGTTCAGTAGTCGAGGCGTGAAAGAGTAACAAACATTCATATCATCAAAATCATCAGTTTTCGCTAATCTCGGGAAACCATGGATTTTTTCGGGTTAAAAAGTAGCCTATGTGTTAATCGCTTCAGTAGTAGCGGCGGTAAAGAATAACAAACATCCAAACCAACATCCATCCAAACATCCATACAAACTTTCTAACTTTTCAGTTGTGTGCATTTTAAGAAATTAAATATCACGTGTCTCAAAAACGGTGAAGGAAAATCATCGTGAGGAAACCTGCATACCAGAGAATTTTCTTAATTCCCTGCGTGTGTGACGTCTACCAATCCGCATTGGGCCAGCGTGGTGTACTATTGGCCTAACCCCATTCATTCTGAGAGGAGACTCGAGCTCAGCAGTGAGCCAAATATGAGTTGATGATGATGATGATGATCTATAATACTCAAGAGTTTGATATACTTTTATCATTCATAAAATTCTTTTTTTTTTAATACTTTACACACGTCTAGCCGCAAGTAAGCGTAGTGTTTTGGGTGATAGATAATATACCTAAATATATATATCACAAATAAATACTTATATAATGCATAAATACACCCAGCCACTGGAAAACACATACGTTTACCACACAAATATTTTCCAGTAGTGGGAAACGAACCTATGGCCGTGAATGCAGATAGCAGGGTCACTAGCCACTGCACCAAGCGGCCGTCAAATTGATGTATGTCTGGCAATGCAGGTTCTGTCTCTGTTTTTATCCATCTTCTTCTAAATTTTAGCAGATATAGTACCATTTGTACTTTAATAAATTAGTAAAATCATACACTAAGGTTTATGTCATTATTTACACAACTAAACTTAAATCCTTGTCAAAATGAATTACTCTATAATCAAGAGAATATTATTTAGATTAGATTTGCCTTCTACAGTATGTTAATTAGTCATATAGTTTCGGAGATAATACAAAATTTCTAAAAGACGCAAAAATTACGCCAAAAGACGCTCGCGGTTTCACCCACATAGTTCCTGTTTCCGAAAGAACACATAAAAGAGTAAAAAAATCAAATATAACACTGGCAAATAACGTAGCTTTCTATCGGTGAAAGAATTTTCAAAATCGGTTCTGTAGATTCAGAGATTACCCCCTACAACTACGTAGGGTAGGGTAGGGTAAAGTAGGGTAGGGGTAGGGTAAGGGTACGGTGGGTGTACGGTAGGGGTAGTTAAAAGGTTACATCGACTTTCACGCGTACGAAGTCGCGGGCGTCCGCTAGTTAATACATGAAAACACGTATTAGTAAAACAAAAAACATAACAGATACTAGTATCCCAAAGGTTCCAGGTCAGTGCATTTCTCTTTATAACACACGGTCAATTGCGCGCCTTGTTATTGCGCTACTTTATGTTGCCGAATATTTTATTTTACCGGCGCTTTTTTAATATCTAAAGAGATACAAAATATGTTTTTCAAACATATTGTTTTTCCTTTCGTTGAAAACATGTATAAGAGTTATACAAATATTAGGTCATTAACAATAATAACAAGAATAGTTTAAAAAAATTCAAAAACACACTTGATACCCATATCAAGGGGATATATTCAAATAGCCTGTCCGCCATCTTGGACGTCCGCTATATTGGATTTAAGTAACGTCACGTTACTTATCGTCGTATTTCGTCTTCCTGACAGTAAATTTTTCTTCCTTCATTTGATATCCATAACATGGGAGTGAATTTCAAACAGTCAATCCGCCATCTTGGGGAGACCGCGGACAGACGGTCGGACGGACGAAATTGCGGACAGATAGACATGGCAAAAGTATAAGGGTTCCTTGTGGACGACGGAACCCTAAAAGCCATTTAAATAACGAAACACGACAACAGACACGCTGTAGGATTTTACAGCCGATGTAATTAATTACCACGTTACCTTATAGGCTCACACAATAACCCGACTTATACGAGATAATCTTATACGTAAATAGGTAAACGAACCGATCAATGCCGCATCAAAGATATTTGTTACCTTTAATAGAACGGATATTCTTCTTCTTCTTCTTCTTCTTTCTTCTGGGCCGTTTTCGCACTTAGCCGTTGTGCGTGGGTCCCTCGGTGTAGGTTCCCGCTGGATTTATTCCATCCAGCCGAGCTCTCTCCAAAAGCATAGCAGGCCGCCCAGGTCGCCGATAGCCTCATGGAGTGTCGCTGAGGAGCCAATGTAGGTTGCTTGTTGTTCCGTTACGCCTCTGCAACTGAGCATAACGTGTAGCGGTGTCTCGTCCTCCTCCATGCAGGCTCTGCACAGAGGACTGTCGGTTATACCTAGAATTGATAGGTGTTTGTTTAGCGGGCAGTGACCTGTTATTAGGCCAACTACTGTTCTCAACTTGTCTCGTGTGAGGTGCATAAGTTTCTTTGTTATCCTTGGGTCGAGGCCTGGGAGTGCCTCTTTTGTATGTCTACATGTGGTTATGCCGTCCCAAAGTTCGGTGTGGGTTCTGATGGTTAGAACGGATATTTGAAAATTTCATATTCACCATCATAATTATAATATTTGATATCAATTATATTCATCATTAATATCAGCTGATGGACGCTGCACTGGAGGACATAGGCCTATTTTAAGGACTTCCAAAGTCCACAGTCATAAGCCGCTTGCATCTAGCGGCATTCGTTTACCAGTTTAATTTCATTGGTAGGTACACCTAGTACCCAACACAGTACTTTCCGGTTCAGCCAATCCATTCTAGCCGAGCGGGTCTCTTGCCCTGGGTACTAATATAGAATATAGATATACCCCGCCTATTACCAGTTTCATTTCAGTTCGCGTCTCGGTGAGGTGTGTTAGTGACTTTAGTTCTTCTGTGGATCTCCTCATTTTTGATTTAACCATGCGGCTATTCCAAGCAAAACTCGCTTTGTCGCTCGGACTTTGAATCATCATATGAGGCCCATAGTTTGCGACCATTCGTGGGTAATCACTGGCATGATTTTAACAATGAAAACACTTTGGGCTACTTAAAATTTATTTTTTTTGTCCTTTGTCGCACTATTGAACTTAGTTACTTTGACACATCTATGATCTATCTACACATTATTTAATAAAAACGGGTTTTGTGAGAGGGGAGAGGAGAGAGGAGAGGAATATTAATTTGTACAAACGAAAAGGAGATTTAAACCCACGTCTTACTAGACACGGGCATAAGTTAGTTATTTCTGCATATCGTCTCCAAAGAGTAAAAAAATCTTTTGTAGGTTTGGGTGTACTCTTCTATAATAAGATCCCCAAGACTGTGATGGACCTGCCAATGCATAGCTTTAAGCAATGTGTTAAAAAACATTTACTTAGTCGAGGGTACTACAACATTGATGAGTTCCTTAATGACAAAGATGCTTGGAGGCCATTGGATCAGCTTCCACCTTCACACAGAAAGTAAAACTATAAGAAATGTAAACAGTAATTGTTATTAATTGTAAATTATAATACTATATGACTTTTTCAAAAGAGCAACTGTTGAGTTTCTTGCCGGTATCTTCTCAGCAGAACCTGCCTTCCGAACCGGTGGTAGAATCTTTACAAATAGTCAACTGACGTGTCAAAAGTGCTTGTAAACTGAGCCTACTTGAAATAAATGATTTTTGATTTTGATTTGGGCAGGATTAAATAAGGGAGGACGAAGTCGCGGGCGTCCACTAGTATGTAATAAAATTAGGTATGTCGGGCTGTGGCTGTACGATTACTTAACATTGTCTAGACGCACGTGCAGTGTTATTGTCTCTCTGCTACATATAGTGTAAATATCTCCGTGCGTACATAATTACAGGTCGTGAACATTGCTCGGAGATAGCGCGCATTAATTACAATTTCGCGGGTCAATTAGCACCCCGGTGTATTACACCGTAATACACTGTATTACAGCGCTGTAATACCTATGAATATTGGATAAAGGGATAGTTGGTGCCAATGTTGATCAGCTGGCTGATTCTCTAAGATATAACGTAACTCATAATTTACCTCATCGCTTATTCATAGGTAATTAAAAAAAAATCCGATCGTAAATTTTTTTATAAAGTGTTTGTTGGTTTCTTTCAAACGGTAAAACATACAACTTAAAAGGCCTTTTTTCCAAACCGTTTGGAACAATATTCAAAATGAAGTGGTAACCTGATCCGACAATTTTAAGGGGGCATATTTTAATATTGGGCGCACCGAAATCTTGGCTTGGAAAGATAACGCCTGATAACGTCGCTACGTTCATAATTTTGTCCGACTTGCCATGAATGTCTTAACAGCCAAACACCTATGGTATAAATTAATATTTATACCATAGTGTTTGGGCTCCAGGACTACAAGAGTCGTCTTGATTACATCAAATTATCAAAGGAACACAAACTGCATCATCATCATCATCATTATCATATCAGCCGATGGACGTCCACTACACGACATAGGCCTTTTGTAGGGACTTCCAACATCACAATACTGAACCGCCTGCATACAGTGAATCCCTGTAACTCGCTTGATGTCATCGGTCCACCTGGTGAGGGGTTGACCAACACTGCGCTTTCCAGTGCGGGGTCGAAATTCCAGCACCATGGGACTCCAACGTCCATCGGCTTTTCGTACTATGTACCCTGCCCATTGCCACTTCAACCTCGCAACTTGTTGAGCAATGTGACTTTGGTTCTTATGCGGATCTCCTCATTTCTGATTCGATAACACCCTCGTATTTAGTCTATTAGTTTAGAAATTACGATTCCAAAGAGAGAATATTCAAACTCATAGCACTACTTTTTACATCACGGTTAAACGTAACATGCCGCGCAAGTAGAAATACCTGGTAACATTATTCCGGGATGAAATTACTTTCCTCACTAAACCGAACGCCAGGTATCGGAAAAGTTACAAAAGATAGCGAAAACAATTGACTGTGCAGAATGGAATGAGTTCAACTGGAACTCCGCAATACTTTATTTTTGTTACCAGCTTGCTGCCCTCGGTTTTGTTCTAATTTTAATTGATATTTTTTTTATAGAAAAATATTGCCCTTTTTGGATTAATAAAAAGATCCGAGTACTCGCGATAGAGAAAGCGAATACTTAATGATACTTTTTTTGAAAAAATAAATTGAGCTGTAAATAAAGTAGAAATATTCGTTTAGTAGAAGCAGCAAACTTACGATTATCTACAATCATATAGTAGTAAGACGCTCTACGGTTTCATCCACGTAGTCCCCAATTTATTGCGTCGGAAACATGTTGACATCAGAAGCGGATTTAAAGAGCAAAACACGATATTGAATGGGAACCTACCAGGTCTAACTATTGCCACTAAGTTTGTAGTAAGTACCAATAAACCCTCGAGCAGAGAATAACCTTGAGCGAAGTCTCGGACTTGTGACCGATGGATGTAGGGTTAAAGACGACTTTCAGAACTTGTTAACACTCCCCTTCTCCGCTCAAGTCATTCTCACAACCTTTCCCAAATACTGAAGGATTATCCAATAAAAGATGTGGAATCGAACGCCACGACAAGAATAAGCTAGACAGTCCGAACGGTTGCCTATATCGCCAGCACTCGGTTTCCCACTACTCCCCACCTAACTCACGGAGCACTTCGTACTATCTCCGATCGAGTGAGAATGTGCATTTTAGGAAATTAAATATCAAACATTGAAGGAAAACATCATGAGGAAACTTGCATATTTGAGAATTTTCTTAATTCTCTACGTGTGTGAAGTCTGCCAATCCGCATTGGGCGTGGTGGGCTATTGGCCTAACCCCTCTTAATCTGAAAGGAGACTCGAACTCAGCAGTGAGCCGAATATGTGTTATTTATGATGAGTAAATAGTGACTTTTTGCATTATGATGGAAAGAATTTCTTACATAAAAGTCTACACAATTCGATGAGGCGCCGAGGACTTTTAAAAATTATAAATTTTTATTAAGAAAGATAATATCAAAAATGCTTTTACATTTTTCTACCAAGTAGTTTTTTCAAAGAAATACTAAAATGAAATAAAACACAGAAGCCAGTTTAATATTTTAAGCATTCTAATGCTATTTTATAATGAAACGAGAGCCTGCAGAGCCAGACATACCTCGTTTTATAAAGGCTTACAAATGCATAGGTAAATACGATAACTATAGACTCACCAAGTACATATCGCAAGTTAGTTTTACTAGATTTACTAAACTAATTTTTCTTATTAAAATGTAACATTTTGTATATACCAATTTCATTTTATTTTTTGTATTAAATAACATTTGAGAGTTATTATAGTAGTTGGATTTTCATCGTCCTTCTAACAGGTTAGCCCGCTTCCATCTTAGACTGCATCATCACTTATCATCAGGTGAGATTGTAGTCAAGGGCTAACACTCTCATAGAATAATAAAAATCAATCTTATCTTAAAAGATCTGGACGCTTGAAACATGCTACTTTCAAAACTCACAACAGTACAAAATCCATAATTCGCTACGTTATAGGCAAATATACTTATACGGTATAGGCGAATTTCAGCCTTCATAAAATGCAGTACATCTAGCTCTTGCAAGCTCTCGTTCTTCTACAATACGCTAAAAAAGAAGCACAAAGCTTTGACGAAAAGCAAACAGACTTCGCCGTACAAAACGGGGACGCGTATATAGAATAAAATTAATTTAATTTAAAATATACTGCGGTTTAAGACTGAACCGTTTCAATTTTGTTATTACTCAGTCGGATATCCTCGTTAATGCCAATAATAAAATTCAAGCGGCGACTTTTACTGCCCATTTTATGGGCAACGGCATTTTCTAGTTAAATGGTTTTCCCGGAGAATTTTTCATTTTATTTTTTTTAAACAAATTTGTGAACGTATGTTGCGGGAATTGATTGAGCTGTTGATAGAACAACGTGCTTTTAACAGATCCAAACTAAATAATCGTGTGTATAAATTTAACTTTTTTTTTAAGTTATTAACTCTTAAAATCTGTTTTCACGAGACTCGATCGTGATAGCCCAGTGGATATGACCTCTGCCTTCGATTCCGGAGGGCGTGGGTTCGAATCCGGTCCGGGACATGCACCTCCAACTTTTCAGTTGTGTGCATTTTAAGAAATTAAATATCACGTGTCTCAAAAACTGTGAAGGAAAACATCGTGAGAAAACCGGCATACCAGAGAATTTTCTCAATTCTCTGCGCGTGTGACGTCTGCCAATCCGCATTGGGCCAGCGTGGTGGACTATTGGCCTAACCCCTCTCATTCAGAGAGGAGACTCGAGCTCAGCAGTGAGCCGAATATGGGTTGAGTATGGTGATGTCCTTACTCATCAAACAAAGAAATGTTTCGAGTTTCATCATCAACAGCCTGTATTCGTCCACTGCTGACATGGGCTTTTCCGAGAGCGCGCCACCACACACGATCCTCCGCCTTCCTCATCCAGCCACTTCTCACTACCTTGATGTCGTCAGACCATCTAGCTGGAGGGCGTCCTATACTGCGCTTGCTGGTACGTGGTCTCTACTCCAGAACATGTCTGCCCCAGCGCCTATCTGTTCTACGACAGATATGACCCGCCCACTGCCACTTCTATCGACCATTTTCGATAGATTAAACTTCACGTACAGAAGTACGTTTCATGTCTTATTGAAATTGTAAAAAACAATTACTAAGTACCCAGTTGTTCGTTAGCAATATTACCTATAACATTTTCTAAATGGTTTCACAAAAAAAAATCGAGCACAGTTAAGTCACCTACATAATGCATCTCATACTTATATCATACTTAGGATTGCAATTGATTAATTATTATTCAATACCAGACTGCAAATTTTGGATTGGTTTTTTTTTTTCACAAATCATCAAAGCGCAGTCAACGCTCGATGAAGGAAATAAAAAGAAAACATGCGAAATTATAAGTACGTTGCGCTGCGACGTTTTAATTTTTAAAGCTCTCCATTACCAAAAGTTTCTTAATCATTTAGAGAAAGAGAGCCGAAAACAAAAACGTCTCGTTCCCCAATGGGAGTGAATAAATCACGACTCCCTCGTCTGCGCTCGCACTCGTAAAATAAGTTCCCAGCATCCCGCGGTCCGGAACAGTGTTAATAACGCAAAGAATTGTGATTTACATCTCAGAGTTGGTACTAATTCCCTCATTTATTCCGCACTTTGCAAGTTTGTCCTCGGCGGGGTAATCTCTACCTGTCCCCACTTCGGAGTAATCCGGTTTAATTGCGGCGGGCTACTCTGAGGAACTACAACCAGTTATTACTGCGATGTCTTTTATTTCATTTACTTTTTCTGATTGTGTAATTGTCGTTAGATCCATAATAAGACCTCAGCGGTGTCACGGTATACATGGAGGGATTTGGGCAAACGCAACAGCCTCGCTAAGTCTGACCCAAAGACAGAAGCAGAAGATGATATGAGCGGCAGGATTCTCTAAGGGCGTCTTCTGTAAGAATGATCACGGGATTCCATTTGCGGTATTGTGTTATTTGGAACATTTAACAACCGTTTTTTAATATTGGTACAGAAACATTTCGTTCTTATAGTAGGATTACCTACATATACCGAGCCTGTTCTGATGCGTCACTCACGACACGTCAGACAAATGTAAATCCGGCTTAAGTAATTGATTATATCGCATACTAACCAATGCCTTGTGGTTACACCCGAGTAGTTCCGTTCCCGTGATATTACAGGGATATAATATATTTTAAGATACACACAAATAACGTGGCTTTCTACTGGTGAAAGATTTTTCAAAATCGATTTTGTATATCCAGAGATTACCACCTACAACACTACAAACCTTACCTCTTTATAATATCAGTATTGATTACGTTCAGAGTAATCAGAGGGCCTAGTGGCAGTTTTCATACTATGACTATCGCGTAACCGTAAACGCGAATTTCCAAGAAATTGAAACAGTTGTGCAGTAGTGCCACTAGATGGCGCTGTTTCAATTCCTTAGAAATTCGCGTTTACGGTTACGCGATAGTCACAATATGAAAACATTGAAAACTGCCACTAGGCACACAGATGGTCGTTTACCTGTCTAATGATAAAAATTGCATTCTTCTGCGAAGTTCTCTGTGAGCTGTACTCTCTCAAAGTAATCCCGCAAGTCGTAATAACCTTTACGGCCGCAACTTGTCAGGATTCAGCATATTTTATTCACAATTAAGACTGTACAGTTGTAAACGCGGAAAATAGCTCTGTATTTTCCACTGAGCCCTTCTGTTTGTTCGTAAAATATAAATATTTTTATGAATGGTTTATTCTTAGAACAAACTGAAAGAGACGTTTTTCTATGAAAAGATGAGGATTTTTTAGTATAGAACTGAGAGGTAAAAGGAATTCTCTAAAACTTTATTAAGGTGGGAAATACTTTACTTACTTAATTAACCTTTCTGACCTTGTTTATGCTTTGCCTTATAAACCACAAGGTCGTTTATCGATCTGGCAACTGGAGACAGTATTTTCCATATTTTCCTACGAATCCTATCCTATTATTTAACCTTTCTCACCTTGTTTATGCTTTGCTTTATAAACCACAAGGTCATTTATCGATCTGGCAACTGGAGACAGTATTTTTCATATTTTCCTACGAATCCTATCCTATTTAAAAATCCTATTTAAAAAATACACTTTTTACTTTAATGGTTGTGGCGAACGAACTCTTTCGTTCGCCTACTTTATGTTTGGCCATCTACATCTTCATTCACATTCCATATTTATTTCATATATAGAATGCTGTAAAACGCTTTCTTCTTCGCTTTCAAAATTCTTTTGCCCATTCATTACACATTAGTCAGTTCACCATTCCACTTCGCATCATCTATTTGATAGTCCTTTTATTTTATATTCTTTTACTATTTATAAATCAGTGAAATAAATATTCTTTATACTAAATCGCCTTGTAATATTGTACCAAATATATTAATTCTGTATGGCGATACTGGTGACCCCGACGTTATTTGAACACGCAACCTTCTTAATATATAATCAAAGCTTCTGATATATGAAACTTGCAGTCTTCCAAAGGTCCAAAGTCGATAATTGACTACAGAAGTCACTATGAAAGGATGTATGTATGGCAGTCCACAAGATAATTTTACAATATTAAAATACGATCCTAAGTTTTCTAATATAAAAACTTTAATTTATTTTTAAGTGAACAATCCCGTGACTTACTCCTGTACCTACTGGAGCACTGAAATATGTAAAAACTTCCTCGAAGAAATAAATTACAATAATATTGTAACCGTTTCGAGAAATCACCAATTTCGATGAGACGATCTAAAGGATCTGGGAACAAGAAACGTAAAATATTCCTTCGATATTTTTGTAATAGGTATTTTTTAATGGAGACCATTTTCACGTAAATGTTTATATAAAACTTGACATAAATTACGGCTACATTTCTACGGCCTCCATTGAGGTCCTGGTTTCGATCCCGGCTGGGCAGTTAATATTTTCTTAATTAATCCAGGTCTGGCTGGTGGGAAGCTTCGGCCGTGGCTAGTTACCACTCTACCGGCAAAGACGTCCGGAAAGCGATTTAGCGTTCCCGTACGATGTAGTGTAGAAACCAAAAAGCGGTGTGGATTTTCATCCTCCTCCTAACAAGTTAGCTCGCTTCCATCTTAGACTGCATCATCACTTACCATCAGGTGAAATTGTAATCAAGGGCTAACTTGTAAAGAATAAAAAAAAGGCAAACGTAAACGTTCTTATTATAAAAAATATACCAATAATTATATATATCTATACTAATATTATAAAGAGGAAAGCTTTGTTTGTATGTTTGATTGTTTGTTTGTTTTATTGTAATGAATAGGCTCAAAAACTACTGGACTGATTTTAAAAATTCTTTCACCATTCGAAAGCTACATTATCCACAAGTAACATAGGCTAAATTTTATTTTGGAAAAAAATAGGGTTCCGTAAGATATTTGGGGTTTTCGGACACAAGGTGTAAAAAAATCAACCAGAAAAGTAGGGTTCTGGGTAGGTTGGAGTAGGGTAGGAGTAGGGGTAGGGTAGGGGTAGGGTAGGGGTAGGGTAGGGGTAGGGTAGGGGTAGGGTAGGGGTAGGGTAGGGGTAGGGTAGGGGTAGGGTAGGGGTAGGGTAGGGGTAGGGTAGGGGTAGGATAGGGGTAGTTAAAAGTTTACATCGAGTTTCACGCGGACTAAGTCGCGGGCGTCGGCTAGTATATAATAATTACTGTATGTTTATTTATTTTTCGGATACGAAAACAAGAAGGGTCACAGAGAAGGAGACGGCTCGAGTGATACATTAACTTGAAGAGGGACTTTCGGGTCATCGACGATTTGGTCCGCGGCCAACAAACTTGTCACTTCACTCCGAGTTACTTGCAAACATTTTTTTGGTTCTTAATATACTCAAAGCTAGTTCGGTTTCACAGCAATTAATTAGTGAGTCTAACATTTTTTAGGGTTCCGTACTTAAAAGGAAAAAACGGAACCTTTATAAGATTACTTTGGTGCCCGTCTGTCTTTTCTGTATTTTTTTGGCATATTTTCTGTAATTTTCATACATTTTATATGAACTCCAGAATATGACCACACCTTATAAGTAATGTGTGCAGTGACAACAAGCAAAGTTTTTTACTTTTCTCAGCTTGGAAATATACCCAAAAAGTTGTAAAAATAATAACTAGATTCTAGATTATCCCTTAAGAAAAGAAATTAAAGTTACTAACCAGTGTATCAATTGTACAGGTCAATAGGGGCGACAAAAAATTTATAGCTTTGTTGCAACTTTTTAAATTCAACACTGTGTAAGAAGAAATCAGTGTTTCCTAATTCTAACAACATGGGCATCTTTAAGAAGAGAGTGAATAGGCATCTTCTAGGCAAGCGCATTCCACCTTAGGCCACATATACACTTACCATCAGGTAGGTGAGATCGTGGTCAAGCGCGAGCTTATTCAATATTGAAAAAAAAAATGTGTTCTTTGCATGCTCTACGTAGCGCTACTCTACTACTGTTTACATGCGAGTTTTCCACTTAATTGCAGATTGCAAAAACGAAAAACAATTTAGTGACTCATCATTTGAATTGTACACTGACATACATACATACATTGGCCTCTGGTAGGCTACTTGACGCTGCAAGAAATCTAAAATTCCGTAGCCCAGTTTTCATTCTTAAAGCGAATACAAGTATCAAACGAGGCGAACTTTTCCCTGCTCAGGCATAAGATTACACTGTTCTAAAAGCTTTTAACTAATTCCATTAATAGAAATGCCTTAGTCCCGGTAATAGGCTTCTATTTTGCTCCGCTCCACTAAACAGACTCATTTTATAGCCATTAAGGCGCAGTTCAGCCCGAGGTGGCACAATAAGGTATAAATTAACTACGAGAGGTGTATACCTTAGTTAACTTTATCGATGTACTTCATTCTCCTTTCTGTTCCACTACAATATTTTGAAGGTAGTTAAGATACGTATCGAAGCATTGACAAATAATGAGACTCTCCAGATTGACTCTATCTTATTATGTACTGAGTCCTAACTTAACAGTAAGCTGTACTTACATATTTATTAAAGCCTTATTATTAAAATAAGTACTTAATTAAGTGAATAATGCTTAATTATAATTCATCCCACACCTAGGCCTTCTTCTTCTGTTGTCACTGGTTGTCTTTGTCCAAAACTCCTTCGAAGGCAACTATTTCATCTTTTCACTTTATAATGAGTCTGCTATTTTTTCTTTTTGCATCCCTTGGGTACCACAATGTTGTTATGCTACTCCAGTGTAATGATAATGGGATTTATAAGGAAAGTGGGGAATATTAATGCTGGTGAACGTTCCTGTTCAACATTCAGGACTTTTTCAATAAAGACCAGGAGTACCTTAAACCGAAGATTTTTTTTTAATCTTTACAAGTAGGTATTTTATTCTTTACTTGATAGGAGGAAGATGAAAGTCCACACCCCTTTCGGTTTCTACACGACATCGTACCGGAACACTAAATCGCTTGGCGGTACGTCTTTGTCGGTAGGGTGGTAATTAGCCACGGCCAAAGCCTTCCACTAGTCAGATCTTGACCAATTAAGAAAACCTTAATCGGCCCAGCTGGGGATCGAACCCACGACCTCCGTCGTCCGTCGAATTTATACAAAATGGAAGGAATAGGGAAAATAATATAAACGGATTGTAGCAATGGACGTAGTCTTTGTCTACCCCTATGGGAGACATGATGATATAGGCATATGTGATGTAGGTATGTATTCCGCCATTAATTTTGGGAAGATTTTCTTTTTAGGTTAGCAAAATGTATACATGAGTAAACTTTGCTAGATTCATGCGAAAGCGGGAAAAAGTGCTCCAGATTAAAGATAAAATCTCCTGAAAAAGGCGTGACAGTGAACGAGACAGGAGCTGGCATGTATAGGCGCAAAAAAAAATAAAACGGAACTTGGATCACTTCCAAATAAAGGTCAGATCTCTACAATATGTAACCAGACAAAGTTGAACTAACCTGAATTCTACGAGCTTCCTAACACTTTATTTTTTTTTCCTAAAAATCATGTGCTACTTGAGTGTAATGATAATTTTATACTATAGACTAGTAGACGCCGCGTGGTTCCCGTTCCCGTAGGAACACTTTGATAAAATGTAGCCTATAGCCTTCCTCGATAAATGGGCTATCTAACACTGAAAGAATTTTTCAAATCGGACCAGTAGTTCCTGAGGTTAGCGCGTTCAATCAAACATACAAACAAACAAACAAACAAACTCTTTAGCTTTATGATATTAGTATAGATAGGTTACGTCCCTACAAAATCACCGCGAAAAGTGATCCGAATTTAGCTACACCACTGAGCGCACACATGGACAATTTTGGCTTTAATTCCATTTATATTATATTTCTGTCTATATATATAGTTTTTACACTTCCTGAAAACACAACTTGACATTGTAGACGATTTTTAGGTAATATTTGTTTAAATAACGTTCGTTGTTTAATAAGCGACTAAATGAAATAAAGTCAAATTTCCACATTTGTCCGCCTCAGTTTTGATGCACTAGTTTCCCATCTCTAGTATAAAATATCATTGCTTGAGTCCAATTTCACATGCGAGCAAGTGAAGAGAAATAGACAAAATATCTTTTAATGGCGGCGGAGTTGTCCCAGCTCCATCTCTTTCGTCCTAACGCAATGAAAGTTATAGCGTTATTTCCAGTTGCCCCGCCATTGGTTGACTTTTGCCTATTTATCTTCACGAGATAAACTCGTTGGTCGCATGTTAGTGCCAATGCAGTCTAAGTTAGTAAGTAAGCCTTACTAGTAAAAGGTTGTTATTCTATCCATACCACAGACGGTTTTTAGGCTTTTGTCATACCGAAACGCTAAATTGTTTACGCGATTACCGCTAGGGTGTAACTAACCACGGCCGATGCGTACTATCAGACCTGGTCTATTCACTAATTTGGTCTATAAGATCAACCTATTCAAATATACATCAAATTAACTAAATAAGTCATCTATAGTGTATGATATCCACGAAGGTTTGTCAGTAGGCATGACATTTGTTACATAGAATCTCAATTTCGTATATGTCATCTAACATACGTCAAAGATAGTGAATTGGCCTGCAGACCAATAGTAAAATCACGTCCTATGCGTGCCTTACGCTATTCCTGTAATTTGACAAGCAACACATAGAACTGGAATACAGCCAACAAAGAGATCATTACTTACTACTTACTTACTTTACATTACTTACGTCTTAGCTACTTTTTCGTTAGCATCATAATTAACTACGCTTATTCAGCTCACTGTTGAGCACTAGTCTCCTCTCAGGATGCGAGGAATTCGTGCTGGCCCAATGTGGATTGACAGACTTCACACACCTAGAGAATTTAGAAAATTCTCAGGTATGCAGATTTCCTCACGATGTTGTCCTTCACCCTTTGAGACATGATTTGATTTTTTTTAATGTTCTCAACCAAAAAGTTGGAGGTGCATGCCCCAGACCGGATTTCCATGCTTCATGATGAATCGAAGGCATAGGTCATTTCCACTGGGCTATCAAGTCTCGTCTCTTACATAATATTTACGTATAATAAAAACAAATCAAGCAACTAAGTGATAACTTAGACAATATTGCAGTGTATAAACAATTTTTGTCGAGACAATGACAACACTCATTGTAAAAAAGGTTCATAGCTAGGCTTTACTACACAATAGTTCGAAAAAAAAAACAGTTTTCAAACTCGTAGCTAGGTGGTTAAATACTTAACTAGACCAACAAGTCAGTAAGTTAACATACTCAAATAACGGTTCTATAAGATCGTAGTTTAGTTCCAAGACGTTCTGAAGAAGTTATTTCGTTTCACCGTAGGAACGTAGCGCAAAGGCGTTGATGAGGAGAAATCGAGTTATACTCGTAATTTGCCTTCACTCTGCCTTTGAATGCTTGTAACCTGATTACCACTTTATAATAGACAGTCCAATACCCGCTATATTGTCTACTAGCGGACGCCCGCGACTTCGTCCGCGTAGAATTCAGTTTTTCACAAATCCCGCGAGAACCATTGATTTTTCCGGGATGAAAAGTAGCCTATGAGTTAATACAGAGTAAAGTCTATTTCCATTCAAAATTTCGGTCATCGCTTTAGTAGCCGCAGCGTAAAAGAGGAACAAACATACTTACACACTTACACACAAACTTTCGCCTTTATAATATTAGTGTGAAGTGTGATAGAACGTTTAATGAGGCGAGTTATGGAATGTAAAAAAATTGACAAAATGATTGCTTACGCTGTCGTAAGCAATCATTTTGTCAATTCGCAATCATTTTATCAATCGGCCAAAGCCTTCCACTAGCCAAACCTGGACCAATATATAATATATCCTAATGAAAAGCAACAAGACACAAAAGGTTATTCTGTCGACTTGCTTTACAATCATATTCTCCGTGGAGGTAACGCGACTATTAGTGTAAAGTGCATAATCTTGATTCTCATCATCATCATCATCATCATATCAGCCGATGGACGTCCACTGCAGGACATAGGCCTTTTATAGGGACTTCCAAACATCACGATACTGAGCCGCCTGCATCCAGCGAATCCCTGCGACTCGCTTGATGTCGTCAGTCCACCTGGTGGGGGGTCGGCCAACACTGCGCTTACTAGTGCGGGGTCGCCATTCCAGCACCTTGGGACCCCAACGTCCATCGGCTCTTCGAACTATGTGCCCCGCCCATTGCCACTTCAGCTTCGCAACTCGTTGAGCTATGTCGGTGACTTTGGTCTTCTGCGGATCTCCTCATTTCTGATTCGATCACGCAGAGATACTCCTAACATAGCTCGTTCCATCGCCCGCTGTGTGACTCTAAGCCGCAATCTGATTTCTGATCTTGATTCTACCTACAATTAATGCTTTTCTCATCCTACTAATTATTTGTATGCATGTTTGTTTGGATGTCCCTTTGGATGTTTTTTACTCCTTAACGCCGCAACTATTGAACCGATTTCGCTGTATATATTAGCTCAATTAGATAGATAATACCCTAAGTTAACACATATAAGCTACTATTCATCCCGGAAAAATTCATGGTTCCCGAGGGATTTGTTAAAAACGACGACGAATGCAGACGAAGCAGGCGTCCGCTCGTGTTGTGGTGGCCAAAGGTACTGGTATCCCGTTGTCGGTTGTTGTGTTGTTCGAAGGATCATTTTATCAAATTTTAATAGCATTTTTATGGGTCCGCTGATAATTATGCTAATAAAAAAAATTATAGTAAATCCGCTTTAAAACAAAATGATCAATAAAATATTATTCTTTTCTTTTAGTAGGTATTTTATTTTATATCAGGCTTATAAATAAATAAACGTCAGTACCTCGGAAAATTTAAGAGAAAATTAGGTACATTTACAAATCCAATATTTCGAAAGAACATCAAACGTTTCGTGTTCTTGTACAAATAATTTGATAACAAACTCTTGAAGTTTTTCTTTTCCGTTAGATCTCTTTTTAACAGTAGCTCTCTATTATTTTTCTTTTTAAAACTTTATCTTTGTTTGAACAAAAGTCGCTTTTCTGCTGTCTTCGTTTTTTAAACGTGGGATTTTTTTCTGTTATGCTCGAGATTCGTAAGTATATTATAATAGTTGGTGGGAAAGGAAATGCAAACTTTATTCTGTTAGCGACGTCAATACAGACGAGGGAATTGAAATTTTCTCTTATTTATAAGAGCCGTAATAGTCCAGTTGATATGACCTCTGCCTCAGATTCCAAAAGGTGGGGGTTGGAATCCGGTCCGGGGCACCTCCAACTTTTCAGTTGTGTACGTTTTAAGAAATTAAATATCACATGTCTCAAACGGTGAAGGAAAACGTCGTGAGGAAACTTGCATACCAGATAATTTTCTTAATTCTCTGCGTGTGTGAAGTCTGCCAAAAGTCTAATTCTAAGAGGAGACTCCAACTCAGGAGTGAGCCGAATATGGGTTGATAATGATGATTATTTTGTAAGTTATTATTTTTTTTTCTCATCTAACGTAACACAGCAAGTTATTTAACTTTTATAATTAATTATCATAATATAAATATTTTTGCATATTTATTCAAATAAATGGATTGACGATTGGTGACAAGGTCCATGAAATATCAAAAAGTACCGCGAATCTCATTTACCTATATATTATTAAATTACTACTTAAATTTAGGGCAATAGCTTTCCGCCACAAAACTTCGTGGCAAACGTAAAGGAAAATGCTAAAAATGTCGTTGTAGGAAATTCGAGATAAAAATATTGAGTGAGTCGACATTTGAGATGCCTACTTCCCTTATTTATCGCCTCTATCAGTTTTCACCGAGCTAGGGACAATAGTGATGTTACTGCCACGATAAAATGTCGTATCGAAACAAAGAATTTCTTCTGAAATTCTTATCAATAGGTTTGACACATCACATCAGAGAGCCTAGTGACAGTTTGATACTGTTTCGCGTTAAAGTAAACGCGAATATCTAAGGAATTGAAACAGCGCCATCTAGTGGCACTACTGCACAACTGCGATAGGGATACTGTTTATATCCAATCTAATATTATAAAACACGATACATAGTATACCTGTTTGTTGCGTTTTCATGTGTAATACGCTGAATCAATTATGACGATTTTGCATAAAACTATTTGATCAATTTTCCAAATCGAAGAATATACCTAATTCCAGGCACTGTTGGGCTCAGTCAAATAAACTAAATTACATCTACGAACGCGCACACTACCGATTCTAACTCAGTGTGAAATTGATATCCGGTTTTGATTCCGATTTGGATTGGATACAGTGCAGAATTGATACTCTAAAATATATTTACAGCGTACCGAACAAGTCATAACAGTCGTACTTTAGGTTAAAAACCAGAATTAACCATCCTAGCAGTCAGGTAATAAATAAAATTTCACCTTGTAAATCGATAAAGTTTCACAACACTAGTAAAGCGAAAGCGAATATCTCTAGAAGTTGTTTTATAGTTTTATTTTGCTTCGTGAACCAAGCTTATCAAATCATTGAAGAGATACAATAAACTCAGCTATTTGTTATCGTTAGCAAACTATTTTTATACAGAAAATGGGTCTTTTAAAATTCTCGTATAATAAAAACTTAGTTTACCTGTCAATATTTTATTAACGAAAGTTTATATCTTTTTTAGGGTTCCTTACCTCGAAGGCGAAAACGGCGAAAACCCTTATTTGATTGAGAACCCTTCGTTGTCCGTCTGCCTGTTTGTGTCTGTCACCACCCTTTATATTTTGGGAAATGCGTGGAGTGAAGGTATCAAGTGAAAAAGTAAAAAAGATTCAGCAAAATATCGCATACTTCGATACTCTCCAAGGAATCAAAACTCATAGGGTACTTCCACTTGACCTAGAACTATGAAATTTGGCAAGTAATACAAGTTCAAGAAAAAAATCTCAAAACAGGGGGTCTCAAAAGCTCTCAAAAGCAAAACTGCGCAACTCGATTTCTGGACTATTTATAATGATCCTACCTACGGAACCCTCATTGAGTGAGACCGACTAGCAACATACAATTATATATATATATTGTACAAGATTTTTTAATATTGCTATACTTTTCTAAATATGACCAATATTTCCATTTCCATCCGATTATTCGGGAAGACTGTGTTATAGTGGGAACTATATAGGGCACATAACTTTCATTTGAATTTCAATTTGTAGTCGTGGGTAGGTAAGTAGGTATTATAATTTTGCTAGTAGAGTAAACCGCTGCTTAAAACACAAGGCCACAACGATCCTACAATCAGTACACACTGGGCAGTTCAACATTTTCGAAACGCGTCTTTTTAATTAATTTTATTTGACCAAAGAAGTAGATAACCATTTGACATACACTTAATACAAACATTTATTTATATATTATCTGGGTTTTTTAATGATGATGACTCTCTAACAATGTTTTACGAAAAACTAACGAATGGGAAATAATCGATTTTCGTTGCTATTTTTCGCGATAACCCGACAAATCCAAGCGACAGCATCATTTACATCTGAAAGAAAATTCTCTACTTCACATCACTTCGAAAACGGAGTATCGTCAGGAGACATGGACTCTATAATATAGAATTGCGAAGATAGAAGTTTTAGAAATGAATGTAGAAGAATTACCGTTCAGATCAATCTCTGCATTGCTTGCTAACATAAATGAACGCGGTGGTATTACTCTTCTATTACTTCCCAAGTTTTCACCGCAATGTCTTCAGGGGTTGCCTGTTAGAGATTGCTTTTGGCAATAAGGCCACCCTTACATGCTAATTTTTAGTTTTAATTATGCTTTTTTCATATTGTGTGCAATAAAGTTTTTCTTTTTCTCTTTCCCAACTCTTTCTAGTCATTGCCTATAAGGTCCGCACTTACTTCATAGATGCTAAAACGCACTGTCTACCCTTGAGACAAGGACCTAAAGAAGAAATTTTCGAATTGGTATGTTTTTGCCAACCCTAGTTAAAAACTCTGAGCGCGCCACTGATTGTAAATCGCCCCATGTGTACAAGCCCTAAGCAATCGGCCCTCGAACTGTGTGCAAAGGGCTACTTATACTCACAGTTTAATATCAAACAAACTTCGCACAAAGGACCCTTGGACCGCGTCGTCGATATTGTTTACAGCTCGTAAACTATAATATTGTTTTGATTAAACGTGTTTTGATAATAAGATAACAATGATATATAACATACTAAACTACTTAACACAATACGCCTCGTGTCGAGTGGTAAAGTTTCGGATTATGAAGGTTTTTGTGCATAACTTTAAGCAATCGTCGTCATCAACCCATATTCGGCTCACTGCTGAGCTCGAGTCTCCTCTCAGAATTAAAGGGGGAAGGGCCAATAGTCCACCACGCTGGCCCAATGCGGATTGGTAGACTTCACACACGCAGAGAATTAAGATAATTCTCTGGTATGCAGGTTTCCTCACGATGTTTTCCTTCACCGATTGAGACACGTGATATTTAATTTCTTAAAACGCACACAACTGAAAAGTTGGAGGTGCATGGCCCCGGACCGGATTCGAACCCACACCCTCCGGAATCGGAGGCAGAGGTCATATCCACTGGGCTATCACGGCTCTAACTTTTTTTAAGCAACTTTAAGCAATGTCTTATATTAGTTAAGTTATGGTACAACTTACACAGTTAACTTCATACCACGTAATAAAAAAAATATTTCTCAGTACCAGTATTTTTCTCAGTGGCGATGTTTAGAGGATGCAACCCATTTACTAAGGCATTCTAAAATGGAGTTTCTTCAATGTTGTACCTATCAACAAATCTCAGTAGCTCAATGTAATATCATAAATGAAAATTTATGATATTACACCTCTGTGTGTGTTTAAATCATTCATTAAGCAATTCAATGCAAATCGTGCATTAATATAATTCCTATTCTCCGATTTCACTGACCAATTGGCTGTATTAATCAACACGGCAAAGCTTAAAGCATTTAGAGCATAGCATTTAGCAGACTAAATGCTCGAGGCTTGATTGGCTTGATAGTGGCTTAATATGTAAATTATTTCGACAAAGCCGTCTTTGATCTCTGCGTCGGTGAGAGCCTGAAACTGCTTTTAGCTCAAACAATACGTCTGAATAGTTTTCGAAAATATAGGACAATTTGAAACGGCCAGCCATGTATTTTATGGGTTAGTTAGGAATGCTTTGACCTAGATTTAATTGTAAATTAGATATTGATAAATTGTATCACTATCACCCTGTTTTAATAGCCCACTATCATTATCATAATCATTATCAACCCATATTCAGCCCACTGCTGAGGTCGAGTCTCCTCTGAGAATGAAAGGGATTAGGCCAATAGTCCACCACGCTGGCCCAATGCGGATTGGCATACTGCACACACGCAGAGAATTAAGAAAATTCTCTGGTATGCAGGTTCCCTCACAATGTTTTTCCTTCACCATTTGAGACACGTGATATTTAATTTCTTAAACACAACTGAAAAGTTAAAAGTGCATGCCCCGGACCGGATTTAAACCTACTCCTTCCGGAGTCGGAGGCAAAGGTCATATCCTCTGGTCTATCACGGCCTGCGGCTCTCCCACTATAGCTACCTCCAATACTACCACCATAAAGGAGAGGAGATTTGACTCATTTCCTAGAGGGGAAAGTTGGGTATGAATGTACCGCCAAGCGATTTAGCGTTATCATACAAATAATTTGCCATCCACGCCACCAAGAATTAGGTACAACCCCTTCGTACTAGATCCCAATATTTAAATAGTAAGAATTTCTTAAAAGAAAACCTCAATAAGCTGATTCATCAAAAGCAATGACTAAAAATTCATCATGAGTTCACTTTCGCCATTTCAGTTACAAGAGACGAGCATGGGGAAGTGAAAAATAGCGCAATAACGTTGACTCTGACAAAGATATTAAATATAGCGAAGAGTCTGTCTCTCCGCCAAAGATGCGTAACAACTAAAATGAGATGTGTTTGAGCTCCATAAATAGAATAGCTGTATTTTCTTAGCTTGGGTCTTGTGTGCTATTATGTAAATTTTAAATGCGACCTTACAGAAAAGGTATGACAATTTATCTTGAATATACTAGTACCTATGGGTAAATTTATGATAACGCTAAAAGAACTTTTTAGTCACGCTTTGAGTTACCATTTACCAAAAACATGAGGTGTTTTTTAAGATATCTACACCTTTAATAGTTTCTACACGCAACTCATCTTGAAATTCGTTAGACAGTTACGCTACTCAACGAAACATTTGAAAATTCTGCTAAAATTCTAAAAGTAGCAAAAAGTGTGAAGTGCAAAGATCTCTCAGGGTTAGATACTTTTTAAAATTAAAAATTTAATCAAGCCTAGATCTGATTATTATTGCACAAATACAGAAATGATACATTAAATAATAAAATATTGAACTATTTTTGATTACCTACTCAAATAAAAGAAAAAACACTAATAGATGTTTGCAGTTAATAACTTAAAGTCTAACATACGTCTCAGGCGGTCAAGCCTTACCTACAATGCTCGTAGGGATGTGGGAAGTGAAAAAAATATCAAGATCACACAAATATATGTCGATATATTATGCTGCAGGCAACGCTGTCTAGGTACTTGATCGCCTGGGTCTATCCGTCCGTCCGTCTTTAGAATACTAAAGAAGACTTGGCCACATATGTTTTCTGTGACTGGCGTAAAAATGTAAAACGCCGCAGCTACGCTAGCTCGGTGGAAGCCCAGCCTAACCAGCAGCATGAGAAGGGATGTCGTGAGAAGTGACGACACATAAGTCGCCCGTCACGCCGCGTCGCCTGTCGCGGTCGGCACGTTTGTGACACAATCACCCTCCAGTTTTGTTGTTGTTTCCATTTCCATTCGCGTCAGGGTTCCTTTGGCCTTCACCGTGTGGAGTGAAGGACATCTATTAGGAAGTGTGTGTTCGGGGTGTGTAAACTTTGTGTATACAGAATTTTATCTCCGATATTTACTCGAAAATTTTCAATATCTTTTTCCAAGGATTTTATACTATTAGACATGTCACTAAGGCGTCGAACTGATGTTATTTGAATTTAGACAAATGTGGCTAATTGTCCTAATTTCATTTAGCTTAGTAAACAAATACTAAAATATTGTCTACAATGTCGAGTTGTGTGTTCAAGAAGATTAAAAAGTATTTATGTATTTATACATAGAGCTCGTAATGTGTGACATAAATAAAAACTAGCTGACGCCCGCATATGAAATTCTGCTTGTTATAAATCCTGCGGAACCATGGATTTTTTTCGAAATAAAAGAAGCCTATATTCTGCTTTAATATCCTTTTTATCTATTTACCATATTTAATCCAATTCGGTTCAGTGGTTTAACCTGTGAATAGATAACAGATAGACAGACAGACCGATAGACTTACTTTCACAATTATATTAGCACTTATGGATAGTTTTAGTTTGCACACAATAGTACTAAAGGGTCCAAGTTAAACAAGTTGAACCTAACTAACTTTGTCGCCGATAGGAAAGTTTCCCACCAACAATACGTGCACTGAGGACTTCTTTCGCAACTTTGTTTCTAATCCACGAAGTTTTTGTCCCAGTTAGCTTTTGACTACGATCTCATCTGATGGTAAGTGACAATGCAATGCAATCTAAGATGATAGCGAGCTAATTACAACTATAGATACTAGAGTATATCAATTTATTATGAACTTATGTGATTCATCGTCGAAGCATGCCCGACTAGCTTAAAAGTTAGAATCCATGCGGGGCCCGTAGTCATGAGCTGGTTCTTGCAACGCGGCACAATCTAAAATCATATTCAGTTTGGATCGTGCTTGCAAGAACCAGCTCATGACTAAGGACCCTGTATGGGTTTGAAACTAGTCGGGCCGTGTTTCATAATAAATTAATATGAACTCACGATAGTTTAAACTCTAAAAACTACACTCGCCTTCACCGTCACCGTCACCGTCACCGTCATCGTCATCATCATCATCATCATGAGATTACGTACCAGCAAGCGCAGTGAAAACACTCCGAGCAGGTCCCAGGACTCGTGACCTTGGGAGTAGGTATAAAGGATCCTTATACAACAATACAACATCAAACATTATTAAACAAAATCACTAACGCGACTGGCAGCGTGACGGTGTCTACGCTCAACAAACAAACAACTTCGCTCAAGTCATCAAATACTCTCTTATTTATACTAACTGGTAGCTCCCCTCCACAAAAACATAAATAATAAATGTTAATACCAACTTTTTTTATTCTTTACAAGTTTGCCCTTGACTACAACCTGATGGTAAGTGATGACGCAATCGAAAATGGAAGCGGGCTAACTAGATGAAAATCTACACCCCAGTTCGGTTTCTACACGACATCGTACCGGAACGCTAAATCGCTTGGCGGTACGTCTTTGTCGGTCAGGAACTTGTAATATATGCGAAAGGAGACCATTCTGTAGTGAACCATATATAGGCTGTTAATGTTCATACTCTAGATAGATATAAATCTCTCGTCCGCCGTAACTTATCTCATCGCGTGTCACGAACAGCGCCGCGCGGCTGAAGTGGGAATTAATGCAGACGTCTGTTATGCTGACGCTATGAATGAAACATTTCACATCCTGCTTAACATAAATTCAAATTCAAAACTCTTTTAAACATTTCCGTAATCAGCACGGAACGTTTATTGTTCACCATATCTGTCTGGTAACAACTTAACTGGGATACTGGTACTAGAAAGGTGTCATCATCATCATCATCATCTGCCTGTATCCGTCCATTGCTGAAGAGAGCGGAAACTGGCCTTTTCCTAACTCGCCACAACGATAGTTTCTTCGATTTCCTCATCCAGCCACTTCCCACTACCTTCTTAATCGTCGTTATCAACCCATATACGGCTTACTGCTGAGCTCGAGTCTCCTCTCAGAATGAGAGGGGCTAGGCCAATAGTCCACCACGCTGGCCCAATGCGGATTGGTAGACTTCACACACGCAGAGATATAAGAAATTCTCTGGTATGCAGGTTTCCTCACGATGTTTTCCTTCACCGATGAGACACGTGATATTTAATTTCTTAAAATGCACACAACTGAAAAGTTGGAGGTGCATGCCCCGGACCGGATTAGAACCCACACCCTCCGGAATCGGAGGCAGAGGTCATATCCACTGGGCTATCACGGCTCTACCTTCTTAATATCGTCGGACAATCTGGCTGAAAGGAGTCCTAAAGGTGTGATTTGGAATAATTACAAAAATAGTTTTCTAAAGTAAAATCTGTTTTCATTTCAAATTTCAGCCAAATCGCTTCAGTAACCGCAGAGGAAAAACTATACACACACACACACACTCCCACTTTCTCCTTTATAATATTAGTGTAATGATGCCAACAAAATAACAAAACATGCATTTTATATCATCATCAGCCGATACACGTTCTGGACATAGGCCTCTTGTAGACCTTCAATTACTCAGTCTTCAGCCGCCAGCGTCTAGCGGCTCCCTGTAACTTGCTTGGTATCATCAATACACCTCAGTCGGGGTTCGGTCGACCATCACTTTTGGCATTCCAGCACCGTGAGAGTCCAACGCCCACCAGCTTTTCAAACTATGCGCCGCCTATTGCGTACTTTAACATCGCTTGAAACTGTAAAACTATATTTATATTCCTTCCAAAATGAGAATGAAATAACAAATAACAACAATATC
This sequence comes from Bicyclus anynana, assembly GCF_947172395.1. Classification (NCBI taxonomy): domain Eukaryota; kingdom Metazoa; phylum Arthropoda; class Insecta; order Lepidoptera; family Nymphalidae; genus Bicyclus; species Bicyclus anynana. The sequence goes on along the minus strand of NC_069092.1, from coordinate 15,308,254 downwards.
TAAAGAACTGTACGAGAAAAAAATAAACCTTAGCAATAAATCAACTCTTGCTCGTAAATATACGCCATCGCATCTAGGGGAAATAATTATTCATATACCTTTTGCTCCCCTGAACTTGTCATGAACACGGTGATTTTTTTATCATCTTACATAAGCTGTTTTGTATATCCGATCTATATAAAAACACGTAACAAGTACACGTAACAAATAATAAAAGAGATTCCTACATAATATTTATATTAGTCTAGCTGACGCCGCGCGGTTTCATCCGCGTGGTTCCCGTTTCCGAAGGAATACGGAGATAATATATAGCCTATAGCCTTCCTCGATAAATGAGCTATGTAACAGTGAAAGAATTTTTCAAATCAGACCAGTAGTTCTTGAGATTAGCGCGTTCAAGCAAACAAACGAACTCTTCAGCTTTGTAATATTAGTAGAGATTGTTATCATTCTTCCTTCCAAACTGATGATAGAGTCTCTACCAGCAGTCAACATTTTCAGCTCTTCTAGGCTTGGGGGTGTATAACCAACAATTTTCCAACACCAGGCAGAGAATTTTTACTTAAAATTTACCATTTCGTTCTAAACTTTAATATCTGTAGTATATTGTAAGTGGTTGTAACACACCTAGCTGGGAGAGCATATTCGATATTATACTCGATATCAACCCATATTTGGCTCACTACTGAGCTCGAGTCTCCTCTCAGAATGAGTGAGGTTAAGCCAATAGTCCATCACGCTTGCCCAATGCGGATTGGCAGACTTCACACACACAGAGAATTCTGGTATGCAGGTTTCCTCACGATGTTTTCCTTCACCATTTGAGCACGTGATTTTTAATTTTTTAATTTACTATTTGAAGTTCTAAAAATGATTTGTTCATTACCAATAAACATATAATTTATAGGTAAAAGTTACGAGTTCAGCTTTTATGAACTCGCCAACACCGTGGTGGTCTTAAGCTTCATTATAACAGTTAGGTGTGGGTGGAATAAACTTCTGAGTTTACACTACGATCAAACATGTGAAGAATGTAACGTAGAAGTTTATTTTAGCCATATTTTTTTTTTTTATTTTATTTTTTACAAGTTAGCCCTTGACTACAATCTCACCTTATGGTAAGTGATGATGCAGTCTAAGATGGAAGCAGGCTAACTTGTTAGGAGGAGGATGAAAATCCACACCCCTTTCGGTTTCTACACGGCATCGTACCGGAACGCTAAATCGCTTGGCGGTACGTCTTTGCCGGTAGGGTGGTAACCAGCCACGGCCGAAGCCTCCCACCAGCCAGACCTGGACAAATTAAGAAAATCTCATTCTGCCCAGCCGGGGATCGAACCCAGGACCTCCGTCTTGTATATCCACCGCGCATACCACTGCGCCACGGAGGCCGTCAAAATTGTTATCATTCTTCCTTCCAAACTGATGAGAGCTCGAGTCTCCTCTCAGAATGAAAGGGATTAGGCTAATAGTTCGCCACGCTGGTCCAATGCGGATTGGCAGACCTTACACACATGCAGGCATGCAGATTTCCTCACGATGTTATTATTTATAAAATACCAATAAACATATAACACATATAACACACACACAACACTCGCCAACACATATTCAAGCAGCGTGGTGGTCAAGTCTCCAATAAAACGGTTGATAGTGTGGGTCGAATAAACGTCTGAGTTTGCACTACCATCAAACATGTGAAGTACCTAACTTAGAAGTTTATTTTAGCCATATTACTAACTAGTCGAAGTCAGAAGCAAACCAGTAGAATAAAAAAATAATCCCAAAAAAGACTTTTGGTAGGTAATTCCAAACTCTCTCTATACATTACTAGCCGTCGGAACGGGAGCTGCGTGTGAAACTATTACGTTTTCTCGTATAGTAGACAGTTTTTCGTGTTAAGACACGGCCACGGCTTCAGCGTCAGTCTCGACAGCGATACGGTTAATATAGTCTGGCAAGTTCGTTGATAACACTCCCATGGTATGCGGGCGACGGGCGGGATAGACTGCGTGGGTGTGAAGACGTGCATCAGTCGTAGGTTTTTCATTCGCTACACGCCCCCCGCCCGCGTGTAACGTCGGGAGTGTTACGAACGAAGTTTCCAAGCTATAGTCTCGACAGTGGTTATGCTTTTATGTAGTGCACGCCATATGCTGAGAACTTTCTTTTTAAGGGTTACAGACGGACATGCTGTCATTAGGGTAGAGTACTTTCTGTCTGTAACTTTAAGATATTAATAATAATTTTTTCTTTCTTTCTTACCTTACAATTTAAAAATATTTCACAAAGCAAATTCACCGGTAGGAAATTGGTAAATATTAGATTTTACTGAAGTTACTTCTTAAGTTGTCACATAATATTTATGATTATTTTGTGTAAATTATATCCTTACCTACCTATACTTGAACATTTCAAGTTAAATAAAATTATATCATAGCCGAATAGCGTCACACCCTCGATCGCTAGCAACACATTTACAAGAGTCGTGGCCCGAGTGTTATGTGTACCATAAGCTTTGCATAATGGTGTCGTAAAAGGATAACGGGTCCGTAAAGTGTAAACGCGCTGCAGCCAGTTTTACACTTTGAAAAAATGGCAACGATCCTTGAAATGGGGGCAGCTGGCAGATTCACGAACCCCCACTGGAACGTCATGTTACGTTAATGTTATGTGTGCTCTTGCCTTCATGCTTGCTTTACTTATAACTTCTTATTGAGAAGGATAGTTAGGTATATTTGTCGAGTATTTTATCTTATTAGTTATTAAGAACGATGGTTATGTTAGAGCATTTCAATATGACTTTTTATTGTCATTCATTTTCATTATCATTTCAACCCATATTTGGCTTACTGCTGAGCTCGAGTCTCCTCTGAGAATGAGAGGGGTTAGGCCAATAGTCCACCAGGCTGGCCCAATGCGGATTGGCAGACTTCACACACGCAGAGAATTAAGAAAATTCTCTGGTATGCAGGTTTCCTCACGATGTTTTTCCTTCACCGTTACACATGATATTTAATTTCCCTAGCCCTAGCTCAATTTGGTGACCCAACATGGTTACCGGAAGCCTCAACGAAAACTACTTGTCACATATCCTCTATTATCTATGTAGCTTCACCGCCTTCAGCACGCTGCTTGTAAAGACTCACTCTGTATCTTTACTCTGTGACAAGTTAGTTCTTCACGGTAATCATGCAGTCTAAAATGAAAGCGGTTTTACTTGGAAGAGGTAAGTTTACTGATTACCTAGTTAATAAAGAGCAAAATAAAATTTAATCAAATAAAAGCTTAGTTCACAGAAGCTCCAAGCGTGTAATTCCATAAAAATTACCAAATTTTATTCCGAGTAATGTTTTTCTATTCCGTTTCATACTGTGCACACTTTTCGCGTAATTATTACAGTCTCGGGTGAATAATTTCGTTTGAGTGCTCCTTTTGGCGATGTAATTTCAGAGGGACTATACATTAGCATTAAAGAAGTACATTGTCGGCTTTTGAGTGCCTTGTACGTACTGTATTGACTACGCCCGCGTTCCCGAGAGAGATATAAGTATGTGCCACTTTTAAGTATTGTTTTTTTTTTTCTATACGAAAGCTCGCGCTTGACCACGATCTCACCTGATGGTAAGTGTAGATGTGGCCTAAGGTGATACGCGCTTGCCTAGAAGATGCCTATTCACTCTCATCTTAAAGATGTCCAAGTTGTAAGAATTAGGAAATACTGATTTCGGGAGAGAGTTCCATACCCTAGCCATACGTATAAGAAACGAAGAATTAAATCGCTTCGTCCTAGGAATGTCAATGACGTAGGGATGGAAACCTACCCGGTGTCTTGCAGTGCGATGGTAAAAAGGTGACGGTGGTACCAGCTCAAATAGCTCATGTGCATGTGTATTGATATAATATCTACTATTGTGCATCTTTTTATTCTTTTTCTTATTTTCATCTTCATCAGCTTTTCTTAACAGTTTTGTGATAAGTAGAGATGTGTGTTCATTACTTGAAACAACTAAGTAATTTTTCAGCACATGGTATGACTCAACTGCACTGAAGATAGGGATTTTTGTATTGTGTACAAAAATCAATATAACTTAAAACCGTAGAATTTCCTCACCTTGTAAAGTATATCGTAATATTTACGGGATATCCTGTATATTAAGATTATAAGCGATGATAATATAGTTTTATTTTATTATTCTAATACCGGAACCAGAAGTAACAAATTCGCAAAGAATACAAAACGGAGGTACGTTAGGTATATTAATGTAATACGAACGATACATTTTGCGAAGTGATATTATTCAACCGCGAGTGCACAATCGATAACGCGGCATGATGGATCCATCCCTAGTTACCTCATCTATTCAGCTTATGCTCTATGAAAATGTCTTGGAAATTCTTACGAGTAATATTTCTACAGTTAATAATAACCGAAGAGAAAGAGTCGCTGTTCTATTTTGCTGTATTTACTAATCTATATAGAGCCGTGATAGTCTGGAGGGTGTGGGATCGAATCCGGTCCGGTGCATGCACCTCCAACTTTTCTGTTGTGTGAATTTTAAAAAATTAAATATCACGTGTCTCAAACGGTGAAGGAAAAACATCGTGAGCAGAGATTTTTCTGCATCTGCATACCAGAGATTTTTTCTTAATTCTCTGCGTGTGTGAAGTCCGCCAATCCGCATTGGGCCAGCGTGGTGGACTATTGTCCTAACCCCTCTCATTCTGAGAGGAGACTCGAGCTCAGCAGTGAGCCGAATATGGGTGGATAATGACGATGACTAAATATTGGCTCAAACTCATTATTGGCCTAATTTAACTATAACCAAGGCCACGTCTTTCTTCAGACTCCTCTCAGAATGAGAGGGGTTAGGCCAATAGTCCACGCTGGTCCAATGCGGATTGGTAGACCTGACACACGCTGAGAATTAAGATTTTTTTTTTTATAATAATAATAATAAATATACTTAAACATTTCTTAAAATGCACACAACTGAAAAGTTGGAGATGCATGCCCCGGACCGGATTCAAACCCACACCCTCCGTAATCGGAGGCGGAGGTCATATCCACTGGGCTAATCTGTAACACTTAAATTTCTATAAAATTTTCTTTCTTTCTTTCTGTTAAGCCGTCGATCCCAGTCATTGCTTTGGATCGTCACAGAGTAAAAAATTATTCAGAATTAAAGCAGCATGGTCTAAGCACAAAATCTCCTCTACTATAAGGAAATAGCCTGACACAGCAGGGAGCTGTAAAAATAATTTGAAAAAGCAATGTAAAGGTTTCTAAAATAGATATCTTTATTAGAAAGTTATTAATATAGCGATAAAACTATACTATCTAGGATAGCGACATCATTGGGAGCACGTAGCAGATAATGACAGAACATCGCTATAAATACTAAGTTCACCCAGTGGGCGGGCTCTCTCAGGCGTTGTATTTGAACGTTTAAACAGTTAAAAGATCGCAGCTAGGGCTGTCAGTCGCCACCTAATATTATTTACTTATCTACTGGTTGGAGCTCATAATATTGTGTGGGTACTTACTTGACAGTCGCGAAGACCTATCAGATTTGGTTAAATTGATGATTGGAGGAATAAATAGTCATATTTCGCCTTCTGTGGTGGGAAAAACTACAGACTTTACTAGATGAACACAGGAGCTCTGCTGGAAATCTAAGACTTGAAATACGAATAATTGATATGTCTCCGAAATTAAATTAAAATTCTTTTATTTCAATTAGGATTATTTCACTTTCGAAACGTCAGGTAATTATTAGATAATGATGATAATATAGGTCAAAAAGTACAAGGTGTCCAAACGTACCTTGGCCCGAGAAGCCCACAACAAACTCTGAGAGGTTTTTCTTTTTTAACTTTTGAGCATTTAACAATTGTAAAAATTGTCATCATCATTGACTCTTGAAAACTTCTACCTTACAAAGATAGTTACAAAGTGTGCCGCATTTACCTTACATTTACCTTTTACCTACAAGAGCAGACTGATGAATTTTAGCCTTTTTATAACGAAAGACGAACGCTAGAGGACTAGCCATCACAGGTTTTTACGTCATCAGTACCTTTTGCGTCCCCTTTCTAGTTTCTTAATACCCAAAGTTAAGCTTTCCTCATATTTCACTTGAAAACCCAAATCATTAATATAACGATTATCTCCTCACATCCCACAAGTTGTGTGGCAGCCCTACTCGGGTGGTTGAACTTAAATTGATCAATTAAAACTTAACGTTCCAGATAGCCGTAGAGACTCGAGTACTCTCACAGGTTACAATCAGCTCAAATTGCTCCACTCATCCCTTACTACGTGTTATGTATAACTTATAATCCTTCTAAGTGCTTTGGTGATCAATGGTTAATTTATACAGCTACGAAGATTCCTAGGTTAAAAAATAAGCGAGATATAATTCCTAGAGTGAATAGAAGAAGGGTGCTCACATCAGTAGTTCACTCCATTATTCTTTTCGGAGCACCTATAAGTGTGCTATGAAAGTACATCTACAAAAACTACAAAGACGACTCGTGATAGGTATAAGTATGGTATGAAAGTGAATCTACAAAAACTACAAAGTCGACTCGTGATAGGTATAAGTGTGCTATGAAAGTGGATCTACAAACACTACAAAGGCGACTCGTGATAGGTATAAGTGTGCTATGAAAGAGGATCTACAAACACTACAAAGTCGACTCGTGATAGGTATAAGTGTGCTATGAAAGTGGATCTACAAACACTACAAAGGCGACTCGTGATAGGTATAAGTGTGCTATGAAAGAGGATCTACAAACACTACAAAGTCGACTCGTGATAGGTATAAGTGTGCTATGAAAGTGGATCTACAAACACTACAAAGGCGACTCGTGATAGGTATAAGTGTGCTATGAAAGAGGATCTACAAACACTACAAAGTCGACTCGTGATAGGTATAAGTGTGCTATGAAAGTGGATCTACAAACACTACAAAGGCGACTCGTGATAGGTATAAGTGTGCTATGAAAGTGGATCTACAAACACTACAAAGTCGACTCGTGATAGGTATAAGTGTGCTATGAAAGTGGATCTACAAACACTACAAAGGCGACTCGTGATAGGTATAAGTGTGCTATGAAAGTGGATCTACAAACACTACAAAGTCGACTCGTGATAGGTATAAGTGTGCTATGAAAGTGGATCTACAAACACTACAAAGGCGACTCGTGGTAGGCATAAGCGGGCCATATCATACTGCTTCTACAGATGCTGTGTTAATTAATAGTTATAGCAGTTAATTTTAGTTATAGTGCCTATAGCCAAACTAGAAAAAACGCGCGATGATGTTCAAAAGTAAGGAACTGACATCCGCTGAAACCCTAAAGAGAACTCGTACTGGATGAGTTGAACAGAGATTAAAGGGGACAAGCAAAAGAGACCTGGAAGAGAGAACCGGCTCTTAAGTTGGGTTTTTACTAAATAAAATCGAATAGTAAAAATACATTAGCCTCATAACCCTCATAAAGATTCGTAGCTGCACAACTACTGGAACAACAACGGAGTTTTGTCAATAAACTATACCAATAAATTATTCATAGCAAATACATAATCAGAAGCATTTTCACACGACGCAATAAATAACTTTGAACAGTAAAAATCCCGTAAATTCGGGAGCCATGTCAAACGCGACAACGGCAGTTAAATAAAAATGGCAATAAAAAAAACAACATCGTAAAACATCAACATGGCTCGGATGCCAAACGGTTATAAAGTTCTCCTTTTTAAACGTGAAATTCCGACTGAAAAGTTAGCATGCCTCTAGTATTCCATGATGTATGGTACGCTCTTGTTCTACGTTTTTCCTAGCGTCAGTTGTTACGTAATATCTGATTCGTTCAGTAATAGCAATGCTAGTCAATTAATACCTGTAAATATTGGGAAGTTCCCCGAAATATGGGACTGGCGGGATCGAAAAATGGTATCACCGGTTAAAGACCAATTTGGATGCAACGCTTGCTGGGCATTTAGTGCTGTTGGTAAATCTAATTTTATTATTTACTAGCTGACCCGACAGATGTTGTCTATAGAAAACTTTCTATACATTGCAGGCGTCATAGAGAGTTGAGTGTACTTTATATGAGGACCGCATTCTAGTTTTGGACTCAGAGAATTCAGGTTATGATTCTGGATGTTGCTGGTGACTTAAATGTGTTAAACTCCACCTCATTCGATACCGAAGACATGGACTGAACAAATGCTTTGCAAAAATTGTATTGCTTGTATTATTAGAACTATCCAATTGTTTCTTATGATTCAATATATCTAATTACTTATAGCTAATGAATTAAAAAAAAACAACATACAAGTTGAAAATCAAAACAAGAATTCTTTAAAATCAAAAGTAAAGTTTTACTTGAAATGAAATGAAATGAACTTTATTTGCCTTAATACAAGATGGACATACAAAATATACAGTCACAGTGTATTGCCATATAAATGGCGCAAATTTTACAATTTATATAATTGTTTGAGTACCCACAATCATACAATTGTTTTAATTAAGTAATACAATTTAAATTTGAACAAAATATTTTTTGTTTTTAGAATCGATGACACTTTTACAAGATCGCGTATCGTCGCTTTTTTTCATTAAATTTTTCATTAATTATTAGTTGCCTGACCCTGAACATTATTATCAGCCTATTTTCCTCCCTCCCTGGCCTGCCACCTTGATTCGGGCATTGAGGGGATATGGAACGTAGGCCCATCACGCGGCTTCAATGCGGGTTCACGGGATATAGTCAAATATATAGTTAAAATATATAATTAAAGCTATTTGACAGAATATTGTTATTTATTTCAACAGCCAACATTGAAAGTCACTTGAAGATCTACTTGGGAATAGAGGAGCAGTTGTCCGAGCAATTCCTCATCGACTGCGATGGCAGCGGAGTCGGCTGCGGAAGTGCGAGCGTGTTGTATTCTTTCGGGTATACTTCTTCTTTTTCCTGGGCCTTTTCCACACTTGGTCACAAAGTTAGCCGTTGTGCGTAGGATAGGTAGGTTGTAGGTAGGTTTATTGAGGTGATAACTTCTTATGGGAGAGGAAACTGCTTCGTTACGTAACGCGTTACGGCGCCTGTCTTACTGGCTTACCTGTCTCTCACGTATACGGTAGCAGGTTTAAGTTATTACTTCTGTCAAGCGCCCCGAGACGTATCCGTTTTATTCTTTGACAATTTTGCCCTTGACTGCGATCATGTGAGCGATATTTCCGGTTTGGTCCACAATATATCATAATTTTTATTGCATAAAGTAGAACGCATTTTATTCAATACTAGCAGACGCTGCGCGGTTTCACCTGTGTGGTTCCCATTCCCATAGGAATACGGGGATAAAATATAGTACTAAATACTCGAGGAGAATGTAGCTTCTCAATTGAGAAAGAATTTTACAGATCGGTTCAGTAGATTCAGAGCCTATTCAATGCAAACAAACAAACAATGAAATCGTTCCTCTTTAAAATATTAGTATAGGTAATTCTGTAATGGTACGCAAGTGAAGAGGCAGTTAAACAAAAGTGGAGTGAGTAATTCGATTTTGTCGCTGGACTCTATCAAAAGTTTGGGTAAGGTTGCCTTTGTCTTACTAAAGCACGGCATGAGTTGACTAACCGCCTGACGGACATTGATGGATGATGGACTATATTTGACCACCATTTTTTTCATCAAATAATTGTCCTAACCTAATAGGGCAAATTATTTAATTAAAAAATACTTGATGAATGGACTTATGCGAAAACATCAAAAAAATAATTACGACTTTTTTTTAAATTACAAGTTAGCCCTTGACTACAATCTCACCTGATGATGATGCAATCTAAAATGGAAGCAGGCTAACTTGTTAGGAGGAGAATGAAAATCCACATCCCTTTCGGTTTCTACACGACATGTACCGGAAAGCTAAATCACTTGGTGGTACGTCTTTGCCTATAGGGTGGTAACTAGCCACAGCCGAAGCCTCCCACCAGCCAGACCTGGACCAATTCAGTAAACCTCAATCGGCTAACCCAGAACCTCTGTCTTGTAAATTCACCGCGAACACCACTGCGCAACGGACGCCGTCAAATTTATTATTTATGACCCCGCGCGGTTTCACCCGCGTGGTTCCCGTCCCCGTAAGAATATAGGGATACTATGTAGCCTATAGCCTTCCTCGATAAATAGGCTATCTAACACTGAAAGATTTTTTAAATTGGACCTGTAGTTCTTGAGATTAGCGCGTTCAATCAAACAAACAAACTCTTCAGCTTTATGATATTAGTATAGATTACTAATGTGACATTTATTTATTTCAAAGGCGAATAGTAAACAAGCTAGGAGGAGTGCTTCGATCTTCAGACTACGAGCCATATTCCGGGCGGCAGCGGCCATGTTCGTGGAAGGATCAGACTCCGAAGCCAGTGCCAGTCACTGGCTACAGACGCGTCCGGTCTGATGAAGAGGATATGGCTAGAGCCGTCTACAAATACGGTCCTCTTTCGGCTGGTAAGGAATATTCTGCATTCAAATAAAAGTCATAAGGATGGATGGATTTTTTTATAAGGAATAGGCTCGCACTTGACCACTATCTCACTTGAAGATGTGGTCTGTTCACGCTAGGAGCTTGACGTTACTCAAGCCGGCAACATTGGACCGGATGTATACCTCAGCACATCACTAGCCGGTCGCCATCTTGTTCACTTACTTCCGCTCTGCTTTGCTTGTCTCTGCTCTGTCAACCGCCAACGCGTGCGCACATATAATATCATAACAGCCCAGCGACTCGAGTCGATTCCCCAGTGCTCAGTGCACTCATGTAAAATGCGTTGTGTACCCCTGCCACATCATGGCCTAAGGTAAAACGCGCTTGCTTACAAGATACCTGTTATATTATGTTAAAAATGTCAGGGTTGCAAGAGTTAATAAACACGGACTTCGGGAGATATTTCCATACCCTGGCCAAGCATATAAGAAGCGAACAAGTAAACCGATTCATACCTGTTCTAAAGATGTCAATGACATTGATGCAAAGCAAACCTAACTGGTGTCCTGCAGTGCGATGATAAAATTGAGACGGTGGTGCGAGCTAATGGCTCCTGCGCACACTGTCATAGTTGAATGGATGGATGAAAAGATAAATGAATTGATAAATGGGCGGATGGCTGGTTAGATAATCGGAATGAAAATGAAATATTATTATAAAAACAAAAAACCCGACTGCTTAATGAACTGAAAATAGAAAAACCAGTAGTTATCACAATAACTGTATAAAGTTCTGAATAAATTCTTTGTGGTGCTGCAGGCGGTGACAAACATTCGTATTTCATTCTTTGCCCATATGAAAGTATTTGTCCCCGCCTGAAAAAAAAAACACAAGAAAACTTGTGTTTTTCTCTCAGACAACAGACAGACAAGTTGTGGCGTCAAGTAAAATCTTTAACCATAAAGATATTTTTATAACTGAACAATATACGAAGTTTGGAAAGTAACTTATTAATTTCTAACTTACACTTGTACTTTCAGGAATAAACTCTGCATCAATGAAAACGTACGAAGGCGGTATCGATGAACCGAAAGACGAACTCTGCGCTCCTACAGATTTGGATCACGCAGTCTTGATAGTGGGGTACAATGTATATCGTAAGTTTTTTTTTATTCTTTACAAGTTAGCCCTTGACTACAAGCTCACCTGATGGTAAGTGATGATACAGAGTAAGATGGAAGCGGGCTAACTTGTTAGGAGGAGGATGAAAATCCACACTCCTTTCGGTTTCTACACATTCTTCACATCTTCATAACTCGATAGTGATTTTGTCTATTGTTAGAAAGAGAGAGATATAGACGAATTTAAGACACTGTCACGTTATAAAAATATCAGAAAGCCGTGCTTTTCACAGTAAATCGCAGTTACCTACTTACTTTGACGTTACTTTGACTTTGTTGTTAGTTGTCAAAACTAACAACAAAGTAAAAGTGGCGCAATGGTATGCGCGGTGGATTTACAAGACGGAGGTCCTGGGTTCAATCCCCGGCTGGGCTGATTGAGGTTTTCTTAATTGGTCCACTTCTGGCTGGTGGGAGGCTTCGGCTGTGGCTAGTTACCATCCTACCGGCAAAGAGGTATCGCCAAGCAATTTAGCGTTCCAGTACGATGCCGCGCAGAAACCGTCAGAGGTCACATTAAATCTAAATTATAAACTTTGACTGATAGTGCCTTCGACCGTGACTACGGCTGGGTATTTTACACAAGCAAAAAAAAAGCGCGGCCTTCGGCCTGGGGTTTGTGATATGGCCTCTGATCGTGGCTACGGCTGGGCATTTTACCGATGCACAAAATACGGAACGCGCGGCCTTCGGCTGGGGGTTTGTGATATGGCCTCTGATCGTGGCTACGGCTGGGCATTTTACCGATGCACAAAATACGGAACGCGCGGCCTTCGGCCGGGGGTTTGTGATATGGCCTCTGATCGTGGCTACGGCTGGGCATTTTACCGCTGCACACTTCCAGCCTCGCACTGTATTGTACCCCGGCCTTCGGCCGGGAGTTTGTGATAGAGCCTTCGACAAGACAAAAAACGGAATGCGCGGCGGTGTTAAACTGCATTATACGACTGTAAGCTTAGTTTTAAATAAGTTTTGTATAATGGTGGTGGTGGGCTTTTCTCGGAACAAGGCGCCTTTGGAACCCTCGTAACTGTAATTTTAAATTTTCGACTATTATTACCACCATTAGATTAAATTAAATTATGAGCACTTTTCAAAAGTGCTTTGAAACTAAGCCTAATTTAAATAAATAAATTTTCAATTTTGAATTTTGAATGCTGCTTCAAATCTTCTAAAGGGATCCAGAAGAAATCGAGGAAACTCTTCTTTTTTTATGCATTCAAACGTTGTTTTTTTTTTAATTATTAATTTTTTTTTCAGTAAACAGAAACACAGGTGAGAGGGTCCCTTACTGGATCATCAAGAACTCGTGGGGTGTAAACTGGGGTGACGCCGGGTTCTACTACCTAGTGCGAGGGCGCAATGCTTGCGGTATCGCCAACGACGTGTCCTTTGCTACAGTTAACTGATAATATTTTTGTACCACTTTTGTACTATTTTAATACTTATTATATTTGGGTTTGAGTAAGGTATGTCGTGTCCCGGGTAGCGGTTATGGGTGATAAATAATAGTAGGCTCCACTGATAAAACACTTATATTGACTATCAGTTACAACGGTTAGGTAACGACTGGCGACAAACCGCCCGTATAGACTTCGTCATAATTACGAAAATGCTTAAGTAGCATTTTCATTTACAATCTATGTGTCTATTGGTGTGTGTGACCACCACATCAATATATAATAACGTCGATATTATAAAGAAACTTGGAAAAATATCGCTTTTTTTATAATAGATGGTTTTACCGAGACTAAGTTTGGAATTCAGACTAAAATATACTAGACAAGGTTACATACAGTTCCAGTTGGAACCTTGTTCAGTAAGTATATTTTAGTTTGTCATAGCGTAAACAACAGTTTTTGTTGGCCCTAAGCATATAAAAAGTAAATATTTTGTAGTTGAAGATGCAGCAAATGGAAGAGCATCGAAAAAGTTTAATGATATAGGTAAAACTTTTTCAAGGCCCTAATATTTTTCTGTGCTAAAACTTAAAAAATGGGCATTATAATAACCAAGACAAACCTGCACGAGTCTTCTCTCAGAGTGAGAGGAGTTAGGCCGATAGTCTACAACGCTAACCAAATGCGGATTGACAGACTTCACACACGTAAAGAATTATAAAAAATCTCAGTTTTCCTCACGATGTTTTTCCTTTACAGATTGAGACACGCGATATTTAATTTCTTAAAATGTGCATAACTGAAAAGTTGGAGGTGCATGCCCCGGACCGGATTCGTACCTACGCCCTCTGGAATCGGAGGCAGCGGTCATATCCACTGGGCTATCACGGCTGTTTATTAGAACATCAGCTAGTATTATATTTTATTAAACAACTAAGAATCTTTCTCAAATCAAGATGTCAGCATACGATTCTATCATAAAACAGTAAATCTAGAATAAGGGGAATGTGATGGTATTTTTTATTGCTATATCGAAATTGTGTTTCTAGCCGCGTGTAATGTCTACGTAATACAGCAAAGATATTTTATACTATGGATATGTTACGTGCCTACAAAATCACCGCAAAAAGTGGTCCGAATGTAGCTACTCTACAGAGCGCACATATATACAATTTCGTGTTTATTTTACACTAGCTGACGCCGCGCGGTTTCACCCACATTCGCGGTTCCCGTTCCCGTAGGAATATGGGGATAATATATAGCCTATAGCCATCCTCGATAAATAGGCTATCTAACACTGAAAGAATTTTTCAAATCGGACATACAAACTCTTCAGCTTTATAATATTAGTATAGATAGCATTATATGTTTTTGTATATTGTATATACAGTGTTTACAGTTTCTGAACACACAACTCGACATTGCATACAATATTTAGGTATTTATTTAATGACTTTCGTTGTTGACTCAATGAAATTAATACAATTAGCCGCTTTCGGTCGCCTCAGTTTTGACGCGCTAGTGACATATCTATATTATAAAATCTTTGTAATACAGTATTACAGGAAGGGGCCAAGTTTCCGCGAGGGTCATTTTTATGGGTCTTATGTCCGAAACCACGTGATGCTGAGTTGAAATATTTTTTATTACGGACCCACTTGACTTGGATTTGTATTGTACGTATCCATCAATTTTATCTTTTAAACGAATCATAGTGATAATAAACTATAATATCTTGGTTAAAGAATATAATGGTTCTCGAACTTCAGTGCTTAGTTGTAAAATTTAATTTCGTATTTTTATCAAGATGCTCTTGGTATTAATATTATCAGTTTTGTCTCTCAAGAATTATAATTATGCCAAAAACACTTAAAATATGTTAAATATTATTAGAGGTCCTGGTTTCGATTCCCGTCTGAACCGATTGAGTTTTTCTTAATTGGTCCATGTCTGGCAGGGTGATGGGAGGCTTCAGCCGTGGCTAGTTACCACCCAACCGGCAAAGATTTACCGCCAAGCGATTTAGCGTTCCGGTACGATGTCGTGTAGAAACCGAACGGGGTGTGAATTTTCATCCTCTTCCTAACAAGTTAACCCGCTTTCATTTTAGAATACATCATTTACCATCAGGTAAGATTGTAGTCAAGGGTTAACTTATAAAGAAAAAAAAATTACCTTTTCTTTAAACGTATGGCATTATACTTACATTAAAATAGGCTTTTCTAAGGATGATTACTCTTATTCTAAGAACCTTATACATTACTATAAAATAATACGATTTAGCAAAAATATCGTGCAAAGCGCGGTCACTATATTATTATAAAGACTCTATAAGAACACTTCTGAACGGGGAGATTTTCTACAAAATGTCTGGAACTAAAGATAAGTACAATAAAGTTGTACTAGCATTGTTAAGAGGCTCCTATAATAATAACTGGCCTTAGATCCGCACTCTTTTCAACGCCGCTCCCGCTGTCCGGGCTTACGAGATTAAAGTACAGAGTTCAGAATTTAGCGCTATATTATTATATCTTTTATTTTATATTCTAAGTTAAAAATGTTTCTTGGATATTTTCATTGAATTGAGTGTACGCAATACATTTTGAATTTATAAGTAATATTATACATATTTGGGAAGATTTTATAAATTTAAAAACAACTTAATTCCAATTTATTGGTAGATTCCTATTTGCATTCCTGCAACCCGCTTGATATCTTCGGTCCACCTTGTGGGGGGTCGCCCAACACTGCGCTTTCCGGTGCGGGGTCGCCATTCGGCCAGGGACCCCAACGTCCATCGGCTCTTCGAACTATGTGGCCTGCCCGTTACCACTTTACGACTCGCTGAGCTATAGCAGTGCCTTTAATTCGTCTGCGGATCTCCTCATTTCTGATTCGATCACGCAGAGAAACCCGAAGCATAGCTCGCTCCTTCGCCCGCTGAGTGACTTTGAGCCTTCTAATAAGGCCCATAGTTAGTGTAGTTAATAAATACAGTCTTGTGTAAACAAATAAACTTTAATATTTGGGTTCATCAATAAACTAGCATTACAGATAAAATCTGATAAAAAAGCAGGTACAGAAGTGGTGGAGCTTTTAAAAATTATTCAAATAGTCAATCTGTTTGTAAGTATTGAACTACCTACTTAAAATAATTAAATTTACATTTTTTTATTTGAATATATTAAAGCACCGACCAGGTAGATGCTGAAAAAGGTGCAAAAAACATGCATTCAATTTTAACAATCCATTCCACAAATCCTATCGCAGGCTAACCACAGAGTAGTGCTCGATTGCAATCTAGATTTCACCTCATTCTCGTTAATGCAGCAGCATTCGCTACACTGCGACACAAGTTTAATTAGAAACCGCGGGAAGGTATCGTATGCATTAGAGATTTTATGTTTCAAGACTTTTTATCACGCCGTCTTAACAGTGGCACATAATTAAAAGTGTTATTGTTCAATAAAAATATGCTAAATTTTAAATTTTCAAAGAAATGCAGTCATAATCGCAACTCAGTCGCAGTCTTTATCCATCTAGTGATGCCCGTCCAAGTGGGTTTCAGGTTTTAAAGTGAATATCATCACCGAATAAAATCAAGCCATGTGAATTTCGATTAATTAATATACACCGGACTTAAAAATCTATTTATAATGTTTATTACAACGACTTAAATTATTATCTCAAAACATCATTTTAAGTATATATCCGCTATAAATAGCGGATGCTTAAATTATAATATTACGTACCTAATCTAAAGAAAAAAACGTAAGACTTTTACAAATTTTACCTTTTTGACTTAGTATAGTTTTGACTGTGCATCGACACTCGTAATTTTGTCTATAATTATTTTATATTTCTAGGAATGACACCCATTATTTGAATAATATTGAAGAGGGGCCATATCTCAAAACCCAGAACTAGAAGACAAGCCTTTGTGCCGTGAACCGTAGAGTAATACCAATATAGTTAGTAACCTATCTGAATAGGTGACCAGTCAATCGCCATAATCATTATAGGAAGCCGATAAGCCGTCACTTATCTTGAGCTTGCACTCGCAATGGGATTCCAAATCAAAGAGCTTATAGCCTTACCAGTGCGCTGAATTCAATTATCAGCAATGATTTTATTTTAGATTGAATATTTTTTAAAAGCTATTCGAGTCTCAATAATTCAACGATTAAGTTGCCGCACTCTTTGGACTCTTTCCATACCCACTCCTAACACTATCTTTACAATGCAAAGCATTCTTGCAATGATTGCGAGCAGGTTGGACTGTAAATATGTGAATCACTGCTGTTCCATGTCAAATGGATTGGAGCGGCAGTGACACACATATTACTAGTACGATATATTTAATAGAATAAGTTTTGCTATAGTTTATAAGTTACTAACACATTCTATTTTTACTAACACAATTATGAGCCTATTGAAGCTTGAAATAAATAAATTATTATATTATTATTATTATTATTTACTAGACTAACACTAGACTACGGCGGGCGGGGAATATATATTCGTCAAAAATATATATTCGCCATTCATTATAATAGTAGTTTACTTTTAAACAATGACGTCTCTAACTTATTGTCGAGAGAAAAGTCGCTATTGTGTACTTTACGTAACTTGAATAATTACTATGAAAACTAATTTACAACTTTGCAGTGTTCATTGTGTGTTCTACCTTGATAATATGTTGCTATTTCTTCAACTTTGTATACTCATAACTCAAAATAAGTTTATATTGTACTGTACGTAGGGATGAAACGATACCATTGAGGTATCGATACTTTTACTCGATACTGTATCGGTCGTCAAGTATCGACTCTTACTCGGTATCAGTTGAAAAGTATCGATACTTACTTGTATCGAATCGTTTTTGGAAATTTTTGAGTAAAAACCGTAACATGTACTAGGTATTCTTTATTGTTAAGTACATTTATGAAAAAGCTTGTCTTTGTAGTGCTTCCCAAAAATATTAATTTTTCCAAACGTTTCCTAGTTAAATTTAAGCGAAGTGGCATAGACAAACAAGCTTGCCAACTACACAAACAAAACTAAGGCTAGGATGCCTTCAATAATTTCAATTTAAAATATGCAATTTTCAATTATCAATGTTAAAACAAAATAGTGACATTGGTTTACTGATATGAGTACTTTTGACCGATACCCACTCGATTCTTAATTTCAAAGTATCGATACTAAAAGTACTTGGTATCGGCGCAAAAGTATCGAGTACGTACTTGTATTTACTCGTATCGTTTCATCCCTAACTGTACGTGCCATTTTACCTGTGTATACGTTTAAGTTGTTCTGTTTTGTTGCATATACTTAAAGTTGCCTGGGAGAGCTATCAAGCGATAAAGCCGCCTTTTGTTTCCTATTTTAATACTATATTTCATAAGTACATGTATTTGATATTTTATATTAATTGTAAAATGAAAAAAATCTTTACAAAACTAAAACATTAAAATACGTAAAAGCATTTAACTTTAAGTACTTACACATTTTTATGTGTATTTTTGATGAAAAAATTCACTCATTGACACCAAATACGAAAATCAGCAACAAGAATCCAGAATAGGATTTTCAAATTCAATCACGGCCATTTTTACATACATCGAATCTTCGTGAATCAGAAATCTGCGAGGTGTTGCCAGCACTCCGTCCTAAGCAAACAGAATCTGAGTGTTACTTGTAGAAGAAGCTCTTAAAATGTCTATCTATGTATCCGGTACCTCCATCTGGGGGATTAGGGTTACCAGCTTTTATTTCAAACAGCTATTTTCCAGTTTTTATTTCAAACATTTTCCACGTCCGCCGATTAAAGTGAAACTTTGCATTAGCTTGGATTAGCTCTGTGACGTCATCCTACTAATAATATAAACGCGAAAGTTTGTGTGGATGATTGCTTGGATGTTTGTTACTCTGTAACAGCGCAACTACTGTAACGATTTTGTTGAAATTTGATATGTAAATAGATTTTATTCTGGATTAACACATAGGCTACTTTTCATTGCAGAAAATCCATGGTTCCCGAGGGATTTGTGAAAAACTAAATTTCACGCTGATGAAGTCGCGGGCGCCCGCTAGTTTTAAATATTATAGCTTAATAGCTATTATTCTACACACTCATAATATGGGTATCAAATGAAAGGGTTGGATCGATTGACACGGTGACTGTGTACAAAATATTGGCAATATTTTGTAGGCTGGTGTAGCAACATGTAGGCTATTCCTACTACGACGTTAGTAGGTACGTAACTGCCCACCAAATGAATGTGCAGTCATCCATACTGTCATCATCATTAACAGCTGATGGACGTCTACTGCTGAACATAAGCCTCTTGCATGGACTTCCAAACAAAACGGTCTCCAGCCGCCGGCATCCAGCGGCTCCCTGCAACCCGCTTGATGTCCTCGGTTCACCTAGTGCGGGGTCGACCAACACTGCGCTTTCAGATGGGGTCGCCATTCCAGCACCTTGGGACCCCAACGTATATCGGCTCTACGAACTATGTGCCCTGCCCATTGCCACTTCAGCTTAGCGATTCGCTGAGCTATGTCAGTGACTTTCATCCATACTGTGGTTAGGCGGCGAAAAAATTCTCCTATTCACGGTACATGTCTGCATTTGGATTACAATATTGATATGTGTATTGGTCCGGTACATTCGGAGAAAACAGATAGACATTAAAATGTGCGCCAGTGATATTATAAGGGTTCCGTTTTGTTCCTCTATTTCTTACGTACGTTCGGAACCCTAAAAATAGAAACAGTGTTGTGAAACGCACAAGAAAGTGAATTCACATTTTCAGTATTACCTAGGCGATATATCTTAGGAGAGAAATATTATTTTTCCATTAAAACAGAATCCACTTCCTACTTGAACAAGTGCCATTAAATTTAAAAGTCTACTCTATTTCTTGCCGGGCAACTTCACAGTATTCAGACCGTATTGTGTCGAGCGAAAGATATGCTCTCCGAGTAGGGTCACCACACTTGCAGGTTAACTTGGATTTCTTTTTATCGAGTCATCATCATTATTATCCACCTATTTGAACGGCGATATGGAGCTTAGACTCCCACAGTTTAATTGATGCAATCTAAGATGGAAGCGGGCTAACTTGTTAGGGAGAGGATGAAAATCCGAACTCCTTTCGGTTTCTACACGGCATCGTACCGGAACGCTAAATCGCTTGGCGGTACGTCTTTGCCGGTAGGGTGGTAACTAGCCACGGCCGAAGCCTCCCACCAGCCAGACCTGGACCGAACCCAGACAGCCGAGGATCGAACCCAGGACCTCCGTCTTGTAAATCCAGCGCGCATACCACTGGGCCATAGAAGCCGTTAAATACACACTTACTACATACTTACATACATTTAAATCCAGCCGTCCCGTTGCGAGGCTTCTACTGTACTGTACAAGCAACCGGTGGTCAGCACTCCAGAAACTTTGTCTGAAGGCATTGTCTCAAGGATTTGCAGTTACTGCCTTCTGTATTCCTTGGTCCAATGGCAAACGCAAAATTAAGCAAAAATTGAGTGAAACGACTATCGAAACATTATTAACCACCACCAGTTAAATTAAAATTAAATAAAAAACCACTTAACTTCAACCAGTTGGCGTTAATATTGTGAGCAAAGCCAAATTATTTTTGATACTTTTCCTTTTATAGTCATATGTAACAGTAATGGCATATCTAACATTGATTATTTATTTGTCTTCCTCTTTTTATAGATTCTTATAATTGTATGAACCTACAAGTTATCTGTGTACGCTATGAAATTTGTTATCCATTGAGTTTAAAGATATCCTTACTATATCCCAGAGACTAAATGTATCCTTCATTTCCTATGTTTCATATGGTCACCCTACATGAAATTGAATCAAACTTTGTAATTAAAAGTTTCACTTTGAGGACTTGCAAGTTAAATTCACTGATTTACCACAATATATTATGCTTGTTTATTTTGCTTCCTGCACTTACTGTACTATCAATGGCAAAGCAATGTGGGTCAAGGGGGTAATTTGACCCGGGTGGCATTCAACAGGGAGCGGTGGCAAACGCCATGATTTTGTCTATTGTATAAATTAAAAAATTTGGATGGAATGAATGGAATAATTTAATGTAAATGCTCGTGTCGGCGCGAGTGAGTCATTCGATCGGTCGGCTCGTACTTCATGAGCCGAGATAGTACGAAATGTTCCGTAAGTTAGGTGGGGAGTAGTGGTAAACCGCTCGGGCGGCCTAGCTAATTCTTGTAGTGACGTTCGATCCGTCCACACCTTTGGTTGGATAATCCTTCATGGATTATCTTTGTATAGGCTTACTTATTCTTGTCGTGACGTTCGATCCGTCGACACCTTTGGTTGGATAATCCTTCATGGATTATCTTTGTATAGGCTTACAGGGAGAATGACTTGAGTGGAGAAGGGGAGTGTTAACTAGTTTTTAAAGACGTCTTTACCCTTCATCCTTCGGTTACAAGTCCGGGACTTCACTCAAGGTTATTCTCTGCCATTCGAGGGTTTATCGGTAACATTATTGGTGGGAATTGTTAGACCTGACAGACTTTATTCAGTAATAGTGTTTTGCCCTTTAAATCCGTATGTAAAATAAATTTCCATTCACAAATTTCAGCCAAATCGGTTCAGTACTTAGTTGCCGAGATAAAGAGTAACAAACATCCATACAAAGTTTCGTGTTTGTTAGTCACCATCAGATATATTGTAGCAGACAAGGTGACCAAATACTTCTGAACAATTTAAAATGTCAATAAGTTCCATTCGACTGTAATATTAGAAGAAGTAGGATATCAAAAAAACAGAGGAAAATAATGATAAGACATTTAAACAGAAACTTAAGAAATGGCTTATAAATAACTGTTTCTATAAAATAGATGAGTTTTTACAATTTAAAACCTGACTATATTTATCAAAGACCTCAAGAGCACGATAGCCTACAAATTTTGAAACTATCAATTTATAAATAACTAAAAAATTATTGATATTTTATTTTAAAACTTGGACATTATTTTATTTTAAAACTTGGACATTGCTCATTTATCCCATTATTTTGACAATTGTAATTGAGTGGATATGTTTATTTAATTTTATTAGCGTTAATTAATCTACTATTATGACATTACTATACCTGACATTTATATTATTTAAAATCTTGAACATTCTAATTTAATTCTATAAATGTTCCGCTCAAGTTTCTACTTTATTTTTATCTTATTTTAATTTTGTCTAATGAAATGTAATATATTTTACCTCTTATTATTGCATGTAACATTATTATTTTAGCAATGCCCTGACAGGGCCCAATGTATCATGCATGCTAAGTTTATGTATTAGTTTGTAAGTGCGTGGATGCTAAGTAAATAAATATCTAAAAAAAAAAATATCTAAAACTATCCTAAAATTAGTAATATGACAGCAAAAAAATCGACTCATTGGGGTGAATCTGGGGCGAGAGAGACATAAATTTTGGGTTAGGCTGAGCGAATCACGACACGTTGCCACAATTAATATGCTAATGTGGGAACAGTCCGTTTATATTGTACGACAAAATTACATATTTTATCTAAATAATTAATATAATTTAGCAAACGCCACCTGCCTCTTTGTCAGGTGCCTTTGGTCACGAGGTTCTAGGTTATTATGGAATATTGACTTATTAACCTGCTTATCTGAGAATTTTCTAATTCTCTAGGTGTGTGAAGTCTGCTAATCCGCATTGGGCCAGCGTGGTGGACTATTAGCCTCTATTACAAGAGACTCATGCTCAACATTGAGCCAAAGTAAGGCACTTTTGCGAGTTTTTTTTTTATTCTTTACAAGTTAGCCCTTGACTACAATCTCACCTGATGGTAAGTGATGATGCAATGCAATGATGGAAGCGGGCTAACTTGTTAGGAGGAAAGATGTACATCCACACCCCGATTTCTACACGACATCGTACTGGAACGCTAAATCGCTTGGCGGTACGTCTTTGCTGGTATGGTGGTAACTAGCCACGGCCGAAGCCTTCCATCAGCCAAACTATGTGAGGATAAGAGCTCAGCTATTACCCTCCCCGACAAGCATACAAGCGTATGTAGCATAGCGATGCGTCAAAGGCTCCTTTTTCGGGGCACATAAAACGGCTTACGAATCCTGCGACTATAGACTATCTATGTGTTATAAATCTATGCCTTTGTTATATATTTTTCTAAAGAACATCTTTTAAAAGTATGACCAATATTATCATTACCTACCCTCCAAATAGTCGAAAAAAACTGTGTTTGGAGTGGGTATGACAATAATCCAACGGGCGGGGATCGATCCACCCCCTCTGATATATACGTCCCGCCTCTCTTCCACTGAGCTATTAAGGTTTTAACTAATTAAATAACAATAAATAGTTCAACACCTTATTAATTACTTTTGGTTCATGCAACTATCATTCATATTTTAAACTACTCAATCTCGACATTTTATAGGCACTTTAAAAAGCACATCAAAACTGAGGCGGACAAATATAAGCGACAAAAGTTATTTATACAGAGAGAGAGAGAGAGAGAGAGACATCGATATTGTAGACAATATTTAGGTTTACTTTAGGAAGTAGTTTTACATTGGGAAGTGTAAAAACTATATATGTATACATAAATATATAATGTCAACACAAAATTGTGCATGTGTGCGCTCAGTGGAGTCGCTAAATTCTGATCACTTTTTGCGGTGATTTTCAACATATCTTTAGTATAAAATAATCATTGCATTCAATAGAATTTTATAGTAAGTATAGCTTAGGCGGAGCTTTTTATATTTGCCAGAGTATTTGAACGATTTATCGTACGACTAATTTAGTTTGTTATTTGCTAAACCCATCCCTTCACACCCATCGCGTGAACAATCCGATACACCGAACATTTCCGGGGTGATCGCGGTAATAATTAAAATAGCACAGACGTGCTGCGGTATAATAAATCACCGCCATTATAGTGCGAAAGCTTAATTAAATTAAAAATGAAAATAAAAATGAAATAAATAAAAAAATGCACGTGATATTCAAATTAGTTTATAGAAAGTTTTCTTGTCAACAGACGTAATAGCTTTTTTTTTTATTCTTTACAAGTTAGCCCTTGACTACAAACTCGACTGGTAAGTGATGATGCAATCTAAGATGGAAGCGGGCTAACTTGTTAGGAGGAGGATGAAAATCCACACCCCTTACAGTTTCTACACGACATCGTACCGGACCGCTAAATTGCATGGCGGTACGTCTTTGCCGGTAGGGTAGTAACAAGCCACGGCCAAAGCCTCCCACCAGCCAGACCTGGACCAATTAAAAAAACCTCAATCGGCCCAGCCGGGGATCGAACCCAGGACGTCCGTCTTGTAAATCCTGCGCCACAGAGGCCGCCAAAAATGGCCCAGTGGATATGACCTCTTATCTGCCTTCTGTTCGAAGGGCGAAAGCTCGAATCCGGTCCGGGGCATACAACTCCAACTTTTCAGTTATTTTAAGAAATTAAATATCATTTGTATCAAGCGGTGAAGGAAAAACGTCATGAGGAAACCTGCAGAATACCTAAAAATTTTCTGCATACCTGAGAATTTTCTTAATTCTTTACATGTGATGTTTGCTTATCCGCATTCAAGCGGGCCTAACCCCGCTCATTCTGAGTGGAGACTCGTGCTCAATATAGAGCCAAATATGGATTGATAATGATGTTAAAATTAAAGTTTTCATTATAAGGTTTTGTTTTCAAATACATTTTAAAAATTAGAATACTACGTCTGTTTTCATTGAAGCAGCATGGTGGGTCTAAGCTCTAATACTGTGTTCCTTTAAGAAGGGAAGTCTACGTCTACCAATGTGCGTTTCTACTAGGGTTGCCAACCGTACTATAATATTGTATAGTATTGTACTATATTTCGGGTCTGCATACTATATACTGTTGAAGAAATATATAGTACGCAAAAATACTATATTTTCAACAAGTTTATGAACTTTAAATTTTATAAACATTATCATCGAATTCGAACTTGTCTATCATATCGAATTCCGAAAAGGAATGAGCTTGAAAAATGTGAAAAAGCATATTATAGATAGATAGATAGATATACTTTATTTGCACACCACAAAGACAAATACAAGTGAAAAAAAAAACAAATTACGAAGAGATCAGCATACAAAAGGCGGCCTTATCGCTAAGTAGCGATTTCTTCCAGGCAAGCTTCGGTTTAGGAAAACTTAAAGACATCAGCAGGTGGCGTAAAACAAAAATAACCATAGTATTAGTAATACACATACATACAAAAATTTACATCCTAATACATAAACAAAATTACACAAATACCTACAATAATGAATAAAATACATATCAATATATACTAATAAATACATTATATTGCACAATTACACAATACTAGTAAGCGCAGTGTTGGCCGACCCCCCACCAGGTGGACTGACGACATCAAGCGAGTCGCAGGGATTCGCTGGATGCAGGCGGCTCAGTATCGTGATGTTTGGAAGTCCCTACAAAAGGCCTATGTCCTGCAGTGGACGTCCATCGGCTGATATGATGATGATGATGATGACATTATATTGAAGATAAATAATAGATACAGATCGTCTTTACTGCACCAGATAGTGAGTCTTTACATTATACATCGCTTTATATCTTTATATTATTATATCGCTTATTTACTCAAGACAAAAATTCTTGAAAAATACAGTAAGTGTAAATAAGTAAATATAGTTTTTAGAAAAACAATATATTTTTCTCAGGAAATGTTGGCAACTCTAGTTTCTACGGAGTTTTTCTTACGAATAGATAGAGATATACCTATACTTACTTGAGAAGATAAATAAAATAATATGCCGGAAGTAAATAAACGTTCGCAGAAAGCAAAATACATTTACAAAGCTCAAACGTTTTTATTTGCATTATCATTTAAGTAAACGATAGCTTAACGTACTGAAAACTATAAAAATAAAAATAACCATCAATATAATAAACAAAACAGAGATTTATACAAACGAGAGTGAATATTTAAATGAAAGAGTTACACAGTACGTTTTTTATGTGTACGAAACAGGCCAAACTTTATCCCGAAAAAATTTATCCCGAAAAATTATCAACAATAACTCGTCTATGTTCCAGTCAAAGCCTAATTTACCCGGAGAAACAAACTGACAGACATAGTATATTCATAAAGGTTCGATTGTGTTTTAATATGGTGAAAATAAGTACCCACCTATAATCATAATCACTTGAGAAAACACAGTTGTTTTAAATTCACAGACGGATACTTAATTTTTATTTAAATGTTACTATTTTTAACCGACTTCAAAAAGGAGGAGGTTCTCAATTCGGTCGGCATTTTTTTTTTTTTTTAGATCAATACATGTAAAAAAATACAGCAAGTATGCTAATGTAATGTAATGCTAATTTCTGGAACGACTGAACCGATTTTAACGAGACTTTCAATGGCAGGTATAGGCAATGGCATCTATGAGGATTTCCTCGAGACTAAAATGGTACTTAGTTGGTATTGTATTCAATACAGATGCATTTAGCTACGTAAAACATTTTCATGTAGGATAATGTACCTCTTGGTGGCTAACTATGGGCCTCATAAGAAAGCTCAGAGTCACACATTGGGCGATGGAAGGAGCTACGCTAGGAGTATCTGTGCGTGATCGAATCAGAAATGAGGAGATCTGCAGAAGGACTAAAGTCACCGAGATAGCTTAGCGTGTCGCGAAACTGAAGTGGCAATGGGCGGGGCACATAGTTCGAGGAGCCGATGGACGTTGGAGTCCCAAGGTGCTGGAATGGCGACGTCGCACCAGAAAGCGCAGTGTTGGTCGACCCCCCACCAGGTGGACTGACGACATCAAGCGAGTCGCAGGGATTCGCTGGATGCAGGCGGCTCAGTATCGTGATGTTTGGAACTCCCTACAAAAGGCCTATGTCCTGCAGTGGACGTCCATCGGCTGACATGATGATGATGA
The DNA here is from genome assembly GCF_947172395.1 of Bicyclus anynana. Lineage (NCBI taxonomy): Eukaryota > Metazoa > Arthropoda > Insecta > Lepidoptera > Nymphalidae > Bicyclus > Bicyclus anynana. The sequence goes on along the minus strand of NC_069092.1, from coordinate 15,281,145 downwards.
TGATGATGAATGTACGTCTGTCGCATCAGCTAATATTTTATTTGCGACCCAGTGGTCCGGTTCGTTGTTAAAGGCGAAAAATATTGATATTACTCTCTGCATCTATGTAAGGGGCATTGTTTGTGTTTTAACAGACAATAAATCCACGGATTAAATCCAACACAATACGTGAAAATCATTCGCAATAAAATGCAATGGCCGTATAGTGTTGCTTCGGCATATTTTATTTCAACGTTTTCACCGATAACATTATTTTGTTAATTACGTTAAGTGCTTTTTATATAAGTAGACTATATAAAAGTCCCAACCACCTACAATATGGGTATCTTCAAGTCAAGAGTGAATAGGCATCTTTTAGGTAAGCGCGTTCCGCCATAGTCTGCATCATCGCTTACCATCAGGCGTGATTATAGCCAAGCGCTTGAGAAGGTTATTGAGCAACTTAAAGGCTAAATAATTTTTTGAAAACCTCTAGTTTCTGAGGGATTTGAGAAAAACGGAATTTCACGCGTACGAAGTAGATGGGCATCCCCTAGTAATTAATTTTTTTTATTTTATTTAACAGTACTGTTCTAAAGTTTACGTTTAAAATGCAGCTTGCACAACACTTGGCATTCTGTATTCGAAATGCCTTGCACTCAAAGAAAGCTTGCGTCAAGGTGAAAGTTAATATTTACGAAAGAACTGGGTGCTCCGGGTAAACTAATTTATATGCCGAAGTAATTAAATAATAGCAAAGATGCTAATTTTATCAGGTAAACGGAAAATAAACCATTGGAAACGAGCTTACATTTTGTGTTTGTTTTGGGTTTGTTTCGAAGATATCTAATTAAAACATAACAGCGCCATCTAGACACGAGTAGGAAAACTAGTTCGTGACAATACAACAATGTTGCTAGTTTTCCTTACAATCACGTGCATTAAAGGTTTAATAAATGAAAACCAACACTTTTGTATTGTTATTCGTTACTAATTTTTTAATTGTTAATAATCACTGGATTATCGAATAAATATATTGACTAAAATAATGTGGCAAACGGTTAAAAAATAATACACAATAGACAATTAATTTGCATTTAGATTAATGACTAAAATACATATTACTTTTTGTTGTCTCCATATAAATGTTAAGAATATTCATAGATTGTAAGAAAGTCTATATTATGGATGAATTGCTTATATATTCCACGGCAAAAAGTACATTATTTATTCATCACCAATCAATGGCAACACCATGTGAGTGAGCCATCGCCCATCGCCCTGTTAACGGTGTCATGGCGGTTTGACTTGTTGAAGGTTTTTTTTGCAATAACTTAACATAGTTAATGTGCTTTTTAGCAGTGTGACCTTTAATTTCTGTGTATAAAATCACACCATTCAAAATAGTTAATAATGCGCGAATACAAAATAGTCGTGCTAGGAAGCGGAGGCGTGGGAAAATCCGCCCTGACAGTACAGTTCGTACAAGGCATCTTTGTGGAGAAATACGACCCCACCATCGAGGACAGCTACCGGAAACAAGTGGAGGTGGACGGGCAACAGTGCATGCTGGAGATCCTGGACACGGCGGGCACGGAACAGTTCACGGCGATGCGCGACCTGTACATGAAGAACGGGCAGGGCTTCGTTCTAGTGTACTCGATCACGGCGCAGTCCACGTTCAACGACCTGCAGGACCTGCGCGAGCAGATCCTGCGGGTGAAGGACAAGGACGACGTGCCCATGGTGCTGGTCGGCAACAAGTGCGACCTGGAGGCCGAGCGCGTGGTGGGCAAGCAGCAAGGCGCCAACCTCGCCAACCATTTCAACTGCGTGTTCATGGAGACGTCTGCGAAGGCGAAGATCAGCGTCAACGAAGTGTTCTACGACCTAGTGCGACAAATCAACAAAAAGTCTCCCAAAGAGGAGAAGATACGGAAGAACAAAAAGCCCATATGTCAACTGCTGTAAGAGACGCGGCGTGTCCTCCGCACCTAGGTATTAAATATTTAATAATTTGAAAGACTTCTCGTACCCGGATTTGGCTGTCGTCGGTTCCAAAGGTTGACTAGGTCGGGCGAGCGTGCTCGGTTATTGAATATCTCGTAACGTGCATTCGTTGAGTGGTCCAGTGCTACTGGGGAGTGAGAACGCAACACAGATCTGGCCTCGTCGTGCCCCTCCAGCTGTATAAAGTACTCTACTACCGGTCTGTGTATTTATTAGTGTTTATTTGAGGATGTGCTCGAAGAATCTGTGTGTGTTTTGCCCTCATATTCCATTTTGTATAGTGTGGACAGTGCCGTTTTCAGAAGTTTGAAACTTTGATGTCCTTGTGATTTCACTTCATATAGAAGGCTATAAATATATAAATAGTGTATAAATTTATCTGCCTAGAGCCTTGCTCCTCAATTTTTTACTTGGTATGAATCAATTAACCGGTTCTGTGAAGATAACATTGTATAATAAAAATAGTATTGTTACAATTCTTGCTTAGTTCAGACTGTGAGTAAAGGTTGTCGCACACTACAACACCTCAACTCAGTGCCACCGACCAAGTGAGCCACTCACTAGTCCTGTCAATGACCCTAGAGTAAAAACTGTACTGATAAACAGCAATAATCAATTAATTGACAATAATAGGTTTACCCTGATTTTAATAACTTGTAGCAGTTGTGTCGGCAGTACATGAGAATAACAAGGTTATTGAAAATGCATAGTTCATGCACTTGTTATTGTTATCATTATTTAGAACCTAATTAGCTTTAGTGAAAAACTTACACACTTTCTAAGGCATAGAGAAAAGATTGTAGATAAAAGTCACCCATCCAATAACAGGCTTGAGTCAACATTACTTATTTACATTCTCATTGTGTATCAATAATTTAGTTCACTACTTAATACATTGCCACATACTTCAATATATAAAACTGTATGTCCTTTAGTTGAGTTGATGTTGAGTCATTATAGTGTGTGTGCCTTAATTATGAACAGGATAATAAAATTAAACAAGTTATATGTTTAATTCCTTGTAAGGGAGAGACTTGTCCTGTGCGTTACGGGGACTGAAGCTTTAAAAGTTTTGCACAATTATGTTTTAGTTAAAAATTTAGTTAATGATGTAACAAAATGTTATATCAATGTTTTGAAAACATGTTATAGTGTGTTAACGAGTTGAGTGTTGACACAATAGGAGGTATGTACTGATGTGTTGTAGTAAAAATGATATGGCTGATAGATAAATGTTCCTGAGTGATAATATATGCTCATGTTTGGTTCTCCCACTGTCTGAACTAAGCGGGTACTTTATGGATAGCATTTATTACAATTATTTTGATTTACTAAACTTCTGAGTGGGCAGAATGTGTGTTATCATGGGCTCTGTGGAGCCCTGCTGCCTGTTTTGTGTAACTTTTTTGATGGGTTGCCTGTATTTGAACATAACTTGATTTGACAGCACACGTTGCAAAGGAGATGTCCGAAATTGGGGCCACTTTATAGGATGATACGGAAATGAAAAATGTACTTTAAATAATGTATATTTTACTAGATTACTCTATTGGAATCTTAGCTGAAATAACAGTTGCCAACAGGGAAAGTAAGCTGATTTTAGTTTTTTCACACTCCTAGTGTCCTCTTTGAAGCAAATTTCCCTGATTGTCAGTTGCCTTTGCCTATGCAGGCTGTAATTATGTCTGTTTATCAAACTGTCTGTTTTCCTATGTGTCAAGTTAATGTCCTATCCTTATTAAAACTGATGCCTGTCAGTTTGACACTGATATTGCAGTGAATTTGATATAAAAGGGATACAAATTATTGCCCATCCCATAAAAGTAAATTAGCTTACTAGGCAAATATAGATTTCTTTGAAAATTGGTCACATGAGTGCTCTTTAATTGTCCTAATTTATGGCCAATTTTCAGCTCTGTACCATTTGTATAATTTGGGTCCAAATTTGTATGGTTTCTCCTTTGTATTGATGGACAAAGGAGTTTGAAGATTTTCATATACAATGTGACATATGATTAATCATTTTGAGTTGCTGAAACAATTATAAATTACTCAAAAAGTAAATCTGATTTTTACAAAAACAAAAAGTGATTTTGTTATTTAATCACTATACAAAGATTAATTTGACAGATTTATCAGCAAGCAGTTAAAGAGTTATTGTTCAATTAGCACAATGAAACAATAATGAATCTCTTTATTTTGGTATTATTGTGTAAATAAACTGGTGTTGAAAAGACCAAATTGATTTATTTATAATCTTAATATTAGATATATAAGATGGATGACAAGTCTTCAAACCCCTTTCTTTATGGTAAAAACAGGTTGCCGTAGTCAAAAAATTTACATAATATAGGAGCTGGAGTATGTGCCAGCGGGCCTTAACCAGTGTATAATGTTTAATAATTAAGATACATTAAATTTTTTCAGATATATTATTGTCTTGTTATATAATACAAATGTATCGAAGGGAAAGTTGATGATGCAACACTGTATGGAACTCGTAACTTTTGAACTAATTCTAGTGAGCCTTAGGTGAGTGCGCCCACCAATAGTGTCCAGATAGGCAGGGGCGTAGCTAACGCCGTATCAGCTGTATCAATGATACGGGGCCTCCGGACTACAGGGGCCCCTTACGTGTGAAAGCAAAAATTTGTAAAATGTAAGTAATCCACAATCTTTTTTTTTTTCCCTGGTAAAGTGTGTGCCCAAAAGTTGGAAATGTCATACATAGAGATACATAAAATATTTCTTTTAACCAAGCATTTTTGTTTCTTTTGTGAGAAATATTGGGAATTGGTAACCCTTCATTTGGGCCCCCCAACAAATTTTGATACAGGGCTCCTCCAAGGCGCGCTACGCCACTGCAGATGGGACGCAAGTCGCTGACTATTCCTTAATATGAAATAAAAAGTCTAAAAAAAAAAATATCGTTATTGTAAATGGGAAAAAAGTTATATGGTCACTGGCTCATTTGAATGTGAATTACCAGCCTGTGTTGCTATACTATAAAAAGAAACTTTGTTGAAGTAATAATTATTATAAATAGGTGTTCAAATATTGTTACAGTTTAGATGTTTCTCATCCATTTTTTTGTAATTTCTGTTCATTGTAAGATTATGTAAGAACCGCACAAGGATATTGGTATATAACATGATCTGAGTTGGATTATATTTTTATATATGTCATTCAAATTAAGAACTTGTATATTTTTTATCTTTTCAATCAAATAATCGACATGTACAATTATTAATTTCTCTTTTTTTTTGCAAATTTATCAATAAAACCAATTTTAAATATTGACGCTTTGGTTGTGGTTTCTTTGCTTGATTTGCTGTACAGACAGCATCATATTTACATGACAAACTTTAGGTAAATGTGAAGATTTAAATTACAACTTATATTGTAATATTTTCATTATATTATAATATCCCTAATTTGAATTATTAAAGTTTAAAAGGTGCCAAAAAACCAAGTGATGTGAAGACATTTAAAAAAGTTACTTTTTGATCGAGGATTGAGTTTTATATCCCATTTGGCATTTATTTGACAAGAAAACTGTCATTCTTTTATTTTTTTTTAAAAGTACAAAGCCTAGCAATAGATGATGCAACCGTGCTATGGAAATTTTAATCAAATGAGATTGCACTGGTATGGTTTCAAAGATCACATATTTATCAATTATAGATGATTATATTGAATAGGCAGTACGAGTGACATGGCCTAAATTAGTTAATATTTTTAACATAATATGATTTTTCAAAATGTCTATGTAATTGTATATTGATAGTAAATTTAATCTTAAAAATTTGAGATAGTGACATTTTTTATATTTAAATGGCAATTTAAGATAACATTGAATAAAATAAAAATTTGTCTTCCATTCGATTAGATTTTTAATTGCAAAGTCATTGGTATGAAACTTTTCAAAGGAAAATCACTAGATAAATATTTCTTGTCTTGTATAATTAAAAAAATACATAAGACATACATATACGTATAAGTAATATACTACATTGGCATCAACCTAAGCCATACTTACTTACCTAATTAAACTTAATTGATTTACCTTCGTAACATATTTTTCCATTGCTTTGTTGTGATAATATTGTAGGTACCTATTACCTATAATATTTAATTTTTATTTTAACAATGCTAACAAACTTACTTTCATATTCATTTTGTTATTACCATCTCACCAAAATATGTTAATAAGTAAATATTTTCACCACCTACTTTATTTATAAAAAAACTAGCTGACGCCACGCGGTTTCACCCGCGTGGTTCCCGTTTCCGTAGGAATAGGGAGATAATATATAGCCTATAGCCTTCCTTGATAAATGGGCTATCTAACACTGAAAGAATTTTTCAAATCGGACCAGTAGTTCCTGAGATTAGCGCGTTCAATCAAACAAACAAACAAACTCTTCAGCTTTATAATATTAGTATAGATTTTTGTTTCGATTGTAGTAAACGCAATGCGAAGTTTTAATTCTTATTAGTTTTGGACTTGGACAATATGAAAATTGAACCATAACCAGTCATGAAAATTAATTCATTAGCAACCATATATTACTGTTAATAAGAGGTCACTAGGATAAAAGCTAGTAAAATGTATGTTTTACTAGGATTTTTCCTCACAGTTAGCGTATTTTTAAAACATCTGCAATTATTTAGGGAATTATTTGAAAACAGCAAGTAAGTCACAGGTAAAGTTACACCAACTCCCATCATTCGTCGTTATCAACCCATATTCGGCTCACTGCTGAGCTCAAGTCTCCTCTCAGAATGAGAGGGGTTAGGCCAATAGTCCACCACGCTGGCCCAATGCGGATTGGCATACTTTACACATGCAGAGAATTAAGAAATTCTCTGGTGTGCAGGTTTCCTCACGATGTTTTCCTTCACCGATTGAGACACGTGATATTTAATTTCTTAAAATGCACACAACTGAAAAGTTGGAGGTGCATACCCCGGACTGGATTCGAACCCACACCCTCCGGAATCTGAGGCAGAGGTCATATCCACTGGGCTATCACGGCTCTTACTCCCATTATTAACAGGAAGTATCTTTTAATAATTAGTAAGTATTTATAGACCTTAAAGATCTCCTTTTTTATGCAACCAAGTTACATATGAATTCTCTTTCTACAAATGCTAACGCTTCGAAAAGTATAAGTAAAAAAATGTATATGGGAATAACTTATTTGTTTGATAAATTGATTACGAGACCTATCGATAACGAATCTTGTTCTGTAGCCAAGTGGTACTTCGCTTCTCTTTCTACGATCGCAAACGCTTCGAAAACTAGAATAATGTATATGAATGACATTTGCTATCGACAGGTCACGTGATCAAGATGTCGATCTGATCTGTCATTCCCATACATTTTTCTAGTTTTCGATGCGTTTGCGATCGTAGAAAAAGAATCGACGTGCCACTTGGCTACAAATTCTTATCTTACATTTATTAGTTTTCGAAGCGTTAGAGTTTGTAGAAAGAGAATTGTTGCGTTACTTGGCTAAAGGTCCTTTAATTTAAAAGATCGATTTTACAATTGGTATAGGGTTAGGGACATCAATATAACTTAAGCATTGTCCCCTTACTATGCAGGTCCATGTCAGATCGACTGTACAATCGGTACAAATAGAAAGTACAAAGTACTTTTAAAAGTACAACGCAATGAGTCACGGCGAAACCCTGACGCCGACAATTGACTGTGGAATTTTAATGGAATTTAATTAAATGAAACAACCATTTTCCTTTTTTTCTAGTAACAGTTGTCAGCTGTTTCGTTTGCGTAGTAGGTAATTCTTCATTCAGAACTGATTTATCCTAATACTGTAGCTACCTACTATTGAAAGTATCCTCTAAATGTTCAAACAAGATCATTATTATCACAAATATGCAACAGTAAAACGCAATATCATTGAAGACTGATCGATCAAAACCAATTTTTCTACGCTTCTTGATACATCGTTTACAAGTAGCAAGTGAGTAAGCACTCGTTCGCACGAGAGTTTTTTTAACGGACGTTAAAAAAGCGTTCAAATATAGTATTAAGTTAAATGAAGCTCTATTTCCAACGCCCAAAATTGAAAATGGCAACACTGCTGGATAAAAAAAACGTCGTGTTTTAAAAACGCTATCGTGTGAACATACATACTTGGGAATGCATTTGTATTTTAACGCTTTATTAATGTCCGTTAAAGAAGCTCTCGTGCAAATGAAGGCTTAGAGTAAGAGTTCTTTATGCTTTGCCCTCATTCGCACAAGTGTTTTTTAACGGATGAGGGCTTAAGTTTAATGATTGCTTAGCTTTGTTTACATTTCTGCTTAATATCTGATTTAATAATCAGCGTTACAGTCAAATAGGTATTTACAGCCTGAGCCCACCTACCCGCACTGGAACTGCGTGGTGGGTCGATCCAAATCTTCTATCCTTTATAAAGGCCTGACCCTGTAATGGACTCAAAATAAGCTTATGCGGTCTTATTTATAAACATGGAATAAAAATTTAAGCATCAATTTACTTGCAAAGTAAAGTGGACTTAATCGCTACTACATAAAGTTCACTTTATTTACCTAGCATTTGAAGCAAATAAATACAATTGAATTTTAATCCATGTTTATAAATATGACAGATAATGTTTAGGGGATTAAATAAAACAAATAGGTATACTACTACTATTTTATTGACTAGACATTATTAAAGTGTAAAAAAGTTTCATAAAACGTGTCTCACAATTCAATAACTAAATCTATTTAACTTCGTACATTGGTCACTTGGGAATAGTGGCTGCACCCTGAGGACATCTTAAACCTGTATGAAAGAACTTTCCATTTTGTCCGTAAAATGCATACCCTAGTTAACAACCTTATGCACGCCACTGTGTATGAAATACAAAACAAAACTCAATTTTAAAACTTAGCGCATCTTGTCCTCCATTCTATGTAAAGTAGTAGGGAAATAGCAGAACATGATATTGACCTAGTGACCTACTTTTTATGTTTATAAAATAAAATGAGCTTTTATACCTATTTTCTAGATACTGCAACTTTTTTTTCTAGAACCAAAAGGCTCTACAGAAACATAAAAGCTGTTGATATATTATTTTTAAGATTTAATTTTTAAAACCTCATACTAGTGTGCAGATCACAAAAAAAAAATTTAAAACAAATAAAATGTTGTGCTCTAAAAGAAACCGACTTAAATTAAACAATACCTTTAAGTACGAATAGGTAAACCTAATTATTTGGAAAAAGGAATTATTTAATTCCTATGAAATAATTAATTGTTTAGGACAAACAAACATACATAATATTTCATATATTTTGAAATAGTGGGTTGGAAGTCTATGTCCAGCAGTGGACGTCCATCGGCTGCTAGTGATGATGATGATGAATAGGTTCATAGTACAAAAAGAACATCATATACATGATACATTAATCAACAAGTTAGTATGTGGAAAGAAAAAGATGCACCAAAGCTTAGATTAGGTAGGTAGATAGTAATAATAGTTCGGTTTTAGTACGCCCCTAGCCCCAAGCATCCAATGCACGATAAAAGATAATGGCAGTGTGAAGTGGCGGGCTTATGTCGACATTCTAGTAACACAAGAATTGACACAGTCCAATGGGAACGAACACAATACAATACGCCTCCTCGACGGGCGACGGGCGACTATGACACATATAAAACTAAGCAACTAATTAGGGCTGCCAACTTTACCATTAACAAACAATTATACTTGTTTTCCGAATGCAGGTACGTCTACTATTTTTGCGTTTACCTAATAACTACCTACTAATATAGCAAATGCAAGAATATTAAGTATATTTTAAATTATATAATGTTTTAGAATGTTTCATTAATCTACTCCTACGTACGTAGCAAAGAACTCTAGTAGAGTATACATTAAAAAAAAAAAAAACATTTGTAGAATGTTTTCGGAAACTATTATTTTACAAATTTAAAAAAATAACGAAAATTCTCTACAGTCTACACGAAAACACGAGGTTAAACTATCAATTTAGCTTTAATCAAAATCTTAATCATGAGAATTATTACTGAAAATATAAGTACCTATATTTTTGGTTTCCAATGTCTTTATACATGTTACATTGTTATCTATCGTTTTACTCTTTTTAATAAATTAGGTATTTTGTTAAAAGGAGTCTAATTGGAGACAAAGTAGTTCAGTAGGCATCGTCAGAGGTCAGTCAGGTGATAATGAATTCACTGGTTCGGAAACTCGCTCATATCGAAAAGGAATAGCAAGAAATTATGAGGTCGCTCTTTTATGACAATATTTTAAATCAGATTTTGGCATCGGCAGTTTGATTATGCCATGTTGCATAACGGAATATGAAAATAGTATATTTTATACTAAATATGAAGCCAACAAACAATTAAGTTTTCAACTAATTGCTTTGACCGTTTTTGGTTAACAAGACAAATTGCCCCAGTATCTGCACTGCGCACCATTCAACATGCTTAAACTACTTTAAATTCACTGTGTAATTTTTTAGAATATTTGCCAAATCTTTCAAGTCTGTCCAATATTCTCATTTCCCTCCAATTAGTCAGAAAAACTGTTAGGAGTGGGTACAATAGTCCAACCGGCAGAAATCGAACCATGGCCATTGTTTACTCCTGTTACTTACTGTTGTAATAAACATGAAATTATTAAAAAAAAAATAACATGATGTTTTCTACCTTTAGATCGTTTTGAAGACGGTGCCAATTAGTAAAAAGTTATGCGTTGTCATACATAATACCATATCGTTTTTTCGTCTATTGAAAATAGTGGCATTCAATTTTACACACATACAAATAGGTTAATTAAGGTATAGAATAACAGCGTATGTGGATGGTATGCGGTTGGCAGCCCTAGCTCTAATTACAAACCAAGTGTAGGGTTACGTTGTTCAGACGTCTGTACGGCCGCGTCCCATGCCGTGAAGCCAAGGTCTCGTGCATAGATCGAGTTCACCATGGGAGGCGCAACACTTCAAAACAAGGTTAACTTTTACATTGCGTTGATATACAAAACACCGTAGATACAGCGGTTGAAAAAAACTACGTTTTATCAAACATAATTTATACAAAAAACAATTTCCTATCGTATTGTCTATTAAAAGTATTTTATTAGAGTTTGTCTACTGAAAGTATAGTGACTATAATCGCCCGGAAAATTAAAAAAAAAATAGTATAGATGTACCTAGTGAAAGAACTTAGATAAAAAAATGCAAGTATCAAACAGAGTTATTCTATATTTTTGAACTGTAAGTAATATTGGGAATGTCTTCCGAAATATTTTTTAATTTGCCGGCCGATTTTAGTCAGTAGCCAAAATCTAGTAGATAAATAGTTTATATTCTAGCAGAGTGTTGAACTTTTTATTTTAGGATTTATCTATTTTTCCCTTCCTTCACCTAAATATAAAAAGGAACTGTCTACTCTGAAGCATAAGATTCCAACTATCCATACTGCGTTGGTATCTAATCGTCTTCCGATTTCCTTATCTGATTATATCGCGGTTTTTATAAGTTTGTCATTCCTTTTTGTGACCATCTTAGATTTTGTATATCAACGTTTAAAAACGCTTATCACTAATTTAGTTTAAAAAAGAAGCGTGGGAGATTTAAAAATCTACATACAATTTCTTTTTTACGTATCTAGAATAGATTTAAGGGCCGACGCACATAAAAGTCGCGCTCTGCATAGCTGTGACGTCACAGAAAGTGTCACAAGAACAAAGAAATAATTAGGCAATACAAATGGCGTAGACACTTTTATCTAAGACGCTATTTCTTTGTTAGGTATGATTTGTATGAGGCAGCAGGTAGAGAAATTGCCTACTGCATCCAAGTCTGTGGGTTCGATTTCCGCAACTGAAAAATATCTGTGTGAACATGGATATTTTCAAATTGCTTGGATGGTTTTTATTTGTTTTAATAATATATACTTAAGTTAGTATATTCAATGGTCTTGGCACCCACACACAAGCGACGCTTTTTTTGAAGCAAGACGTGTCTATTTTCCTAATATATTTATTTATTTATAGCGATGACGCTATGCGATGTGCTAAACTGTTATGTGCATCGACCCTAAAGTAAAACATTTTTTTTAAATACATTGTGTTCATCGAACTACAAAACAAAATAACCTTGCTCTCTAAAAGGCCTATAACCGTTATAACAAGTCTTAAAACCTGTTTATAATATAACTACGTACACGTATGCATTAAAATTGGTTCGATATGTTTACAACCAACAGCAACTTAGAGTAAAAAGTTATTTTAACCGTAAGACGGCTCTTCTCAGCAGAACTTTCCTTCTTAAGGTAGGCGTCCACAAATCCGCATCGTATGCATCGTACGCATCGCATCAACGGATTTTAGTATTCTTTGCATAGAAAGTCATACAAGTGCGTCCACTGATCCGCATCGTACGGATCGCATTTTATCTACACTAAAATTAAAATTCCGTTGATGCCATACGTACGGTGCTTAGTGGATGCCTACCTTTACCGGTGATAGAGACTCTACAATCTACTCAAATTTGACGTTTCAAACGTGCTTGTAAACTAAGCCTACTTGAAATAAACGAATTTTGATTTAATTTGACGCCCTCACGGAAGGGGAAAGGTTTATTCAACCCATACCTACCCTTTATTTAATAAAATTTTATGCAATACAAACTCCAAGCTGAATCATTTGATTATAGCCCTTTTCGCTGGGGATTTACGAGTATCTAGCCGTACCTAATCGAAATCTGCCACATAACTACTGGGGTTTATAAAATCAGTTAAGTTTTACAGTAGGTAAGTAGGAACATACAACCAAAATATTTCGTAAAATAAAAAAAACATACATACAGCCGAACATAGAACCTCCTCCTTTTTGAAAGCCTTTAAATGGCAAACGAGTATTTTTATCTGAAAGCGATCTGAACCAATTTAAACTGAACTTAAAGTATTTTAACTATTACGAACAACATATTTTGTTCATATTAATTTAACGTAATGTTACATTAAATTTGTTATTGTTTATTTATTGATACATCATTTGATATTTGATTGACCAGATGATAATATTGATACGTGCTGAGAAATGAACTTAGAACCCACCTAGTTGGTAGTTAGGTCAAAGATTTTACACTATGATAGATATGTCACAAGCGCGTCGAAACTGAAGCGCACAAAGGTGGCTAATTGTCTTAATTTCATTTAGTCGCATAGTAAACAACGAAAGTTTGACAACAATCTCACCTGATGGTAAGTGATGATGCAATCTAAGATGAAAGCGGACTAAGTTAGGAGGATAAAAATCCACATGCCTTTCGGTTTCTGCACGACATCGCACCGGAACGCTAAATCGCTTGGTACGTCTTTGTCGGTAGGGTGGCAACTAGCCACGGCCGAAGCCTCCCACCAGCCAGACCTGGACCAACTAAGAAAACCTCAATCGGTCCACCGCGCATACCACTAAGCCACAGAGGCCGTCGTATTTAGTTTTGCGGTGATTTTGTAGGCACATGACATATCTATTTGTTTAAAATCGTTGAGTTACGTATATGTATAATAAAGTACTTAACTGCACCAAATTAGTTATCAAATAGCACTCAAAATAGTTTAAATTCTATACTTACATCATATTATAATGTAGTTGTAAGTATAACTATTTTGTTATCGCTTATCAGCGCGAGGGTGGGTTACCAGCGGCCTTATCAGTAAAATGTTGTTATTTCTGGTCATCCGTCTAAATACCGGCCCTACTTCAGTATAATAAATTAATAATTAATTAATTTATCTAATCATTACATTGTCCTTATCAATATTGCACTTTCTATCTTGGTTATAAAGATAAATGAATTTAGTTGTGGTGACTAATGCGGTTTATGGTACAAATAATCAAAATATTATTTTTAATTTTTTTAAATAATAAAATCCAAACAATATTATTAAGGCGAATGTTTGTGTATGTTTGTTTTCTCGCCGCAACTACGAAACGATTTGGCTGAAATTCGGAATAACTTTTTTTATTCAATGAAAAGATTGATTGCGATGTCACCTGATGTTAAATGATAACGCAGTCTAATGGCATGCGTCCACACATCCGCATCGTACGTATCGGATAAATCGCATCAAATGGATTTTAGTATTCTTTGTATAAAAACATATAAGTGCGTCAACTGAACCGCATAACAGAACATTATTTTGTTTCTCTTTTGCAGCTTTTGCAATTTTGTCACCATTATAACGACCCGAACAAAACATGTTCGGATCGAATTGTATATTTCATTTTATTCCCACTTTAACCCATGTTTAATGCAAATATACATTATAAATAAAACAAGACTTTATCTACCGTAAAACTAATAATCCGTTTGATTCGATACGTACGATGGGGACGTGTGGACGCCTGTCCTAATGTAGAAGCGGTCTTACTTGGAAGAAGTACTATTTATAAAAACTTCATAACTTCATAAAATGAAGTACGGTAGGCTCTTTTTTAAATTTTTACAAGTTAGCCGTTACCTACAATCTCACCTGATGGTAAGTGATGACGCAATCAAAGATGGAAGCGGGCTAACGTGTTAGGATGAAAATCCACATCTTTTTCGGTTTCTACACGACATCGTACCGGAACGCTAAAACGCTCGTTCTAGTAGTATGCGCAAATAAACGTTAACACACTCATTAACAGCTAACAACCTGATAAATAATTATAATACTTTATCCTTGTTCTATACTAGTATGTGACGTGGACTTACCTAAACAACATGCTGCGGTGCTGAGTCAAAACGCTACAAATTAATAGATAATTGGAATAAATAGGTAGGTACTTAGGTACTAGCGGCGAAGTGTACATGCAAGCCGATTCCCGCCGGTTTACCTTGCCATATACCATGCATATTTATTGTTGTACTGTATCTAGATATATGAGAAACCGGAATTTGTATCATGATGTATGCATTTCCTTTTCTTTGGGACGGCTTAACTTCATCTAAATTCCATCCTTCGCCACTGGTAGGTACCTACTAACTACTGCCAATTGCAGCTTAATCAGTCGCCTACATAAACATAGCTACTACGTACATTGTTAAGCATATTAACCTATATTAGTAATGTACGGTTGCCTTATAAGTCCCATATATGGTATATTAATCATATGCAATTGTAAGATAGGTAGGTACAACATCTAATTACTTATTATGATTTGTTCTGAAAAAAAAAAACATTTCACATTCCTGGGCTACATTGGGTATAGATACTTTTTTTTTATTCTTCACAAGTTAGCCCTTGACTACAATCTCACCTGATGGTAAGTGATGATGTAGTCTAAGATGGAAGCGGGCTAACTTGTTAGGAGGAGGATGAAAATCCACACACCTTTCGGTTTCTACACGACATCGTACCGGAACGCTAAATCGCTTAGCGGTATGTCTTTGTCGGTAGGGTGGTAACTAGCCATGGCCGAAGCCTCCCACCAGCTAGACCTAGACCAATTAAGAAAAACCTCAATCGGCCTAGCCGGGGGTCGAACCCAGGAACTCCGTCAATAAATCCACCGCGCATACCACTGCGCCACGGAGGACGTCAAACACACACTTAACAAAAACATTAACCCACTGAGAATACCTACTTACCGGCAGACATAATTATGTTGTCTGCCATGACGTTCAATTATTAAGCAACAACGAACAGTATTTATAATCATTGCTATCGATCGATATCAACCCATATTCAGCTCACTGCTGAGCTCGAGTCTCCTCTCAGAATGAGAGGGGTAAGGCCATTAGTCCACCACGATGGCCCAATGCGGATTGGCAGACTTCACACACGCAGAGAATTACGAAAGTTCTCTGATGTTTACTTTCACCGTTTGAGACACATGATATTTAATTTCTTAAAATGCACACATACCCTCCGGAATCGGAGGCAAAGGTCATATCCACTGGGCTATCACGTCTCTCAATCATCATTGATATGCAATAATAAAAAAAAATAAACAATGTAGGTTAATTAAATACTTTCCCCATATAGCTATTACTCCATTCTATATTGATTGTTGTTTAGTGGCAAAAAATAATATCTATACTACAGCCGTTCTTTATGAATACTGTTTACCAACAAACAAATTAAAAATGAGGGTACAAATCACTAGTCATTTCACACCTAATAATAATTTTAAAAAAATTGTTCTAAAATTAATGAAAATAAACTTGATTAATAAGCTTAGAACAGTTAGTTATGGTTGATAAATTATGAATAACATTTTATAAACAAACCATACATAATTTAAAATAAATAAGTTATGAAATGACATACGTTTTCTATCTTCATTTTCAATTTCTTTGTTGGTAAACAGTATTCATCAAGAAAGGCTGTGGTATAGTTACAATTTAATAGGAGGAATAAGGTATTTAAATGTAGGTGGCATATTTAGGCGGCCAATATGAATATGTATGAATTGTGTGATCAAGTCGACACTTCCCACATTCAATTTGCCTTATTAGTTTTTATTGGAGGGGTGTTGACTCGCTCTAGGGTCATCGAAGGCCGCCTACGAGTGGGACGCTTCAAAAATCACGATAGCGCACCGCTTTTTGTACGGGCTTATAAATGAAACACTGAATGACGTGTTTCGAGCAGCTTTTCAAATAAGTATACCTACTCTGTATAAGAGTTTTATCATCGACTGTCTATAATTAGTGGTAATCATATTTGTTATACCAGAGAATTTTCTTCATTCTCTGCGTGTGTGAAGGGCCAACGTGGTAGACTTTTGGCCTAACCTCTCTTATTCTGAGAGGAGACTCGTGCTCAGCATTGAGCCGAATATGGGATGATAATGATGATGACGATGATATTTATTTGTAAAAACTATAATATCAGGAACAGTGGTTTCAACTGTGTAGTTCCCATGGGAATTTTGACGGCCTCTGTGGCGCAGTGGATTTACATTTACAAGACGGAGATCATGGCTTTCCTAAATTGTCCAGGCTTGGCTGGTGGGACGTTTCGGCCTTGGCTAGTTACTACCCTAGCGGCAAAGACGTAACTACGGACAAGCGATTTAGCGTTGCAGTACGATGTCGTGTATAAACCGAAAGGGGTGTGGATTTTCATCCTACTCCTATGTTAGCCCGCTTCCATCTTAGATTGCATCATCACTCAGGTGAGATTGTAGTCAAGGGCTAACTTGTTAAAAATAAAGTGGGATTATAGTAGAAGTTGCTAACTTGTATAGAATAAAATAAAGGTAGTTTCGGAGCCTATTCATAACAAACGGATAAAAAATCAATTCTCACCTATTTATAATACTAAGTTATTAGTTTAGATGAAAAAAAAATCTCACCTACTAAACTCTGAGAAGTTTTGAGTCATTGATAACAAAATGACTTCCGCAGTTCTTCCGGCTAACCGGCCGAGCTGACCTCAAGACCACAGAGTCACAAAGTCGCGTTCTATACATGAGTCACCGCACTGAATCATAACACCGAACACGTTTGTGAATTGTGAGCGAACACGAATGTGTTATATAATTTTTTTTTACTCTTGCTCAAAAACACTGTCATATTACCACTCCACAGCGGGGCTAAACAAGCACTTCAGCCTCTAGGGGCTAAAGTAATTTTGTTTTTTTAATTCTTGTCTGTTACGAGTACTAGCCAAGTACTAGCCTACTATAAAACGGAGGAGGTTTTATTCGAAAATAGAATCATTATAGGTAAGGCCCTGATTGTTTTGAAAAATAAATAAAAAACTTTAAATTGGAATGAAATGCAGCGTTCTTGTCGTTCATTTTTTTATTTAATTTTTATTGAGTTGCGAATAGAGCGACATTTGAAGACATGGGACATCCTTTACGGTGAAAAAATAAAATTAAAAAGCGAGAATTTAGAAAACAATTGGCGTGAATAATACGCACTTCATTTTTTTCAGAAAATAATTGTAAATTTGTGATCGTAACTTACATATTTTTCAACAATAATTGTTATTGTTGTCTTCATCTAGTGAGAAACGTCTCGGACCCTAAAATACCTCGTATATAATGGGTCTTTTAGCCCCTTGTATAACAATCTACTATTATACTTGTTCATGATTAGGGGCGTAGCTTCTGCCGTACGTACCAATAATACGGGAGCTCCTGACTACAGGGTTTTATGTGTGAAAGCAAAAATTAATGAAATGTCAACAATTTTAATTATTACTTTAAAGTTTGCTGACGAGCTGATCTAAGACTCCGAATGTTGACGTAAATTTAATAAAATAGCTGTAGGGTTGTAATATTTAAATATACTTTTCTTTAAAGTTAAGATATATTTATACACTAGCGGACGCCCGCGACTTCGTCCGCGTGAAAGTCGTTGTAAACTTTCAACTACCCCTAATCCTACCCTACCCTAACCTACCTCTACCCTACCCCTACCCTACCCTATCCCAACCCTACCCCTACCCTACCCTATCCCAACCCTACCCCTACCCTACCACTAAACTAACCCTACCCTACCCCTGCTCTACACCTACCCTACACTACCCCTACCTTACCCCTACCCTACCCTACCCCTACCCTACTCATTAAGGATGCACTTCTTTATTTATTCCTCCCACCGCGAGTCGCGTCGAGCGCGGCAACCGTTACACAAAAATAATTCTTAAAGCAAGAATTAGTAAAAATAGTATTCACGCGCGATGGCTTAGCGTATTTCATGTATAACTTTAGTGTTTCTTTACCGATTTTTATGATTCTTTTTTTATTGAATAGGTAATAATGTTAACTTTCTTATTAGGGATAAGTGATGAGTGTTATAAACATAAGAGTAGACAAATATAATTAGAAAGCTCCGAACTGTTAAGCTATCGGGAGTTACACGGGTTACTGTGAGTCAACCATAAAAGATAGACATATAAATGCTGTTGTGTTTTTATAGATAATTTTAAGGAGAACATTTCCGTCATACATGATTTCTATGTAGCTTTAACCATTAAGGCTGTACACGCGACGGAAGCTTAAAAAATCGAGTAACTTCTCCCGTTTTCTCAACATTTCTCTTCACTGCTCTGCTGCTATTGATCGTAGCGTAATGAAAAGTATACTATAACCTGCCCAGGAGTATGTAGAATAATTGTACCAAATTTCGTTAAAATCCGTCCAGTAGTTTTTGTTTCTATAAAGAACATACAGACAGACAGACAGACAGACAGACAGACAAAAATTTTACTGATTGCATTTTTGGCATCAGTATCGAACACTAATCACCCCCTGATAGTTATTTTGGAAATATATTTCATGTACAGAATTGACCTCTCTACAGATTTATTATAAGTATAGATTAGCTGGTGGGAGGGTTCGGCCGTGGCTAGTCACCACCCTACCGACAAAGACATACCGCCAAGCGATTTAGCGTTCCGTACGATGTCGCGTAGAAACCGAAAGGAGTGTGGATTTTCATTCTCCTCCTAAAAAGTTAGTCCGCTTCCATCTTAAATTACATCATCACTTACCATCAGGTGAGATTGTAGTCAAGTGCTACCTTGTAAAGAATAAAAAAAAAATTAACGGACCTATTTTCAATGGGGTTTAAAACAAAGGAGCAATGGTATACAAAAAATAATCATTTTTCTGTCACTGAAATATTTAACATTAAAATATTGTTGTTTTGTACCCACCTAGGTATAGGTACAGAATAAGATAACAGTTGTGAATACGATTTATTAATTCATCTTATCATATCCGGAGCCATTCTAAGCTACTAGAATAAAATATGGCTGGATAAACGGTTTCAATATTTTAATGATTAAGTTACTATGTATTAAGTTTTCTCTTTAGTGTGGATGCCTAAAAGAATGGCAAAATCTAAATTGCTGGGATGGCTGCCACTTTGGCTATTTTAAGAAGAAGAAGAAGATTTTTTTTCTGTCAGTAAAACTTGAAAAATATAAACTAAGTTAAAAAAAATCAATAAATAAAATTGCACTGACCAAATAGATCTTCCACTCAGCATAAAGCTGATTTTCAGTAAGAGTCTTTAAATGGGTGAAATTAAATATTAAAAAGCTCCTTCTCAGCAAAAAAGAAAAAGTTTCTTCTCAGTAGAACATGCCTTCCGAATCGGTGGTAGAATCTTTACAAACTGACGTATCAATGTTGAAATTGAACCTACTTGAAACAAATAAATTTTGATTTTTTTGCATTTTGAAAGAAAAAACAATCAAAAAGAAAAAACTGCCTTAAAACAGTGTAACAACAAAAAAATATAAAATATAACTAAACAAACAATGCCCAAGAATAATAAAATCAACAATAAGTATAATAATATAATACAATTTATAATTAATTTAAGGTTATTATAATTATGTTTTATTGCAACACTGGCTTTCGCTCGCAACTTCGACTACTTGAAATTAAATTTTTATCATATCCCGCAGAAGCCATAAAATTTTTGTGGCTAAAAAATAGCCCACATATTGCTCAATAATCTCATCTAGCTCCCAGTGAACGCTACAATAAAATTTTCTACATGTTAAAATAAGGAGAAACTAAAACAATCTATTTCTTGTCAGTTTTAAATCCCTTGTAAGCATAGGGTGACTACGTATCCCGTATCTTGTAGAGAAATACATTCACGAAAAATAGCCTCTTTTTCGAACTATCGCAACGAAAGAGAGCTATATAGCGTTTGTTATTCACTCGGTTCGAGATATATTCCTTAAAAAAATTCGCAGTGAAATTCGTGCAAAGCAAAATCATAAAACAAATACTCTATAACCTCTATGAGTCTAAAAAAGCTGTTGTTCCCATACCTTCAAGCCCTTTACCTCCATTACTTGTCCTATAAAACAGTCTACATTACAGTACATCTACAGTTGACTAGTGCAAAAGTGGTCCTTTATTCTTATTGCTAATATTCTTTTAAATATTGCTAATAAATCTTTAAAAAAACAATGTCTATTGGTCGTCAAACCTCCATTTGCTTGACCAACGCGCATCTTTTCACCTCGGCAGTTTCTAATAATGTATTTATTTGCGCTTAACGTTAATATAAAAAAAACACTTTTCCTCAAAAGTTCTAGAACTCAAAACCGCAAAACCCTATTAAAAAAAAACAAAAACAAATGTTAATCATATATCAGTAGATGTTCTGAATCTGAAACGTTAAAATGACAATCTGAAACGTTCAATTTCATACGAAATTTTTCAACGTTCAGGAATTCAATATTGATTAAAAAAAAAAGTATTGCCATATTAAATAAATAAAATATATAACAATCATTGAATTATCGGATTTTGGGGATATTTGGCGCAATATAAATGTTTTTGAAATCGTGTGTTTTGAACACTAGTGAGGTGAAAAGATGCATGTGACACATGAGAGCAAAGGGATTCTCTTGTTCAGAATTTAAAACCGAATTCTTTGCTTGTTCGGAATTTAAATTCATCACTAGCAACAAAGTTTGCTTTGCCCTCTTGTTGTACAAAACAACTATATCCCAATGTTTTAGAATCACGTGGAATATTCAACGATTTTTTTTTTAAATTCCTAGAAACCGTTTTTATTTAGAAGAGTCATAGCTGTCGTTGAGGGGCGGCAGGCTTTGTGTGAGAGTGCTGTCCAACTTCCTCGCTTCGTGCTCCAATGTGTAGGAATCTAAGGCCGGGTCCTAAAAAAAAAGTTATGTCTCAATGGTCTGTTAATTTGTAGATAGGCAGTGAACGTGTCGTATGAGGTCATTGAGATTTTAATAATTCAAACCGCCATTATCAAATGACAATTAGCGCCATTAAAACATCTTATATAGCGCCTCGTCTGAGGGACTTCTTTCATGATAAAGACAATTAAGTATCACAAACAGCTCGTCACCTGCGACACTGTACGCAGCGAGTCCCGCAGCGCAGAGCGCAGGCCCTGCACGTCG
Source organism: Bicyclus anynana (assembly GCF_947172395.1). NCBI lineage: Eukaryota > Metazoa > Arthropoda > Insecta > Lepidoptera > Nymphalidae > Bicyclus > Bicyclus anynana. Next base: position 15,259,229 of record NC_069092.1, on the reverse strand, counting down.
CGAGCGGCGCGCCCGCTGCGTGCGATGTACGCTTGTCGCCGACGAATAGAGTATCACAAACAGCTCGTCACCTGCGACACTGTACGCAGCGAGTCCCGCAGCGCAGAGCGCAGGCCCTGCACGTCGCGAGCGGCGCGCCCGCTGCGTGCGATGTACGCTTGTCGCCGACGAATAGAGTATCACAAACAGCTCGTCACCTGCGACACTGTACGCAGCGAGTCCCGCAGCGCAGAGCGCAGGCCCTGCACGTCGCGAGCGTCGCGCCCGCTGCGTGCGATGTACGCTTGTCGCCGACGAATAGAGTATCACAAACAGCTCGTCACCTGCGACACTGTACGCAGCGAGTCCCGCAGCGCAGAGCGCAGGCCCTGCACGTCGCGAGCGGCGCGCCCGCTGCGTGCGATGTACGCTTGTCGCCGACGAATCTCGGCCGACAGTTGAGTGCGGAGCTGCGATAACTGATACAGAAACAATTAATTTAGCTGACATTATCCTGAAGAAATTGTCTTTAATTGTTAAATTATTCATTCAGTCTCGTTCTGTTGTTCTCTTGCGATTAGTCGGCAGACTATGAGCAAGGTTGGCGACTAGAATAAGAAACATTCCCCAGAGGGAGGAACTCCATATGGCTTTTAATCAAGAATTTGCCTGTAATTAGTTATATTGAGAATTATAAAGGGGCTCAATTTTATAAAAAATTAACGGACTGGGAAGCGTTTAGAACACTAGTTTCTGATGAGTAAGAGCTTATCTCTTAGATAGATCAATTGTACTTTATAGAGCAACGTGTAGACTCATGTGTGTGCCGCAGTCGATTGGCAGCGTATTGTAATTCATTTACTCTACTTAGAGTCAGTGGAAAAATATCTGTCAAGTGGTAAAATAACACATGCTTAATCTGAATTTAGCATATTATGTTATTTTACCAACTAGTCGGCTCCGAATTTACAACATGGCGAACTGCATAGAGATAATTTACTTTACTGAGATATTTTTGTTAACTGTGTCAGTCATTATCACAATATGTTTGGTAATCGGTGTTCATTAACAGTGGGCTTTTGTCCAAATAAAATACTAAACCACTATGTAAAATGAAAAAAAAAATGCTTATGAACCCTTGCTCTCAAAACAAAAGTATCAAATAATAGTCGCTAGCTAGTAATTAATCATTTCAACTTACTTGATTTTCAAGACGAATGATCTGTTGTCTATGGCTCGCCTCTCTCGCCTCCAGCAGCCGCTCGGCCTGCAGCGCCGCCTGCCGGTACTGCTCTATGTCTTGTCTATTGTTGGCGCCTGAGCTGGACATCTCGTTGAAATAGCGATTCCGGGATATTGACAGCTCTGACTCCTAAAATAATATTAGAAATGAAATTCCCAAGATCAAAAAATGGATTTTGTTTTCATTTTTAATGCAAAATATAAGCTACATGGAAAACAAAGAAATTACGAATTGGCAAATTGTAATGTAAACCAATCAAAAATCGTATAAACCTTTTTTTCTCTTTAAGCTAATTTACTGATGACACTGTCTGTAATTATCACTTTGAAAGAAACATTAAACCAACTTACTTTGTCAGAAAGTTCCTTCTCCAATCGTCGTATCTTCATTTTGAGTTCTCTATTTTCTAGTTCCAGTAGACTGTACTCGGCGCTGTACGGTTTGTCCTTACATGGAATCTCTTTGTACACGCGTGAATCTTTCGTAGAATCTGCTCCTAAGAAAGGATAAATCAAATAATTTTGTTTTATGCTGTATATCATTCATATTTTGACCTTGTATCCTTTGAGTAACCTTAAATTTGACTATCCGGTTTCTTTTTTCAACCTAAAACTCACCATCTAAATTTGCGGATTGAAGAATAACGAGAACTAATTGTACGCCTGAAGTTCATGCACCAAATGAATGCCCTACTATTGTTGTTCCCCTTGCCTTAACCTTTACGCAAGTTCAACTGATTTGTGTTGACAAAAAAATGATTATTAATATTCAAAACGAAGCGCTTTTTTAAGCTGTCTTTTACAGAATAAATTTTTGGCTTTCACACCTTCCATGGATTGACCGCGATATGAAATGTGAAGTTTTTATCTGCGCTGCTATCGCCGATCTCCTGTATTTCGCCGTATCTCTATACACAAGCTCAACTATTCCCATTTGCGCAAAAATCCCACGTCACAAAAAACTCACCAGAATCTAGATCATATGAGTAATAGACACTTTTCTTGTTCCGTTCGTGGCTCTTGCTGAGAAGCGCCGAGCTGACAGCCGGACGCACCATGCAACGTTCCGCCTCTAGTTTCGGAACTGTATTCTAAAGCGCGTCGTTCTTGGCCTTCAGTTTACCAGAAGTATTTCTCACAGTGCTGCTATCGTCGACCTCTACGCGAGATCAACTATTTCTATAAGCGTAAAAGCCCAAACTTACCAGAATTTAAATCAGATGAGCAGTAGAGACTCTTTTCGTTACAATGGTTCTTGCTGCGAAGCGCCAAGACGCACCACGCCGGACGCACCATGCGACGTTTCCGGTGTCTTGCAGTCGTTCTTGGATTTCAGCTCAGAACGGTCGCGCTGTAGTTCAGTTCGCGCTCCAACTAGCCGCTGTCATTGATATACTTGCCTACATCGTACAAAATCATCTCCACACAAATTCAACTCCACTCCCAACTTTTAGATTGTGTCCTGAATAGCTCAATTTTTGTAGGTCGTAGTCTCACTTTTATGCTTTTGCTCTTTGATTTCCTTGTCTTCACCTTCCGAAGACCTCTACGCAAGTTCAACTATTTCCATTAACACAAAATCTAAGACTCACCAGAATCCAGATCAGATGAGTAGTAGACACTCTTCTCGTTCCGATCGTGGCTCTTGCTGCGAAGCGCCGAGCTGACAGCCGGACGCACCATGCGACGTTCGGCCTCCAGTTTCCGGACAGTGTCTTGCAGAGCATCGTTCTTGGCCTTCAGCTCGGAGCGGTCGCGCTGTAGTGCGTGCAGTTCGCGCTCCAACTCGCCGCTGTCGTTGCTCTCCTTGCCGTCCCATGTCGTCATGCGGAGTTGAGACTCGAAATCAGCCCTGACAAATTAAATAAGATCTATTATTATGCAAGTAGTAATTTACAGAAACAGATGATAATTGTGTAAGATAAATAACCAATTTATTTTTTAACCACTAACACTTGTTATTAACCCACTCCCTGACAAATGAATGTTTACTTGAACTTTTCCGGTGAAATAAATTAATGAGCGTTAAGGGATTTTTTAGGCTAAGATTAGCCATTGTGATGCGTAAACTTCTGACATCACGGCATCACATTACAAAATGTTACATAGTTAATATCTCTTCGAAACATATTTGTTTATTCGTTACTGATAGCACTACAACAATCGAAATCAGCTTCAGTTTTCGTTACTAGCTACAACGTGAATATTTTCAAATGAAGAGTGAACAGACTTCATTAAGCAATGTTTATTAATGTATATTGTTAAAGACTAGCTTACTGCTTACTAAATCTATACTAATATTTTAAAGAAGAAAGGTTTTATTGTTTGTTTGTTTGTTTGTTGGCTCTGAAAATACTGAACCGATTTGAAAAATTCTGTCACTGTTGGGAAGTTACACTATCCCCGAGTGCTATAGGCTATATTTTATCCCCGTACGCCTACCGGAACGAGAACCGCGCGACGTCACAAAACAACAAAATCCTCAATCAAACAGACCTCTGCGCCTCCACATTGGCCAACTGGTTGGTGAGGCGATGCACCTGGTCCTCCAGCGAGCAGTTGAGGCGTTTCAGCTCGCTCAGCGCCGCCTTGGCGCTTTCCAGCTTCTCGGTGAGCACTCGACGCTCGTTCTCACAATTGGCTGAAATGCAACAAATGTTCATGTAACGCCAGCCAACCAAAACGCGATCAAGATTTTCGTCAACCGCCCTTATAAATGCGGGCAGTCATAAAATATTAAAAACATAAACATAACCATTTCACCCTTGTGCAGACTTGACGATGTTTAGTAATGGGCACTCGATAAACTTTAATGGTTTGTTTGGTTTAACAAACATGCAACGCACTTACGTATCAGAAAACATACTTATAAATATAAAACCATAATATTATTACTCTGTCATGGTATGACATTCCCATACATAAACGGATTCCCTTCGTCCCCCGCGGACCCGTCATTGACACCAAAACGCTCCAAGCCACGATCCCCTCTTACGCCATTGGTGTGAACGAACTCCTGCAGCCGGTTAAAGTTTGCCTCCGAAAACTACGGCCTTGACGGCCTCCGTGGCGCAGTGGTATGCGCGGTGGATTTACAAAATGAAGGTCCTGGGTTCGATCCCCGGCTGGGCAGATTGAGATTTTCTTAATTGGTCCAGATCTGTGATAATTACCACCCTACCGGCAAAGACGTACCGTAAAGCGATTTAGCGTTCCGGTATGTTGCCGTGTAGAAACCGAAAGGGGTGTGGATTTTCATCCTCCTCCTTACAAGTTAGCCCGCTTCCATCTAAGACTACATCATCACTTACCATCAGGTGAGATTGTAGTCAAGGGCTAACTTGTAAACAATAAAAAAAAAAACTAGGTCCACGTAGCAGCCAGGCCCCACCTTCACGCATACGATATCATTTACCTTTTTTAATTACTCACCAATATTCTTCTGCATCTGCCTCAACTTGTCCATCGCGTTAGCCTCGTTGTTCTTGGCCTCGTTCAGCACTCGCTGCGTCTTGGCGAGCTCGGCGCGCAGCTCGCTCTCGGCGGCAGCCGCTTTCTGCAGCGCCGTGGACAGCTGCTCCACCGTGCCCTTGAGCGACGTGCAGCGGTCCTCCAGCGAAGCGATGGTGCGGGTGTAGCCTTCGCAGCGCTCTTGCAGTTTCTGCAATTATACATTGTTGAAGATTTTTTTTTTTTATTTTATTCTTTACAAGTTAGCCCTTGACTACAATCTCACGTGATAGTAAGTGATGATGCTGTCTAAGATGGAAGCGGGCTAACTTGTTAGGAGGAGGATGAAAATCCACACCCCTTTCAGATTCTACACGGCATCGTACCGGAACGCTAAATCGCTTGGCGGTACGTCTTTGCCGATAGGGTGGTAACTAGCCACGGCCGAAGCCTCCCACCAGCCAGACCTGGACAAATTAAGAAAATCTCAATCTGCCCAGCCGGGGATCGAACCCAGGACCTCCGTTTTGTAAATCCACCGCGCATACCACTGTGCCACGAAGGCCGTCGAATAACAACGTCTTATACATGAACGCCGGCTGCAAGCACGAAAAAGTGTCTCGTCCCGCCTGAGCCGAGCGTGCAAGTGAGAGCCCGAAACAAGCGATAGATAGGCACAATCTAAGCATTCGGCTTGTGACGCATCTAGTTATTTTATCAAAAAATTGTATTTTTATGATGTTATCACATGAAATTATCGTCCGTTAACCGATTTTTCAGACGACCAATTTTGACATGAGCTAACACTTAGCCATGATTTCTTAATAGCAAATGTAGACATAAAGAGTACAAATACAACTTATAATTCCAAGTACCTTCAACGCTTGATCCCGATCCCTAGCGGCGACAGCTGCGCGCTGCACGTCGCCCTCCAGCTGCGCGCGCCGCACGTCCAACCGCGCCGCCCGACCTGACGTATCGCAAGAAAATACTCTCATAAGACTATTCTCTATGGTGGCATTGCAATACACACGTACACGTAAACAAATGCCCATAAAGTGTCCTTGCCACACGGGAGAACGCCACAAAACTCCGACACCAACCACGTTTCTGTAGTTTTCATATATTGTATATGGACTCCTACCACATGGCCATTGACGCCTTTCTAGCTTCTAAGTCGGCGGTTATGGTAGTAGTGTGGCTCCCGTATCCGATGACATTGAGCCTCGAATACACTACTCGTTCCGACGAAATCCCGAAGTTAGCCAGGCGAAGGCGCTTCGGATCGCTTCTATACTAAAGCCATAGTCGAGGAGTACTGTTTACCAACAAACCAATTAAAAATGAAGGTATAAATCGCTAGTCATTTCACGCCTAATAATAATTATAATTAACTTGTTCTTAAATTAATGAAAATTAATTTGATTAATAAGCGTAAACAATTAGATAATAATTATAGGTAATATATTATAGGTAATAATTATAGGTAATATATTTTGGAAAATATTTTATAAAATAACAATACATAATTTAAAATAAAAAAGTTATGAAATGTCATGCGTTTTCTACCCTCATTTCTAATTTGTTTGTTAGTAAACAGTACTTCTCGAGTAAGGATTTTGTATAGTCCTTTGACTCGGGCAAAAATCAACAACAATTGGAAATTGAACGGGGCGAAGCAAAAATCTACACTATCATAATATTCGATTAACTTGACTTGATTGATTGAGTTATGTATGATTGTTCATTAGAATGCCTTCAAGTGCCTTGACATTCAATCTTTTTAGTCTACGCAATGTGAATGTTTCGCTTGCTCGATGAGGCACTCGAGCGATCAAGCGGAAGGCAACAAACATTTATTGACGGCCCGACACCAATTAGATTCGTCTGCGATTGTAAAAAGAGAATCGACGTGGCTACATGGCTAAAGGCCCTGGTTCTGTATAGGACTGTAATAGGCTCATAGAATGATGACAATAGATTTTGAAGTAAATTTGTCCTCCTACAATATTACCTTCAGCTGCGGCTAAAGCTTCACGCAGTTGTCCAACTTCTTGCACTCGCTCAGCCAATTGCACCCGAAGACTTTCCGATTTATTCTGTAATAGGTTTTAGTAGGAGTAGAGCATTATGACAGAACAATCCCGGGGAAGCACCAGCGCCATGCTTATTTCTGCGGTTAGGCGGCATTATTGTTTTTCAGATTGAAGGTTATGGTTGCTGGTCCAATTACAATTACTTAACTTACGCCACAGATTGACAGATACAGGGAAGGATTTTATGAGCTATAAAGTACCAAAACATTTTTGGTAGTACCAGATTTTAAATGGCTATACTATAATTTACTAGCTAAGTCAAAACAACATGTGTATCTACATATTTTCGTATAATTTAATTTTAATTATGTAGGTATATTTAAATGTCAATCTTAATTGTATTTATTTTATTAGTAACAATTATAACATTGTAAGTAAATAATATTACTTAAACAGTGCTTTATAAAATTGTAAAATTTCACTTGCAACGGAAATATTCTTCTAAAAAGTGACTTTCATGTCTTCATACGAGTATAATATCATCAATCTATCAATAAATTGTAGTTACCTCGTTTTGCACTTTCTCCTCGGTGATGGAGCTCAAAGTGGCTTCCAGACTGGTGATTTTGTCTCTCAGATTACTAATTTCTATAGTCTTCGATTGTACTGATTCGTTCTGAAATTATAATATTCATATAAAACACATTCATATAAAAATATTCCAATCAAGGTATTATATATTGTGACCAGAATGAATCCTAAAAGTTGTCTCATTTGGTAGTATCTGATATAGGAAAACGATATTTATGATATAAGAATAAAGAAAAGCTTTCAAAGTAATATAAGGCTCTATATTACTAAAGGCCTTGTGAAAATATAGATTTACCGCTAAATAGGTAGGTAGGTGACAAAGACTCAAAAGTCCTCAAGAATTTGTTTCGTACGATTTACAATCCATTCCAGTGTCGATTATAGAAGGGTAATTACTTACCTACGTCCTTTAAGTACATATCTCTAGGCAACGATCTGCAAAAAGATATTGAATTAAAGACTTACCAAAACATTTAATTGCACGTCCTTTTGGCCCAATGTTGATTGCAGCTTAGCCTTTTCCTCTTGCAACCCGCGCAAGTTAGTGTTGAGCGATTGCACGCGGCCTTCGCCCTTACCCTGCTGTTCTGTCGCCTCCTTTAGTTGCTTCTTCAGTACGTTCATCTGGGACTTGTAATCATCCTACAAATGGTTCCAAGATGATCAAAACTGTGGTCATATTTACTTAATTTTGTGACCATGACCATGTTCTTAAGAATGCAACTAATTAATTTATTAACAAATTTAGTTCCACAGCAAAGTTTAGAGGTTACATTAATTTAAAACTGTATTCATAATTGAGCAATTTAAAGGAGATTTAAAAACTAGACCTTGTTAATGGTACTTTACTTATTTACACAATTAATTTCACAACAAAGTTTAAAGGTTTAGTTAGATTTCTGTTAGCAAAACAAACCACAAAGATTACCTTTTCTCTTTCAATTTGGCATACTTCATGCATCAGGTTCCTAACACCTTTCTTGATCAGTTCAGGATCGACATCAATGATCTCGTTGCGATCCTCAGAATGGTCGCGACCTGCACAGTTTTACAAAATCTGATTTACAATTTACAGCTGTAAAACTGTAACAAGCTTTCTAAAACGAAAAAAAACACGCACAAACGTATGTTGTTATGGAAAATATTTTTCAGTAAAGTAAAGCTTTCTAAACGCACGCTTGACTTGGGGAGTGACCTGAAATATTCGCGTTTCGAAAAGTGTAATCGAAGTGACATACCGTTAAGATATAAAAGCGCCATCTGTAGTAACACTGCTAAACTACGACACATCACAAGTGTGCCCAGCGCCGAATCCGTTTAGTGTTTTAACAGCATAAATATGAACTTAACTAACTAGTGAAGTCATCTCCTCCTGAGAATATTGGGTACGAACCTCGTTGCTCGTGTAAGACTTAACTAGTAGGAACTTGTGATGCAAGCCCAACACGAGAGATGGCGCTTCTAACCGCTATTAGTGTTTAAGTTTCTCTTTCATGTGTTATCTTATTTTTGATTACAGTTTTACTTCAGTCGTGTGGTTATAAATGTATATTTTTTTGTTACATTTTAAAGATTCTTATCTGTTTGATCTACACTGTACCTCTATGCGGACTGTATCTCCTGGAGGGGCTGGCGATGCGTCGCCTGGCCGCCTGGTGCACGCTGCCGTCGGGCTGGATGCCGCACACTCTGCGCAGCGAGTGCGCCACCGACGACAGCCGCGCCTCCGCGTCGCGTCTGCCCGCCTCTGTCTGAGCCAGCGCCGTCTCCACCGCGCGACACCGGCTCTCGCTCGCACCTAGACGTGTCTATAGAACGAATAATATTTCAAAGATGAATTCCGCGCAGATGTACATCATGTGGCAGATTAAACCAAACTAAATAACGCGTAAAAAATAATAATACAATCGTTACTTTTTCCATATTTATAAGATGTGACCTTCCAACGGTCATTTATCAATTGAATGATGACAGGATCCAATTCATAGTTTTCCTCATAAAAACTCAGCAATCTTTTATCACCTTTAACTCCTGGATCTGCTGTGTAGCATCAGCGAGGCACACTTCCAGATTGTGTTTGAGCTCTTCCAGGCGCCGCTCCTTGGACCTGCAGTCTTCCAAACGCAGTACAAGCTCCTGCAAATATTGTTAACACTTGTCTAAAAGAGACATAAAATGCTTTGAACTACATAATAATACCATATGCAGGCTAAGGATCTTCAGTTATAACTGCGCAGTTTTAACTTTACAGTCAAACTGTACAGTTTAAATATTTGTGTGTAGGCAAATCTGAAACTGTACAGTTAATCTGATTATGTAAAATATAATCCAAATATCACTAGATCACAGTACAGTTTAACGTGATCAACTGTACAGTTTAATGTGTGCAGTGCACTTGTGGAGATTAAACTGCATATCTGTAGCTCACATTAGGAATGTGGCTCACGCTCAAGAATTATATTCCTATTCCTAATTCCTATTCCAAAAATTTAATACAATTTTCATAAAATAATCAATTTTCATGAAATTTTCAACATTTTTCGAGGCCTCGAGGGGGACCTTTCTCAACATTCTGGGGGGACGGCGCGCACGCAGTCCCCACTACCAAAAATTACGCGTCCGAGTTATCCACATTAGGGATAATCGCAGAGGTCAACCCAGCCGCAGTGCAATGGAAGGGCCTCGCTCTGGGGGAACCGCCTTCTTGATCACGGTGTCCCCTACGCCAGGTAAGTATGCTCTAATACTCGGCACCCGGAGTACTCACTGTGTTGGATAGAATCTTCCTAGCGCGTGGTAAATAAAAGGACGTAGCATAAAGCGACACCTAGCGGCGGTTTGTGTAACTAATGCACAATTAGGTTCGTATCCACCCATGTACCTCTGTACCAGCGTTGGTAGTTTACGGACTTTTCACCAGAGGTCCGTAGTCCGTAACAAATAAATCGTAATATAGGCAGCCTGGCCACATTAAAGCTTAGCTGGTGGCATTACAGTCACATATTGATTGCAAAACTTATGTATGACTATTGGACGACAAATAAACATAATGACCGTCAAATTATAGTAAGCGACACTTTTCATACTATGTGTCAATTTTAATACAAGTAACATTTTTAAAGGGTAAAATTAGTTTTGCTAACGATAACAAACCGATATTGTATCCGACTGTACTGTAACATCTTTATCGTAGGTGTAAAATAATTTAATATTTTTTGGCGCCAGCGGCATTAATTAATATGGGATTAGACTTTATCCTGGGAAGATTATAAATAATATAAATAAAAAATAAATCTTTATTAACCAAAAACAAATACAAAAACCAAGTTTTTGATTGCTTGTGGTCTCCACACTAGATTGATCTGAATCATGGAGACCAGGTAGGATTTTCTTATGTTTTCCGTTGGACTAGGACTTAAAAAATACATTACAAAAAAGATAATAAAAATTTTAATAAAAAAATACAACCGACTTCAAAACCTAAAAACGTACCCACTAAACTAAAAAGTGAAAAATAACATCATAATATGTTCTACCTGCTGATCAGTATGAAGGCGGTGCTAAGCCGGTGATGTATTAATTCAAGCCATGTGAGAATATCTTATAGCTTTAGATTTTGCAGACAGTGTTGTTTCATGTGGTCCTGTCAGAAATGGCTTAAATTAAGACAACACCGGCTAAGCACCGCCTTCATACTGATCAGCAGGTAGAACATATTATGATGTTATTTTTCACTTTTTAGTTTAGTGGGTACGTTTTTAGGTTTTGAAGTCGGTTGTATTTTTTTATTAAAATTTTTATTATTTTTCCATTTTTAGTGTAAACTTTCATCTCAAACGAATACATCAGACCCCTAATGACAGTCACAACCCATCTTGGTACAAAATTCTCAGCAATACAAATTAATCAAGCCCAAGCACAAGGTAGCTACCTTAAACCGTTAAGGGGTTCCCTTAATTGACCTTGGTCTTCATCATCAGACCCCTAATAACAGACACAACTCATCTAGGTAGAATGTTCTCAGCAATACGAATTAATCAAGGCCAAACACAAGGTAGTTACTGTAAACTGTTAAGGAGTTCCCTTATTTGTCCTTGGTCTTCATCACCAAACCCCTAAATGACAGTCACAACCTATATATGTGGAAAGTTCTCATTAAAACAAATTAATCAAGCCCAAACACAAGGTAACTGCTGTAAATCCTTGAGGAGTTCCCTCGTCTGTTTTATGGCTCCATCATCAGATCGATTTTAAATCTTCATGAAATTGTAATGCTTAAAAGTACTAAATGGAAAAGTATACGAACACACTAGACACCCATATAATTTTCGAAAGTTCCCCTCAATTTCTCCAGGATTCCATCATCAGATCTTGACATCATGGCAATGGGACCAAATGGAGACTATACACTTTCAAACAAAAAAAGAATTTTTGAAATCGGTCCAGGCTACTTTGAGTAATCGGTGTACATACATAAAAAAAAAAAAAAAAATACCGACCGAATTGAGAACCTCCTCCTTTTTGAAGTCGGTTAAAAAGTAAAGTAAAACATTAAGCGGTGCCTGTATAAGTTAAACTTTTTAACCAATTTGTTATTGTAAGACTTGCCTGATTTACTGAGAGGTTGCAAAGATTACGATTACGATTAGATTTAAAAAAGGTTCATAGATAGCTGACATGTTTGAAATATCTATTGACAACAACGGCAAACGTACGTCTAAAGAATAAATACATATTGTGAATAATTATAATGGGTTAACGGAAGATCATGCGCCTGGAGCGAAATTAAAATTAGCAAAAGTGCAAGTGTAACCTGATCTCTAGCCCGGCAGCCCTCCTCCAGCTCAGCGCCGCGTTGTCTGGCCGCCGCCAGGTCGGACCTGGCCGCCGCCAACATCGCCTCCAGCTCGGCGCTGTGACGCTTGGCCGTCGCCGCGTCGCCGGCGCAGCGCTCGCGCTCTTCGCTTTCGTTTTGTAACCTTAGAACAATTGGACATAGTTAAGGTATTACTTACGAAAAAGACAATGACAGACAAGCGAAATGAGCGAAAGTTTAAGGCGGCACCGTCAAAAGCTTCGACTAGAAGTCCGATACTACAGTCAACGCATTTCCGATGGTAAAGTAAAGTACTCTCATGTATTGAGGAGTATTATAACGGTTTAAGTATTTCAAATTTTAGGTATCAAATTCGCATATACACTTATTAATTACTAGGAGACGTTGCGCGGTATCATCCGTGTGGTTGCCGGTCCTGTAGAAATACGGGGATAATATAGTCTTCCTCGATAAATGGGTTATCTAACAATGAAAGAATTTTTCAAATCGGACCAGTAGTTCCTGAGATTAGCGCGTTCAAACAAACAAACTCTTCAGCTTTAAAATATTAGTATAGATGTCTACATGCTTCTTCACTGATGGGACAGGATACTATGTAAGCAAGAGCCGTGCGGTTGCTCACATAGTTGCTTTTCCAGTAGCGCCCTTGACCAGGTGCTAATCAGGAGAAGCAAGACAAACTTCCGTTGAACCTGAATCGCCTCGCCGAGATATGCACTACGTAGCAGATCTCCCCAATCCCGGACACTACCACTTACTAACCATTGGATGATAAGCGTACATCAGAACATCCGACGGGCTCGCCTTCGCTAAGCGATGGTTGAATAACCACAAGGACACGATCACTCCACCGCTGTCGCCAATAGCCGCGACATAAACAAACTTGATCGCGACCTTGAGTTGACGCTGCAGACCTACTAGTAGACCCCCACAGCACAGTTGCAGGCAGCGTTGAACATCACAGAGAGGGGCAAACACCCTGTTACCTCGCGAGCCGTGGTTGCAGTTCGTGTCCCAGGAGTCTGTCCCGTACCTGGCCTGCAACTCCTTGATGTCGTGCTGCGCCTGCTCCAACGCCGCGCGTTCTCTCTTGAGCTGTGCCTCAGCGGCGCGCAGCGAGCGCCCCGTGTGCTCGCCACCGCTCTCCGCCTCCTTGAGCATCGTCTGCACGCGCGACAACTCCAGTTCGAGCGTCGTGCGGTTCTCCTCCAAGCCTAACAACAATGAGGGTAATTAGAAGGTAGAAGCTTAGAAGTAAGTATGAGATACCAGAGTTGATAGTAATACATACGAGTAAATAGAAAATGGATAGAAGGCTACTTTGGAGTGTGTACACAGTCACTTTACAATCTAGTTCCTCTATCGCCATTCTAAAACAGAACAGCAAGATTCCGTGAAAAATTACATCCTTTTGTTGTCATTGTCAAGACGACCGGCACGAAATCTTTTGCATCAACTTTTCGAATAAGTACTGATAAAATGTGGAATGCCCTTCCGGCGTCTGTTTCCTGACACGTACAATTTGAGCACATTCAAGGCAAGAGCTACGTTAGACCTCATCATTGCTCTTCATCAGGCATGATTGTAGTCAAACGCAAGCCTATACCTGTAGCCTATAACATGAAGAAGATTGCCTTTACGGGCGCGAGTAAATGGAGATCAATGACAGTATCAGGGTGCAAGTCACGAGTATAAGTATGACGTACCAGCGATCTTGTGATAGGCCTCGTCGCGCGCGCGCGCCGCGTCGCGTCGCTCGTGCTCGGCGCGCTTGACGTGGTCGCGCAGCTCGCGGCACGCGCTGTTGTATTTGTCGCGCTCCGCCGTGCAGTTGCTGAGCTGGCGGCGCGTGTCCGTCAGCTCCTTACGGAGACTCTCCGTCTCGTTTTCCACTAGAAAAGTATGGAATTAACGCATAATTGTGAGTAAATAAAGCAAGAGCTCGACTTGGTCAAATTCTTGGTGAATGCTTTACGAAAACTGTAATCTGGCGAGGCTTTTAAGATGTGTGCTGCCACGCCATCTACAGGCACAGTGAAACAGTGTTCGTTATTTTAAACTATCAGTAGATGGCGTTTTTAGAGAACGTTGAAACAATTTCTTTTGTACACTTCTTGGACCTGTTTCGATGCAGTTACGCCTGAGGCTCATAGACGCTCTGTCCTTTTTTTATTTTGAAAGATATATTATTTCAGTCGCGTGGTCTAAAGCACACTCGTTATTCATGATCACAACTTTAAACATTTTATATTTTTTTTTTCTTATAGATCTACAATCCATTTCACAAATTGAATTCCTAGAAAACCATTATACACACGCACGCAATACTTTACACGACACAAACAATAACACATTCGTATAAAAAACAAAATGTTCTCACAATCCTTCAGTTTCCGCAGCGTGTCCTGCAGCTGCGCGTACGCGGCGTCGTACTTGTCCTCCGCCAGCGAGAGTTGCGCGCGCGTCTCCTGACACTCGCGGTTGACGGCCTCCTTCTCCAGGTGCAGCTCCTTGATGCGATTCTCGAAACGAGCGCATTCGTCTTCGGCTGTTGCTCTGGTACAAAAAGAAGTACAAAGAATCATTTTGGTATTCCATCCACGAAACTTAGCAAACAGCGCTTTATTATCACGCAGAAGTCAAAATTAAGGTATAATGGCAGCTAGATACCCTCGCACTGATAACGTCACCCGCACACTTCGAGTTCACTTCGAACAAAATACTCTTAACAAGCTAAACTTGAGTACTAATCATTCAATACTCACTTAGATTCTTCCAGCCTTGTCTTCAGCAAGACGCAATGCGATTATTAAATCGCTCTCTAATTTCTCGATTAAACGTGCCATGAACGCCTAACATGCTTTAAAAATATATCTGGTAACGACAAAATAATATATTGTCGACCAACAGCGGCTTAATCTAAAATTTTTCTTTTGTCCCATCGCAACAAAAAAGAGTGCGATATTCTAAATTACCGTGAGACCTATTAGGGATCTTTCGCTGGTTTTAAGACCTAACAAAGAATCTTCATAATTGAATACTCACTTGGCTTCTTCCAGCCTAGTCTTCAGTGCGGCCAAGTCGTCCTTCAGCTGGTTGATGTGGTTCCTGTCCTGGTCGGAGCGCGCCTGCGCGTCCCTGCGCGCGCGCTCCAGCTTATTCTGCTCACAGCACAGGATGCGCTTTGCCTCCTCCAGCCTTTCCAGGAGCGCCTGGTGCTCTTGGTGGGCTGTGACAATTCGCTAAGTTAATCAAAACAACATTATAGTGAAACGCATCCAAGAACACTAACTTTGGTTAAATTAATTTAAATATATGATGATCACGTGTTCACACCAATTAAATCCCGTTGTTAATACTGACTGTAAGTAGAAAAACATCGCCTATAAACAGATAAACACTTAGCTGGTTATGACATAATCATATCCAACAAAGTGATGTCCTGTGACCCTTAATCTGAGGCGTAAGTGTTATGGCTCATTCGCCTGTTTACGTTCTAATTTTTTTTTTTTATATAAAAATATATTTACCATATCTTTTAAATATGACCAATATTCTCATTTTCCTCCAATTAGCCGGAAAAGACTGTATTAGGAGTGGGTACGACAATAGACTAACAGGGCGGAGTTCGAACTACCACCCATCGGTGATTAGTCCGACCGCTTTGCCGTTAAGCTATTGAGGCTCTAAATTACATCCAGCTGTTATGCCTTTCGGAACGAAATACAGCAGTGCTGGTTTGTTAGACAGCAGTCCTTGGATCGGTTGGATGAGCTATCACGAAAATCTTTACTATACTACTAATCTCCTCGCTCAAGTTCGATCAACTTCGAAATAGTGTAGAGCCTAGAGGACGTTTCAAACTTACCCATAAGCAGAGCCTGTTGCTTATCGTTCTCAGCTCTTAGCATTGCTTCATCGTGTTGCATCATCAACTGATCTCTGGCCGCCAGTAGCTTCTTCTCTTTCTCTCTTGCGGCGGCCTCAAATGCCTCCCTCTCGCTCGTCAATGATGCAATAGTTTGACTTAATTTTTGCTCTAACGATTGACGTAACAGTTCCTGTAAGGGATACGTTCTAATAAACCGATCGTTTCGCTATTGGAAAGATGCATAACGAGATATGCTACTTCTGCGATGTAGAAGATACTTCGAGGCATACACTCTTAGAATGCCCTAAATTCTTCGGATTCTAGAGTTTTTAACGGGAACCAGTTCCGTCATACATAATTTTTGTCTAACTTTAACAGTTTATGCAGAACATGCCACCAAAGCTCTCAATCGGAATAATTTTTAATTAATGGTCCTATTCTTAGTAGCGTGATGTTATAAAACCTAAAAGCCTTACTTAATAAATGGACTAGACAACACAAAATTTAATTTTTCAGTTCAAACTAGTAGTTCCTGAGATTAGCTCGGCAAGAAATCAATCACACAAATAAATTCTTCACCTTAATAATATTAGTATATATTTAAATACCTTTTCCTCTTTCAGCTTGGTAATATTTTCAGTGGTAGTCCTGTTGAGGTTGGTGATGACCTGCTGGTACTCCGCCTCCTTCTTGCCAGACTGCTGTGACATACTGTTGCGCGTTTCTCGAAGCTTCTTCTCGCTGTTTTCGAGATCTTTTGTCAGGCGAGCAATTTGACCTATTGCAAAAATCGTTTTTAATATTTTATGACCATAAAAATTTGTAAGCTTAATTTTTATTTTTTTGGAAATCTGGATAATTTTTAATGGTCTATGATTTTGAAAAAGATGTGTATACTCGTAATTCACTCATCGTACAATTGACAATTTATGAATCCAAGAAACAGCACAAAGGTCTAAAAGTGCGCGACTTCGTCCGCCCGACCCTATTGTAAAATCCGTTTTTAGTGGATACCTACTAACTATAAACTACCTCTCTGCCCAATATTAGCTTTGTACATCAAGTGGTTTCCGAGATTTCATAATGACCTTTCGCATTTATATATTCAGATACAGTGTAATGTGCCTCATTCTCCCGTCGGCTTAATATATCTCGTTTGTCGTGATGCATTTTCGTTTTTCAAATCACAACACTACAAACGATGTGTCACTTCTTTTTGAGAATTTAAACAATACTGAGTGTGTTCCATAATATTGAAACAAAACATCTGTTATGCTAAAGTGATTATTGTCAGACAATACCACTAGTTTTACACTTGTCGCACAAGGCGTCTTGTAAAGTCCTTTTGAGATGGGTTGAGGTGGAGATGAATTGACTGTGTTCACTGTGACTTTTTTCACTTATTAGTTATTAAGTGAATTTTATTAACAAGTAAGAAGATTAATCAGCGTGACTTACCTTTATAATTCTCCTGTTGAACCAGCGTCTCCTGCAAGTCGTGCTCCAGCTTGGTCCTCTTGTTGTCCGCGTCCTCCAACATGTTGGCGGTGTCGAACAGCACTGCTTCCAGCGCGTCCTTCTCTGATCGCACGCCCGCGAGCTGCTCTTGCAGGTGCTGCTTGTCTTTGTCCAAGTTGTCTATCATTAGCTATTGGAGACGAGAAATGGATGAGTGACACACTTTCGCATCATCATTATCCTATTTTAGGTCTAGGTCTCTCTCCTTATAGGAGTGGGGATATGGAGCTTAGACCCACTGCTATCCCCACACCCAAGTCTGATAAACCTTCAATGCAGGTTATCAGACTTGGGGTGACAATATTTTTAGCGACCAATAAGAGATGACCGGGACCCAAGGCTTAATATATATGCTCTGGGGGTGTTACACCACCTTCTCAACTCCGAGCTGAGAATTTTTTTTTTTATCTCATTAAACCCAGGATTTGAACAGTTTCCTGAATTCAGCAAACTACATAACATACAATAAAGTGGTGTTGTAGATAAGCTTGAAGGCTAGTTAGATAAAGGGCGCAGAACGACTCTTCATAGGGATTTCCTATTAAAACTTGCCCTTGGAGAAGGGGTTTG
Organism: Bicyclus anynana; assembly: GCF_947172395.1. Taxonomy (NCBI): domain Eukaryota; kingdom Metazoa; phylum Arthropoda; class Insecta; order Lepidoptera; family Nymphalidae; genus Bicyclus; species Bicyclus anynana. The sequence goes on along the minus strand of NC_069092.1, from coordinate 15,241,135 downwards.
TGTACTGAGTGACATCAGTCTAGACTCTCTCGTTACGGTGTGTGACCATAACCCACGTCCAGGTTCATTATTTTGATACAGACATTGTCAATAATTATGTCATAACTACAGAGTAAGACGAGAATTTATGAATAAGTACTCACTCCTAAACCGTGAAGCTATTTATCGAAAGAAAAGATTGTTTATCTCCGCAAAAATATAACATATGTATAGCAAACTTTCAAATGTCACAGAAAGTTATACTTGCCTGTTTTTCCTCAGAGTCCTTGACGTGGTCGTCCAGAGATCGGTTGAGCCGGCCGATGGTCTCGTTGGCCTGCTCCAGTCGCTGCTGCAGACGGATGATCTCCTCGTTCAACGTGTCCTTTTTACGAGCCATCGCAGTCAACTGAGAACTCAGCTCACCGCGCTCCCTAAAAACATGTTTTTTTTTTGGTTAAAAATAAGTATATGTTTTTAAATAGCCGAAATAACGTGGCTAGGGTCGCGCACATAGTTTATAGAGCAAACGGACGTTAAGGTTCATCAAGCGGGTTACAGTATTGTTTGGAAGTCCTCGAAGATTAAGGGTACATCGGCTAATTATTATTATGATGAGGCATAACCTGCGTGGGTTTAGATATTTTTATTTATCCTACGGGAACTCCACTATAAAAATTGTCCTTTGTCCGATTCCAGGATACAATTTATATTTGTGCACAATTTCGTCAAGAAAGGTTTAGCGATTGAACCAGAAATAGGTAAGAAACAAAATAATTTAAATTCAAAAAACATCTCTTGCCTCATCACTTGACGCAACTCCATCTCAACCTTCTCCCTCTCTCCCTCTAGGAACTTGATCTTCTCGAACAGAGAAGCTTTATCCGCCTCCAACTCCATTCTGTTTTGCTCAGCCGCTAGTAACTCTTTGCGTAGAGAATTCAGATCACCCTGTAGGTCGGACGATTGATTCGAGAGCGATGATCTTTCGTCTTCCAGCTGTCAAATTCAAAATTATCTTTATTAAAATATTTTATACGTATGTACAGCTTGACTACAAAAATAAAAACCTTGCATTTTAAAAATTACGACCGAATCCATAAATAAGTAGCCTTTAAACTAAAAATCTCCTTTAGTATAGTATGTAGTACAAATCGGAACCCTTATAATCTCACTCGCGCACATTTTAAGAACTGTCTGTTTTCTCCTAACGTACTGGACCAATCCAACTGAAATTTGATACACATATCAATTCTTGTGACACAAATACATGGATGTATCGTCAATAGATAAAATTTGAATATGGGAGGCACTTATGGGCGGTAAGATGGAAAGTATAAAAAAAAACTTTTACATACTTCATTCGAGTGTATTTTTTTAGAATTAAAAAAAAATAGCTTTCAAGTTCAATCGTCTTATTTATTTTTAATAAATCATAGATTCCACTTAATTTACTTACTTGTTTAACGTCTTCTTGTAGCTTCTTCTTATCGGATTCCATGTTTCGTACAACATTCTGCAACTTCTCAACTAAGTCTTGGAAATCTCCGCGCTCTAACAGAGTTCTTTCCAGCTCTATCTCCAGGTCACCTGAAGAAATTAAATCATGACTAATGATTTATTTTGCTATTATCTGCGGAAATTCGACGAATTCAAGTATTTGAAATCTCCCGCATTGAGACGTTATAGAGTAAACGTCAAGTAGAAAATTTTGTGGGATCTGGGTTACGCTGTAGTTTGGATTTATCGGTTTTTCGCGGAGAACAGCAAAAAAAATCGATTAGATGCTATTAATAACCAGCAGGTATTACTTAGTTCAACATTTACAGATTTTATTCATTTGGCTTACAATAACTAAACAATTACTTTATCTCTATCTTACTTCTATTTTTCTCCATCTGCGACAATATGGCATCTGCCTCCAACTTCTGTTGATCTAGAAGATCTCTGGCCAGCGCTGTCTTGTTGAGTTCCTCCCTTACTGTCACCAGCTCTGAACGCATTCGTGATGAACGCTCCTCTTCGGCCCTAAAAGTAATTCCTATTTGTACACTCATGTCTAGACCTACTCATATTATAAAGGCGAAAGTTTGTAACGATGTATGTACGTTTGGATGTTTGTTACTCTTTAAAGCCGCTATTACTGAAGCGATTTGGCTGAAATTTGGAATGGAAATAGATTTTACTCTGGATTACTAGGCCACTTTTTATCACGAAAAAAATCCATGGATTCCCGAAATTTAAGAAAAAGTGATGATTTTGATGGTATAAATGGTACTCTTTCACGTCTCGGGTACTGAACCGAATCACCTAAAATTTAAAGTAGAGATAGATTATAGTCATAGGCTTTACTTTTTATCCCGGAAAAATCCATGGTGCCCGAGGGATTTGTGAAAAATTCAATTCGCTTCATTGCAACACCGAAACAAACGCCATTTTAAATTTGCATTTTCTTGAATAATCGATCTATCACGTTTTCGCCCATTAAAAAAATAGTTTAATAACTATTGTAAATCATTATAAATATTATGCTTATTATCATTATAATATTGATAGACACAATGAAACCCAAAACAGAGGAAAAATGGTATAGTTACAATGTTGAAATTATTTAGTCTGTATTTGGGATACAGGTTTGGAAACTATATCATACCTTAAAACAGACTCTCTGTTCGACGCCTCTCGATGTAGGCGGTCCACCTCAGAGTTCAGAGCGCGTTTCTCTCCCTCTAGAGACTCTATGTTCTTCTCGAGACGGGAATTGATTTTCTGAAGTTTCTCGTAATCTGATGTTAAGGACTCCACCTTAAAAGCAATAGTTTCTTAATCATTACCTATAAATCCTAAATCTATCTATACTAATATTATAAAGAGGTAAAGTTTGTAAGTTTGTCACATTTTTTAAATGGGGTAATCTTCGGAACTACTGGTCCGATTTCAAAAATTCTTTCACCAGTAGAATGCTACATTATCGTGGAGTGCTATAGGCTATATTTTATATTTTTATCATATATATTAGCCGAGTTATCACAGTTTTTGTCATACAGGTCGGACTGAAAATCCTCTTAAACAGACTTATTCGCATGCGCTGCCTTAACTATTGCGTAAAATTGAAATTAATGTATGGAGACTTTATGTGTCTTTAAAAGTTCTACAAAAAAGTCCGCGACACCATACATCTATCTTCTATATATTAGCAAATATAGTACCTTTTGTGTTTTAAAAATTATTAATTTTATATACTTAAGTTTACGTCATTATTTATACACTTTACACACACTAAACTTTAATCCTTATTGAAATAAATTACTTAATAATCACAAGGATATTATGGAGATAAGATTTGCTCTTTACAGTATGTTAATTACTTAAATAGTTTCGGAGATAATACAAAATTTCTAAAAGACGCAGAAATTCCGCTATATGACGCCCGGCGCTTTCATTTACGTAGTTTCCGTTCCCGTGTGAATATGGGGATCAAACATAGCCTATGACACTCGCAAATAACGTAGCTTCCTAGAAAGAATTTTCCAAATCGGTCCAGTAGATCCAGAGATTACCCCCGACAACCACACAAACTTTACCTCTTTATAGTATTAGCATAGAAGTCGCTTGGGAAATTATAGTCTTTTGGTCATTGCACCACGCTCAAAAGGCTGGATCAATTTTGCTGAGGGTAGGGAAGGGGTAGGATAGAGGTAGGGTAGGGGTAATTTAGGGAAAGTGTAGGATAGGGTAGGGATAAGGTAGGGGTAGTGAAGGGTAGGGGCAAGGTAGAGGTAGGGGAAGGCTATGGAAGGTATAGGGTAGGGGAGGAGTATGATAGGGGTAGGGTAGGGTAAGGTAGGGTAGGGGTAGGGTACGGGTAGGGTAGGGTTAGGGTAGGGGTAAGGTATGGGTAGGGAAGGGTTAGCGTTAGCGGTAGGGTAGGAATAAGGTAGGGGTAGGGTAGGATAGGGTATGGATAGGGTACGGGTAGGGTTAGGGTAGGGGGAGAGAAGTTTACATCAATTGTTACGCGGACGAAGTCGCGGGCGTCCGCTAGTACATTAATAAATTTGTAGAGAGGTCAATTCTTTACATGAAATATATTTCCAAAATAACTATCAGGAGGTGATTAGCGATCGATACTAACGGCAAAAAAATGCAATCAGTAAAATTTTTTTCTCTATATCTCTCTGTCTGTATGTTCGTTATAAAAAAAACTACTCGATGGATTTTAACGAAACTTGATACAATCAATTATTCTTCATACTCCTGGACAGATTATAGTATACTTTTCATCACGCTCCGATCAATAGGAGCAGAGCAGTGAAGGGAAATTAAAGGCTAAAGGCGGACGAAGTCGCAGGCGCCCGCTAGTACATAATATAATAATTCTAAATCATAAATTGGTGGTATCAGGTTATAGCCTTCAAAAAGTGCAAAAATCGTTTGTAGGGTTGGGTGTAGTCTTTTATGAGTATAAAAAGATCCAAGAAACAGTTTTGGACCTACAAATGCACATATTTTTATATATAACAAGTCGAGGTTATTGCACATAGATTACAAAGATAGGATGAACGTGCTTGGGAATGATCTACAATTTACGAACCATAGCATTAATTTCAACACGATTTCGTTCCAGATTATTCTTATCGATTCTCAGCGCTTCGACTGTCTTCTGCATAGATTCCTTTTCTTGCAACAGTTGATTGAGATCTGTGTTGGCTTGATCTAATTTACCTACAGAAAAACCAATATATATTAAACCCGATATTCCAAAAAAGTGTTCTTTCGTATTCCAAGCGATGTGATACCAGTGATACTAAGAAAACAATGGTGTAAGGTCTTGAGTATCTCCAATATCAGTTTTATTTGAAGATCATTTTAACGTAAGTATGCTATCAGATTTTAATGATACTTGACCTGACTCTCTATGGTATGGGTGTGTAATATTTCTTGCAAATAAATTAATAGTTATTTATTATAAAATTTGATTCAAAATTAAAAACTGGAAGTAGCAAGAACGTCTATTTTGTCATGAACAGTATTTTTCACAATAGATAAAAACAGTATGAATATCGACGCCGATAAATCAAATGACGTCACATTTCGTTTGATCAATGGTGACAAGTTGGCGTGTTGGCGTTATGTGAATTTAAATTTCCGTACTTTAATTTTCGCTTTTTATATAATGATTTCTTGGTTCAAATAATTAATATCTAAAAAATAATATTTTACGTACAATATAGAGACAAGAATCTATTAAAAAATATTTCAGACTAATTAAAATTTTACGCATATTAAGCCTGACATATTTTTTGATTAGATTTATGTTTGGTTAATCTTAATGGTCCTGTAAGCCTAAGAATCGCGTCACGACATAATATCTCGAGGAGACATAATGACTAAATGTCGACAAACGGCGTTAGATTTAAAATGTCGCTTCATCCCATCGAGAGATATATTCCCGGTTCGGTCGCTATAGGTCGACTGATTATTTATCTCTTCATGAGTAATATCGTTGACGTATCTTAGGTCTATCGGAATACTTGAATGTTCAAGACAAAAACGCTGTTTGGAAAATATCATGCTTACCTTGCAGATCTTGTACTTTTCCTTCCAAAGATCCTATTGTGCTATCTGCTGCTTCACAATGTTTCCTACTTGTGAGGAGTTGTTCTCTAGTGTTTTGCAGTTTCACCTAAAACATGATTAATAATAGTTAGAAATGTTTTTGAAATAAATGATCTAGACTCAAGTAAAATACAGACTATTTGTAAATATACTGTAGGAAATAGTAGTCTGAGATGGACATGACGTCGCTTGATCTCGTGTTGGTTTGTGTCGACGCTAGGTGGAGACTTGTTTCCGTAAAGAATAGGGACTTAGAGAGGGGTAGCAATTGGTTGGCGGGAACGACTTGTGATATTAGGTGCTCGTCGTACAGCCAGGTTTAGTTTAGTGGCGTTCGAGCCGTCCACATTTCTTGTCGTGTAATTCTTTATGGGTTACTTGGGATAGGCGGGGAGAGTGACTTGTGTAGAAAAGGGGAGTGTTTGTCAAAAGCGCATTTAACCCTAAACACAACGTTCACAAGTGCCTGACTCCACTCAAGGTCATTATCTGCAATTCTAGCATCTTATTTTGGTTACAGTTTGATGTGTTAATTAAGATTTCCTGACAAATATTGTGAATCATAACCGTTGTCAAACATTAGTTTTTTTTATTTTCTAAATCCACTTTTGAAGAAGGCTACAAATATTTTATTTAATTTGCGATAGTCGAAAGCAAGCAATGGCTGTAAATAATGTGATGTCAAAGATATTAAGAGAACATGAACATTTGACAATGTGCTGCTGAATCTTGAAAAAATCTGGATACACTCTGAAAAGTAGTTCAGGGTTTCTATCTTCTTCTTAGAGTGCCTCTCCATACTGAAGCTCGGCGGTCAGCTTTCTAAACTTTTCCTTATCTATGACAAGGCGGAAAAGTCTGTCTTCGACTGTCTTTAAGCCAGTCCACTCCCTTATATTTCGTAGCCAGGACTTCTTTCTTCTTCCTACACTTCTTTTGCCTGCAGGGTTTCTATAAATTTATTTATTTATTTTATTTTAAACGTCATACATACCTGCAGCTCGTGTATCTGTATCTGGTACTTGTGCAGCGCGGCCTGCACGGCGGAGATGGTGCTCTCGGCGAACGCGGTGGCGTTGCCGGTCGACGGCGCGCCGCGTTTTGGTGACCTGGGTTATAATATGACCTTATTTAAAGTGGCAGTGTTCTTCTTCTGATTGTGTAATCGCCATAGGCTTATTTGTGGGACTTCAGCGGAGTCACCGGGAGGTGAGGATAGCATCGCCTGGACGGGCCAGAAAGCAAAATAACAGAGAAGAACGAAACATCTCCCTAAGAGGGTTACCTGTGAGCCTTAGGATTCAACTTGGAAGGCTGTTCGAGAAGGGAATTTGGGCTTATTTGGGATATAGTGTATCAGCCCTGAAACCGGATCAAACCCGATATCTGGATGACGTTGAAAATCAGGGACTTTCGACGTCAAGCAATCGTTTTTGCAATCACAACTCGCAGTACATGCTGTGTAGCTCGTGACACTCAGGACTGTGATGTTTGAAAGTCTACTAAAGTTGTTAAAGGAGGCATATTTGTTCAGTAGTGAATAGCCATGTGCTGGTAATGTATGGACACGCACTAAATTGCTCAACGCTGGCACAAAAAAATAAGGCCTTGTATGCTACTTGTTTAAATTATAAATTTTTGTGTGCAATAAAGATCTTCTTCTCCTTCAATGTGACCCCTGACAGGACACTTACCGCTCGGACAGGTGCAGATGCTGCGGCGCGGCGTCGGCCTCCGAGTCCTGTATCAAAGCGCGCGCGACTTCCTCCAGCGCCGAGCGCATGATGCCCGCCTCCGAGCACAGCGTCTCCGCGCAGTCGCAGCGTTCCTCCTGTTGTCATAGAAAAACATCGGTTACATACATTTTAGTAAGGATAAGCTAAGCTAAGCTAAGAAGACCTACATAGGTCTTTTCAGCTTAGCTTATACTAATTCCACTTGGTCAAGAAGCTCTCGACTCCTGGTTCCTCAAAACAACGTGAAGGTTTTAGTTCGCTCTGAAGTTCGCTCAGGTAGGCCTTTCTTTTACTTTTTTTTCTGTTGTTAAGTACCAATTTGTTACTTCTTAGGATTAATTTTTATAGCATACTTATGTGACAAATTAGTAATTTAACTTTAGCCTAAACTTATATTATTATTATACTAAGATAATGGACCAATAACTTAATCTTAGTCTTTCAGTAACTATTACTTTTGGTCACTTTGTTCACGTGATCTTCCATTTAGCACTAATCACTATCACTATCACTAGTCTAGGTAGGTCTTACTGATGTTTTTATACACTGACATATGCATCGTGTTCAGGACATATTAGAAGTTTACTATATTCCCTCCATTGTCTACTCACCAATCCCTGCAGTTCCCCCAGCAGGCGCTGTATGCGGTTGTCGCGCTCCCGCAACTCGGCGAGAGCAGAGTCTCGCTGTGCAGTGGCAGTGTGTAGCTCAACACGGAGCACTTCCACGGTGGAGCTTGGAGCGGATGCACCACCCGTGCTGGACACTTGCTGAGCTTCCGGCTGGAACTAATCACTTTATGTAAAAAACATGGACTCGAATTGAGAACCTCCTTTTTGAAGTCGTTTAAAACCTTTTTTTTTATAAAAAATAAAGAATATTTGCGATATTTTTTTAAAAAAGACCAATATTCCTATTCCCCTCCAATTAGTAGGCAAGGACTGTGTTAGGAGTGGTTAAGACAACGGGCGGGGATCTAACCACCACCCCTCCATGATGAGTCCGACCGCTCTTACCGTTGAACTATTGAGGCTTAAAACTGGCAAAGAGCAAGTGAACAGAACAATTTAACATTATTCCATTGATTCACCTGTACGGGTGCCAGGTTCTTTGAAAAGTAGCTCCAATGATTTTGCGATTTTTTCCTCTATATGCAATTATTAATCAGATTTGCTCTCTTAAGTGCACTGGATTTAGACGATTTTTCTTTGATGATTATTATTGTTCTAAAATGAAAATAGCAGTTTCTTGTCAACTCTTACCAAACAAAAAAGATAATTATACAATTAACTAGCGGACGCCCGCGACTGACTAACGGAATTTAGTTTTTCGCAAATCCCTCAGGAACCGTGTAAAAGTAGTATATCTGTTAATCCAGAGTAAAATCTATTTCCAGTCTAAATTTCAGCCAAATTTGTTCAGTAGTTGCAGTGTTAAAGAGTAACATACATCCATACAAACTTTCGCGTTTATAATATTAGTAGGATAAACAAAGTTTAATTTGTAATATCTACCTTGGAGCCCTGGGAAGCGTAAGCAGTGATGGCATATCCACTCAAAGTGCCTACAAGGTCTCGGGCAGCAGAATCGATGTCATTCTTCACTTTGTACAGATCTCTCTCAGTGCTGGTCTGCAGCTCAGAGAAGAATCGCTTGACGGAGACCACTTCACGCCACAGGTTCAGGAGACGGTTGTGCTCACTTGAGTAGTAGTCATTGAAGGCCTAGAATTTATTGTAACAATGTATTGTTATTTTAAGAGAAGCTATGTTGTACATTAAATTTAGCAGGAATAACTTGGACGCGGAAAGCATGGGATAGATCTTTGTGGTAAAAACATTCAGATATCTTAACATTTTCTGAATCAATGGTATGCATGTGGTTTTTACTTAGGTTTAGATTATAGAAAATAGATAACTCCTTCACAATTTAGATTTGTTGTGAGTACCCAAGTGTATTTCTACATTTATGAAGTAACAGCAATATTTGAGTTATTCTGTGAAGTTATTGAGTCAAATAACGACTTTCAATACATTTAAATTTTTAATACATTTTGTCATAAAAGACATAATAACTTACTTTTCTAGTTTAGGTATATCTAAGAGGAAATATCACTCAAAATAAGCATTAGAGCAAAAAACCACTGTTTTGTACCTGTTCCTCATCCTTCCACTCATCCTCTTTGATGGACATCTCATCCCGCAAGGCTTCCCAGTCATTGGTGAGCTTCTGCAGATCGTTGGTGAGAGCCTCATTGAGCTGATGAGATTCTTCGAGCTGGTCCCGTAGCAGGTTGTTTTGGGAAACCAGCTTCTCACATCTGTTTACAAACAAACAAGAAACAAGGTGCAAGTTCAGTTATATGGCTATAATTATTTCGATCAATCCTAAGAAGAGATATCTACATCAAAAAAATATTTTTACTCTTTCTAAAAGAATAATTGATGAATTTAATTGTATCTGAAGAAAAAAAACAACTTCACCCAGGACCTAGTAATCTGTAGCCTAATTACTATTTATCAACAGGACCAGCAAGATAGTATAATTAGTATAAATATTAAAGATATAAATAACAACCAAAAATATCTAAAAAGCACCTTATAAACTCATTGTCTCATAAACTCATTGCTTCCATCTTAAAATGAAAAGATTAACTTAAGATGGCACTTTTTAATACTTAATTTTAGACTATGCACAGAAAGTGTTCTGCTGTTCTTGTGCTGCATCCAATGTACCTATGTAACTTATCAGCACTATCCAGAGAGACAGCACGCAGAATAGCTTGGCAAGTTCGTTCGTCACACTCCCGATGATCCATGCGGGCGTGGGGGGCGTGTAACAATAAATGAAAACCCCACGAGTGATGCACCTCACTTCCCCGCACGCACGATTTCACCCCCGTCGCCCGCATATCATGGGAGTGAACTTACCAAGCTATAGTCTATTCGCCTGCTATGTATGCGTATGTGGTATAGTTACAAATGTCGAACGCTATGTCTGCGGGGGCCCTTAGGACAGTTGGACATATTTAAGAAGGACTTACTTGCGTTTCTCATCCTCAAGCCTTCGCAAAGCAGTATCCAAGTCGGCAATTCTCTCGTCCCTTCGGTCGGATGTGGACGGAGTGCTGACGGCCAGCGCGGACGGCGCCGGCAGAGCGATCTTGCTGGTGGGCTGACGGTAGCTCGGCTCGCTGCGCGGTGTAGTCTCCAGCATTTGGTTCTCTAGTTCCGAGCATCGTTGTTTGTATTGGAGAACCTTTGAGCACGAAACGATCGAATAACATAAGGTTAGGGTATTGATTGTTTAATAATAGCTAGCTGCGTATTTTTAAAATGTTGCGTAGACTTTACCTAATGTAAGTAGTATTAAAGTTTATAGAGAAATCCCTAAGATTTAACGATATTTATTTTCCAAATAGATTGCTTTTGCTTTGTTTGGAAATTAAAAGTAAACAAATGTGACGTAAGTCGCTATGACTTTGACGTTGACAGTTGTCAGTCAGTTCTTGTGGTTCGTTTATAAACTGGGAAAAACTAGAAAAGCGTTTCTTGCCTTTCCCAAGTTTAAAATATTTGCAGTTTGCACAATATCCTAAAATCGTTCATACTCGACTAAAATAATAAGCTTTAAGTCTTGTTAACAACCCGTCAACCGTTTGACTTAAATACATTTTACGTATCTAAATTTTAAAAAGGAATAAAAATAATGAAAACCGTTATAGCAAGCAGGTACCTTTGCTTGGAGCCTGGAAACCAAAGCAGCCTGTCCCTGCTGCGAGCGGCGGTAAGCGTCGAGCCTCCGCCTGTGATCAGCGCTTTCACCCGCGAGCCGCGCTCGTAACTCCTCGTTCTGCCGCCGCAGGTCGCTGCTCACGCTGCCGCCCGGAGAGTCCATCTCTGGTGGACTTTCTGGAACCTTCTATATAAACAAAGAAGCGAATGACGTCACCGATATAGCTCAGCGAGCCGCGAAGTTCAGATGGTAATGGGCAGGGCACATTTCGAAGAGCCCCAATTTGGGGTCTCAAGGTGCTAGAATGGCAAAGCACCTGAAAGCGCAACGTTGGTCGACAGCAGTGGACGTTCATCGGCTGATAATTATTTAACATATTTTTAATAACCTATTATTAAAAATACGTTTACAATCGAAGGTCCGACGCAGACTGAAATTCACGTTCTGGTGTCTTCGTTTTGTGTTTTGCGGTTTTTGTAACTTACTCCTAAATAACTTCATAACACCGCGCAAATAATAAGGCCATGCTGTCTGTACTATAACTACCTATATGTTTTACGCAGAACACTGCGTTATGACAAGAACGCAGCCATTTAGCTTTTAGTTGAATATTTTAAGTACGTTTGTTTTACGTAGCACAATCATGTAAAAATCACACATGACTTCATACGTATTGGGTATCTAATCTCAAAGCCACAAATATGTATAATAGTTCACCTTAAAAAAAATAACAATAACAATAATAGGTAATTAGGTACCTCTTTCACTTCCTTTTTAACCCGCTGATGTGGTAGAGTGCCTGTCGGTCGTCTGCCGATAGGAGCCCGAGCGCTCCTGGGCGTCGTCAAACCTTCCCTCGTAGGCAACTTTAACAATACACAATAAATACCAAAAATGATAATTTTGCCTAATAAATCTTGAAAAAATTTGTTCACCGATGTTGAGACTAAAAGTCAATTTTGCACATAAATAACCAACGTAGATCATGATTACAAAAGTTGAGATTGTCTAGGATCAGTAAATAAGAAATAAGAAATTAATTAAACTAAAAAACTGGTGATTTACTTCTTTTTCTTGTTCCCTACCGCGGTGCTGCAAACAGCATTTTTAACCGACTTGCACTGACTTATACCTAATTTTATTTTATCTATTTATATTTTACTAGGAAAATATTTCGTACAGGAAACCATTAAATATTCTATTACCTGGAAAGTTACTTTCTTTTTTACTTTTTTCTTATGTTTCACTTCTAAAAGATAACGCTGAGAATGTCTAAGTTCGAAAGACATTTAAAAAGTTAAATTGCAACTTGCCACACTTTACACTATCTTAGATTTAATCTGTGGGTAGTTGGGTACACAAAAAAAAGAGGGAAAAAGTAAAAACTAAAGGAGGTCGCGACCGAAAGAGGTTTTACTTGCTTTTTTTTCCAAGACCACGGTGAAAATGGGCCGAGTTAAACCACAAACTAAGCTAGACTCCCGTACTTCCGTAGGGTGGCGAAACGGTGGTAGGGAAATGGGAATACTGGATATCAGGTCTAGGCATCTAATTACCGCCCACATCGCAATAAATGCAATTTAGTGAGGTGAATAAACCCGCCTGTTTAGCAATTAAAAATAATGTTCTAATGCTAAAATAAAAATGATTTTAAGGGTGCACCGTGCATTTTATTATAATGTAAGTAGGTAATAAATACATGCAAGTATTCATATTTTTTATGTACCTACCTATATTAAAATCTCACGTCATGTGTTTGTAATGGCACTCCTCCGAAACGGCTCAACCAATTTTAATAAATTTTTGGTCGCAATTATAGTATTTTTGTTTAAAAAGAAATTTAATATTTACCAATTGGTATCAGCAAAACGATATTCTAATTTGCTAGTTTCAGAAAAGATCAGTCCTAGTCCTTTTCATGAGTAAGTCATCATCATTAACAACCCATATTCGGCTCACTGTTGAGCACGAGTCTCCTCACAGAATGAGAGGGCTTAGGCCTTATTCCACCACGCTGGCCCAATGCGGATTGCCAGACTTCACACACGTACAGAATTACGAAAATTTTACAGGTATGCAGGTTTCCTCACTATGATTTTGCTTCACCGTTTGAGACATGTGTAGGTAGGTACCTAATACAAATCCACAGGGTTCTAAATTCAAAATGTATTTCTCATCGAGTGAGCGAAGACGAACTTACAATTAGTGGTTTTAAGCAACATAGGCACAATTTTTGTGCTCTAAAATAGATTGAGACCAAAGTCAGACTATATTGATTAAAACTGGAGACTGCTATCTTATTTCAAGTGAAAGGTGTATTACATTCGGTAGCAACTAATACGGAATTAGTTACTACGTAAGCGATTACGTGTTAGGGATTTAAAATTTATTAATACACCTATCAATATAATGGAAAATACCTACTGTTATCACCACCTACGTACGAGTTATTTGATGATGTATTGATTTAATGTAAATATATATAAATCATTCATCGATTGCCTCTTTGGTCTATGTGGCTTCCAATCATGAAGTCTTAGGGTTTGAGTTCTGCGTCAGGCTAGACTGAGCTTTGTTTTCTTACTTAATAGAAATTTTGGCTGGTGGGAGGCTTCGGCCGTGGCTAGTTACCCTACCGGCAAAGACGTACCGCCAAGCGATTTAGCGTTCCGGTACGATGCCGTGTAGAAACCGAAAGGGGTGTGGATTTTCAACCTCCTCCTAACAAGTTAGCCCGCTTCCATCTTAGACTGCATCATCACTTACCATCAGGTGAGGTTGTAGTTAAGGGCTAACTTGTAAAGATTAAAAAAAAAAAAAGTTTACAGTGTGAATTTTCAGCCTGAAGTTCGGAAGTTAATGGTGTGGTGGTACACTCCCGTGCCTCGGAGATCAGTATAAACCGACGGTCCTCGTCGTATTTATACTAGCTGACGTCGCGCGGTTTCACCCGCGTGGTTTCCGTTCCCGTAGGAATATGGGGATATTATATAGCCTATAGCCTTCCTCGATAAATGGGCTATCTAACACTGAAAGAATTTTTCAAATCGGACCAGTAGTTCCTGAGATTAGCGCGTTCAATCAAACAAACAAACAAACAAACTCTTCAGCTTTATAATATTAGTATAGATAATATAATAAAACATAAATTTAACATAATATTACAGTCTTAAATGCAGTGGATAGGGTCACAACCCCTTGCACCAATCGGCCGTCAATTTTTTTTTAGTTTTTCTGTTATAAAAGTCGGGATATTTATAGTACTTTGAAAAAGAAGAACTCTACATAGTCTGTAGACAAACGTTGTTACAAATATAGGAATGTAGGAATATAAAAAATTGGGATTTAAAAAAACTTTTTTTTTTTTTTTATTCTTTACAAGTTAGCCCTTGACTACAATCTCACCTGATGGTAAGTGATGATGCAGTCTAAGATGGAAGCGGGCTAACTCGTTAGGAGGAGGATGAAAATCCACACCCTTTCGGTTTCTACACGGCATCGTACCGGAACGCTAAATCGCTTGGCGGTACGTCTTTGCCATTAGGGTGGTAACTAGCCACGGCCGAAGCCTCCCACCAGCCAGACCTGGAGAAATTAAGAAAATCTCAATCTGCCCAGCCGGGGATCGAACCCAGGACCTCCGTCTTGTAAATCCACCGCGCATACCACTGCGCCACGGAGGCCGTCACTTTATATTATGATTACAACAGATAGCAACTGCATGAATAAAAATAAATAATAACATGATGTTTTTGATGCAGTTGCTATCAGCTAACACGTATATAATAATAATGTTATATTACGAGTTGGGATTTTGGCGCTTTAATGATAAGTTTAGAGGTGACACGAGCGACCAGAATATTCGGCACTATAATCTTCAGGCGAAGGAATTTGTCATTTATTGTCTTTCTGATTCGAATGAGAAAGTACCTAGATACGAGTACTAGAAATTAGCCAACACTTCCCGGTTTCACTCGCGTAGTTCCCGCTTCTACCCTTAGGACGAAAAGCCTCAGCTCCGAAAGGGGTTGGAAGAACATGATCGGAAGAACAAGATCCCCGCGCCTTACGCGGGCAAGGAGGCATAGCCTCGAAGACGGTACCCCCACCTGGATTTTAGTCCGGGAGGAGATGACCTGCCTGTTGCGAGTACGAGAAACTAGCCGACACTTCTCGGTTTCACTCGCGTAGTTCCCGTTCCCGTGAGAGTTCGGGGATAAAATATGACTTATGATACTCACAAATAACGTCGCTTTCGTGTGGTTGAGGAATTTTCAAAATCGGGTCAGTAGATCCAGAGATTACTACAATACTACGAACTCTACCTCAGTACTAGTATAGATTTGGTTTATATGTTTAGTCCGACAGTATCATAACCTGGAATTTCTGTATGATTTTTGCCATAACTTGAAAATAAAGACAGTTTTCTATGACTATCATTTTACAGCAAAATATTGTTTTGCTGTACAACACTCTATTATATAGGAAGACGAAGTTTCTAACTGAAGACTCATTACGAACCAGTGTTGGAGAAATATTTTTCCAATTTGTACAATGATACCCACTGCCTACCCTAGTTAAAAACCTTATGCACGTAATGGTACACACCTACTAAAACATTTTTAAAGATCTCTTACCTAAACCTCACTGTTACCATACGCACTTTCGGCTCTTCTCACTAAAACTTAAACGTATTTGAACTTTCACATAGAGTTTCTTCCAGTTACCTAGTGGTCAACACTCAAGCGCCTAACACTTTATAGGTAGCAACATTTAGTTAAATCGATAGAACAAATTATTGATACATTTCTGTAGTGCGACATCATAGACAAGGGTTGCGATACTGTTTAATATTTTACATTCTTTTCCGTATTTTTTTCAAATCGTTCCGTGTGACTGAGCACCCCATAGTGTCCACAATTCGCCCCACCCCACGCACCTTGCATTACACTGATAAGGGCTATGTGTCAGACTTGCAATCGATCTATGCACGTCCCTTATGGACTAAGAGGTTACGAGAGCCAGACATACAACAAAAATTGTACCTGAGTAATTATAAATAATCAATTCTGGTCTCAGATCAACTACCTTCTAAAGGACCTGTTTCGCTGGAGGTTACCCATCTGTCAAAATATATGATCATGATCAAACGTATACATACAAAATGCATTATAGAATCGATGTTTTTACTGTCTTAAAATTACACGTGTGTGTATTCCGATTTCAAATGTAGTTGTGTGTTGTGTAAGGACACAGGATATATCTATAATATTTATTGGTGTTAAATATTTTGGATGTGTGTAACTCGTCCCCTTCAAAAAACGACAGACTATGGTATTTTGTTGGTGAATTTAAGTGCGATACAAGTCTGAGATTCTGGTATACTGTGTAAGATAGATTATAACTGAGAACCTGCAATAGCTAGACATTCAGGAAAAACATTTTATGAACACTGAAAACAGCGCCGGCCCGAAGTAAATTTTAAAATGGAGCAAGATCCAATTATGGCGCCTCTCCTGTTTGCTCCTAATAATATGTAGATACCTATACCAAATTATGAGTGTAAAGTAAGAATGGAACGCGAAGATCTCGACCATACTCTGGGGTGACCAATTGAAAATCAGGCGCAGTACCGTCTACGGTTGACTAGGATTATCATTTAGGCGCTCTCTAGGATTTGGCACCTAGAGCGACTGCTCCGTTCGCCGTATAGACGGACCGGCCCTGACTGAAAATTATCAGCTTAGGGTAGGTAGGTATTTGGATAAACTTTAAGCAATAATGGAACTTGAACCATAGTGGAACACAACAGCTTTCAAAAGCCATATCCTTTACCGTTAAAGTATAAAGCATATTTTTAAAAATATTTTTCTTGAACTAATTTTCGCAATCATGTCCTCCCTCAATTGCCAGTCACTGAGCTTCGCGGTAACCTTTCAAAAACAACCATTAGCAACAGCTATTATAGCAGCATTGCAAAACATGTGAATTACATCAAGTTGTTACACAACTGGCCGTTATCCTAGACTGGGTAACAACTGGTCGTTATCCTAGACTTCGTAATAACTGGCCATTATCCTAGACTGGGTAACAACTGGCCATTATCCTAGACTGGGTAGTGGGTAAGCTGGCGCCTTACAACGCTATCACAGTTACGGCTATCGCGCGGATCGCGTATCGGTCATCAACCTCACGCGTCTTACATGCGTATCGGAGTTGGTGACGTCAGCAGTGTTGTTGTGATGGGCTTGCGATTTGCGAGATTTGCGTATTTAATACCTACACATTAGTTACTTTCCTGATAATTCGAGAAACTATGAGAAAGTTATAATTATGAAAATATAATGCACGACATGGATTAAAAGTCTGCAATGGTCTAAGCTCCATAGTTATGTAAGTAATATGGGCAGCTACTGTAGTGGCTACTTTTCCTAATTTCCTATAGTGAGCAACTGTGATGTTTGGTCTGTGTGGATTTGAGACTTTAAGCTGAATCTTGAAGTAGCGCGTTTCAGGGATCCAAGGGAAAAATAGTCACCATATTATAACCAAGAGCTGTTATTACGAAACAGCTCTTGGTTATAATATGGTGACTATTTTTCCCTAGCTTCTAGTTTTTTTCTAGGTAAGTACAGGTAGTGACGAGTAGGTCTTTGATCTTGCAATACGAATGACGAGACGCCAAATTCTTGAACAATCTTCTCCCGTTTAGATCAAGTGGGGGTACGGGCCTCGAAGCAATCCTCCTTGTCCTAGATCGGGTAAGGTAAATTGATGATAGCAAAATACTCAATTGTTCTAGGCCGAAGTCCTAGGCCGAAAATGCGCACAGCGACACATCGCAAGACGAGATAAACATATCGACCAATAGCAGCAAATCATCATCTTCCATCCTGTGGTGGCATGCTAGGCCTACAGGTAGTTTTGTTTCTCTGTTCTTAATAAACGAGAAATATTCCGTATATAATCTCCCAAGAATTTCTTGTGTATAGGTATAGTTCTAGTGGATACATAGTAGTATATTATTTTATCTATTTTAAATTTGGAATCAATAAATGACGCAACGCTCTCCCGATCAGTCCGTGAGCTCACCCTGGGGTCATGCCTGAAAATCAGCGCTACAGTTAGCGTCTTAGCTGTAGCATAGAGCTGAGGCAGCGCCCCATTCAGCCGAAGCCTTAGTATTAAGTTAGTATTAATTCTCATGTATTTTTTCTTATTTATGTTATGTTGTTTTGGCTGAATAAATGTTTTTATTATTATTATTATTATTATTCTAAGTGTTCTATCAAATCAGATTCGAGCGGAAACACGGGTAGGCTTAAAAATCCTCTCGCGATCATTGACATCGCGTAATCTTATCATTGCTTTTGACTACAGTAATTATGAATAACATGATATTATAAGCAAAATAAGTAGCTTATCTCGATATTTATTAAACAATAATTGCATTTTTAGGGTTCTGTAGGCATTCGTGTTATGCCTCATGTCGGTCGGTGTCGTATGTCTTTGTGTGACCTAGGTTATCTCATAGACTCTTATCATAAGAGAGATGCAATTTGACATTATTAATTTCATACTTATATTGTACATGCGTAAGTCTGTCTGTCTTTCTGTTACGTTTTCACGGCTAAACCTCCAAACTGATTTGGTTGCAATTTATATCCCTAAAAAATCTATGGTTCTCATGGGATTTGTAACAACAGAGCTAACGTTAACGTCCGCTTGTCATAAAATAAAATCTTGAAAATTATTATGTAATGCAATCTATTGTGCATTTCGGCAAGTAGCGAAGCTGAAATGTCGCTGTGGCATGGGCACGTAGTTCGAAGAGCCGATGGACGTTGGCGTCCCAAGGTGCTGGAATAGCGATCATGCACTAGAGAGCGCAGTGTTGGTCTGGTCAACCCCTCATTAGGTAGACTGACGGCATTAACCGTCACAGGGCTTCGCCAGATTCAGCTCAGAATTGTGATGTTTGGAACACCCTACAAGTAGTAGTGGACGTCCATCGGCTAATATGATGATAATGATTCTATTTTGTATTATGTAAATCTTGATAATTTTGTATTATCCATTCCATCTTTCTGAACCATCTAAACGATTTTGTTTGGATCGATGAAAAAATAGCAATCGGTACATATTTATTTTTAACGAAGAAAAAAAACTAATGCAAAAGAGCATGTAATACAATAACGGAACCCTACACTACGTGTGGCCAGACACGCAGTCAAGCGGCTTAATTATTTTTAGATAAATACAAAAAAAATCGAGATGTTTCTTAGTATCATCATTCCTTAAATTCCTCATTGCCTGAAGACAAAAGTGTTTGAACCGTGCATGTTGCCAAATATGACCTATGGTTGCGAGATGTAATCGCAAAGTCTCAGAGTCACTCAGCGGACGATGAAACAAGCTCGGAGTTTAGCTGCGTGATCGAATCAGAAATGAGGAGATCTGTAGAAGAACCAAAGTCACCGATATAGTTCAACTAGTCGCGCAACTGAATGGCAATGGGTGGACCACATAGTGGTTGGTGTCCCAATATCTTGGAAAGGCACACAGAAAGTAGTGTTGTTCGACACCACTTGGAATGACAATATTAAGCAAATCGCAGGCTGTTGACATACCTATGTTATAAGTTCGACAGTGTAAATTAGCCTAACACGATACTATAGATGAGATGATGCTAGATGTTCGACCTCGTTCGTTGTTGACAAATTTATTAACTCAATAGCGTGAGTTTCTAATTCGTCTCTATCTCTCTCAGTCCAACACGATACTATAGATGATATGATAATGGAGATATATAAAGAAAGAGAAGAATTCGAACATCAATTAATGGTTATAAATACATCGTTAGGGAATAGCGCTTGTACTCGTACTGTAACTAAGTTTTACATTGCCTTTATCAAGCCATATACCTAACCCTCAATTAGGCGTGAATCCGAAATTCGTACAGCATTTACAACTGATTGCACAGTTTACGGAGATTGCTCAGTTGCTCACAGTCCGCATTTCCAACCGAGCAACTTTTGAATTAGTTCGCCCAATTTTGCACTAATACTGCTCACTCGTATCCCGGCCTTGCGTGACGGTATACGGGGAACAAACAAACTGGGTCGCAGTATAAACAGTTTATCATTTACGATTAAAATGATAAAACCGCCGAATTATGAAAATGATGAGGGCGGATCTACGAAAAAGAAATTAGGGAACGCATAGTCTTGTAATGCCCCAATTCCCAGAGTTCCGCGAAAACGTATTCTGGATAAAATGTCGCATGATCGGTTTTGTTTAACGAATAGCAGTTAAGCTGTTACGGTATTTACGGGAGAGTATAAAATGTTTTCATACAACAGGGATAGAAATCTCGCCAAATTTCTAATCCGCTCTTAACACGAGGCGAATGACTGCGCATTAAACAGAAACACAAATCTCAACGGGGCTATAAAACTTCGGACTTCGGCATGTTGCAACTTTAGAGTGGACTAAAAGTTTGGCGCTGACCATACCTGATAAGTATTTTTTAGTATTTTTTTAGACTCTCTACGGTATCTGAAGTCTTCAACCTGTTATTAAACAAGGGATTGTAGACGTATCGAGCTGCCCGTTTTTTAATCCTAATTTTAGGTCATAAAGATTTATAAAATTCTATAATATTCATACTCGAAAGAAAAAGATTTCAAAGGTCTGAAGTAACATTAACGCGAGCTTTTTGATTCAATACAGAAGAAAAGAGAGAGTAGCACCTAATTAATCATAGCATATGACAACTAGATACATTTCAAAGTGTAGATTGATAACGAAAAATGAAAATAATTCAATATACACTGTTACTGGGATAAATAATGGCACGATATAAACAAAAGATTCATTGCCAAAAGGTCAGTGGATGAAAAATTGAGATAAGATAAAAATAACAGTAGCAAAAAAACAAATAAGTTAAAGTTGTTTATATGTATAAACCAACTTTTATCATCTTTCACTCCAAATAATCACCATATTTACAAAACAGAGAAATGAAAGCAAAACATTTCGCCTCTTCGCCGCTGGTTTATCAAAGTGGATAATAATAGCTCGCTGTAATGAAATGCAGGCGGATTCGATACAACAATCCTAATTCCTATTTCCTTATGCCGAAATCCTCAACATAAAACTGTCATGAATAGAAATTGTTCGTTAAAGCTGTATTTCCGCGGTTCATGTCGGTCTCGCATGTCGCATCCTGCCTCGCGAACTTCCCGCCCATAAAGAACGTTTTATGTCACGTGTCAGAGGCGCCATCTTTGTTCAGCGACCGAGGCATACCCTCAAACTGTGACACCCCTAAATCCATATGCGTTTTGTCCTCGGAATAAGGTCCAAAATTCCCTAATTTTTTTTGTTCAGCGAATTCCACGTAGCAAACTTATAAAAAAATTCGAGTCGTCTGTATCGATTGTGCCAACTGGTGCTTACCTCCGATCTCGATTATTCAATTGGTGTGTTAATCGTTCTCTCGATTGCTGGAAACGTAGCGTCTATACTGATAGGTAACGCGCTGTTCGGGTTTTGTTTGTTTTGCAGGCATTACTTAACCACTAGACTAACGACTTTGCTACTTTGTGAAGTTGTACTTTGGTAAATTAATGTTGTTGTTTCAATGACATCGGATGGTTCATTCATAGATAGCGCGCCATTTTATTTTATTTGTTTTTATCAAACACTAGAAAGGATATATATCCTAGGTATCTTAGGATATGAATAAAGTATTATTTATTATTATTATTCATCGTTTTTGATGACCTATTAAGTTTTAATGACGTTTACTAATTTAAACATTATTAGGATAAGCCTACGGTAGCCTGAAATAATAAATCACATATAAATAATCACATTATAGCATACCTGTCGTGTGTTTTAATATAATAATAATTAGATTCATTATCATTATTAACAGCATCAGCCCATTTTAAATCAATTCAAGATTCAATATATCCTCCATCCTTATAGGAAAGTTGAATAATGTTAAAATCATTGACGAGTTAAGAGATTACGTCCCCGTGTCTCAAAGATCATCATATGTTTTCGGTCGATAAAGAGACAAAACATCATCGCCGCCAATCCTCATTGGAGCAACGTGATGGGTTTACGTCCCAATTTCCTTTATAGAAGAAGGGAAGCCTGCTCCTGTAGTAAGCCTACAGTACAAAAAGAAACCGCTTAAACTAGCTTTACTAGGTCTTGATCTAGAGTGACTGTTCAAATATTCACCTAAAATATTAAGCCCTTCTCTTACTTCCCTTGGGACAAAGGATTTAAAACATCACTATTAGCAGTGGTATAGTCATATCCGTCAATAAATCTACGTTTAATGTTCTGCGTGCCTCGTAAAAATTTGATCGGTGCCATTATGGAAGCAATGCGATTTTTTGTTGGTATTTTCAAATTGAACCCCTTTTTTATGATTGGATCAAATTCCGCCGCCATTTTTGCCATTGTTTGTCTGTCAATTGAATTCTTTGCGTACATGGAATAGATCAAGAGGAATTTTTGTCTGCACTAGATACTATTAAAATTATGTGGGTATTTTACTAATAGAAATAACATGAGGCGACAATACGATATACTTATTTCATAATCACCACAAACAGATAGACAACTATCTTTTTATAAGTTCTTAAAGTTATACCTACTACCGCCTCTTTCAAATAAGCCATAAGACAACGAACAATGTAGGTAAAAAAAATAAAAATTCAGTTAAGTAAATAAAAACCAGTTAGAAAATAACTAATATTGACAATCAATTGATCCAGTAGGTACATTAGTATTGTGTACAAGAAAATACTCCAATTAACATTGATTTAACAAATCTATGCAAATCTATATTGACGTCATTAATTAACAAGCGATCTATAATTATATCAATCGGATCTATTTATTAATAAACTTATTAGTTTAATAAGTGTTAACATTAGAGCACGCTCATAGCACGTGACAAGAGTGGCAACGGTAATTGGCGGCATCTCTCTTAATTAGCCACGGCTATAATAAACAATATTAAACGTTATCACTTGTAGATTACACTTGTTTACTGCTTGTTACGGTGTTAGTGGGTAAACTACACCAAGCTAGAGTATTAGTATTAGTGATAGCCCGGTGGAAATGACCCCTAACTCCGATTTTGGAAGGTGTTTGAATCCGGTCCGGGGCATGCACCTCTAACTTTTCAGTTGTGTGCATTTTAAGAATTTAAATATCACGTGTATCAAACGGTGAAGGAAAACATCGTGAGGAAACCTGCTAATCCGCATTGGGCCGGCGTGGTGGACCATTGGCCTATCTCATTCTGAGAGGAGACTTGAGCTCAGAAGTAAGCCGAATATGGGTTGATTAGTATTAGTTAATGTTATACTGGTTTAATTAAAATGCTTATTTGCTTTATTTATGCGCAGAATATGGAATACGCACAATAAATAGAGATGTGGTAAGGTACCCCTTTAGTTCCTTTATGATGAAAAGTTGAAATCTTAACACAACCATAGATAACAGATATGAATGCTGAAGGTCCGAGACCGTTTTGTTTGGAAGTCTATGCAAGAAACCTATATCCACCAGTATACGTCCATCGACTGATAATGATGATGATGATGATGATAGGTATGAAATGGCAACTGTAGAGAACTTTAGAGAGAAATAATATAAAAATGGCAACTGTATAGAATTTCCGAGAGAAATAATACAAAAAATACATTAGGTAATACTTACCTTGGATCTGAAACTCGAAACCTCCCAAAGCCACTGACCACTGGTATGTGCTGCATTTTTTACTTAATCACCAATAAACCAAGAAGAAAGTTAAGCTCAGTCTTTGTAGGAACCGATTTGAAATATATTAATTTTAATTTACGTAATTTTAAAGCTCTGAATGTAGCTGTGAATTAGTCTGTTTTATGGTCGCCGGCTTAATAGACTACAAGCCTATGGACAAAATTAACCTGTGAAATGAACCAACGTAAATAACGCTTAAAAGGCTGTTACTGTATCAGAAAATAACTCTGAGCACTATGCCGTCATTTCTGAGCTCAAAAAACATTACCCTCCTTCTGTCGGCTAAAAATTTAAGAAAGATTTTTGTACCGAATAAACTATTGAACGTATTTGACAAATTCTTTCACCGTTAGAAAGCTACATTATCAGGTAATAACATAGGCTATATTTTATCCCCATATTTCCACGAGAATGGGAGCTACGCGAGTGAAACCGCTAAGTTCAACTAGTTTAATCTCAGTGCCTTTCTCAATACCTTTCTATGTACCGTAGGTACCTACTATTAGCAAAATAGAGCGTAATAGGGTAAAAATTCTAGGCGTTATGATAATGGACATTATCATAGCTTAATAAACTATTAGGTATTTATCAATGGCCGTGAATAATGAACATGTGATAGGTACGTTTGTGATGTCTACGTGACCGCGTCGATGTGTGGTTTGACCCGGATTTGTTGTATTTTTCCCTTACTATCTGGCAGGTTCGTTGATGACACTCCCATGATATGCGGGCGACGAGGGGAAGACTGCGCGGGTGTCAAATCGTGCGTGCGGGGAAGTTAGGAGTGTGCGAGGTTTTTCAGTCATCGCTACACGCCCCCCGGCCCGCTCACGCATCGGGAGTGTTACGAACGAAGTTACCAAGCTATAGTATCCTTGCGCTCGAAGTCCTTTTACATTCTAGGACATCAAAACAAAAATCCCGATTTTCAATGCTGAAAGGCGGTTGTAAATGATAATATTTTATTCTGACAGTGTTTCGTGCAATAATTGTTGATATTACTGTTCCACATGACGATAATCTGGTTAAGGCTGAAACAGAAAAGTTATCAAAATACTTGGACTTTGCTCACGAGATTACCGCCATGTGCAATGTTGAGTCAACTATTATTGTTCCATTAGTCGTTTCAGTCAATGGTCATATAGCGAAAATCTTCGACCAACACCAAATGACGCTTTGCTTAAATACTGCAAGGGTCGGATACAAAAGGCAGTGATTCTTGAGACGGCGCGTATTGACTCACTCAAATGTCAGCGGGAGAGTTGATTTTTTTTAAATTTTAATAGTGTTTTGTATTTTATTAACATTGATAAAATTAAAAAAAAAACACTAAATAAATGAGAGAAATGTAGATATTTGACTCTGTAACGGTAACTGCCTATCAGATGTTAATGATCTCTTTTAACCGTCAAGAGATAGATAGAGATAGACAATAAGAAGAGGGCACTTTTGATAGTTCCAATTTTGGTCACGCGCAAACTTATCGTGCACTCTAGAAGCAACATTCCCCAGAGGGAGAAACTGCATTTTCTCCCCAGCGGGAGAATTTGTCATCTTTTCAATCGTCGAATCGCCTGTACTCATATAGTTAATTAAGCATTTAGGTGATCGGGATGGTTTCTGAGTCTAGCTTTGTAGTTGTTGTTATTGGATTTTATTTCTTCTTTCACCGTTTTCAGAAACCAAAGCGCTTTCGACGCTTGCTTCAAGTCTACGTAATTCTGAGCTCTTTGAATAATATTAGTGTTGAAGTTAATTATAAAACCCAGGACCTTAGGATCTGAAACGACATTTACGCTACTGAATCCTCAAGGCATTACAATTCAAAGCTATTAGGTACCTATTTGTAAATGAGCTAGTTGGAAACTATTCCCTTCCCTTTCCGTTATAAAAATGCTCTAACTGCGCGAGGTTGACCTAAATAATACAGACAAAACCATGGGCTAAAGCGTGTATATGATAAGTCTGGTTTATTACGTTGATTTATTTCATCATATCGCTCAACAGATAGGGTTGCCATTTTGAGACGGCGGCGGACTTTGGACCGAGATTGTCTTGCCGGACATCGTTATTACACATTTAAACGTACCTATTAATATAACATATGTAGTTCAAAATATGTTCTGGGAAATTACGAGAATTTTGTCACCCAACTACGTAAACGCCCGCGACTGCGTCTGCGTAGAACATCCAAACCATTTCAAAAAACAGATTCTTATGAAAAGCTTCCACTCCTATTTCCCGCCTTAAAATATTTTCTATCCTAGCTGACGCCGCGCAGTTTCACCCATGTGGTTCCCGTTCCCGTTGGAATACGGGGATAATTATAGCCTATAGCCTTCCTTGATAAATGGGCTATCTAACAATGAAATAATTTTCAAATGGACCAGTTCCTGAGATGAGCGCGTGCAAGCAAACAAACAAAGTTTTCAGCTTTATAATATTAGTATGGATGAGTCTATAAGTCACAAAAGGACTGAGGAGAGGGACTAGCTAAGACAGCTTAGTAGTTACGAATGGAAAATTGAGGTTGAATAGGTTAGGAGAATTAGTAGAATAGATTAGAGGAGGAGGAGGAGGAATAGGTTAGGAGAATTAGTAGAATAGATTGAAATAGAATGGCTTGTAGACCTACATCAATGGCCAAGATAATATTTTGAAGACTGCTTTTACATTTTTCTGACGGCCTCCGTGGCGCAGTGGTATGCGTGCGTATGGTATGGTGGACTTAAAAGACGAAGGTCTTGGGTTCGATCCCCGGCTGGGCCGATTGAAGTTTTCTTAATTGGTCCAGGTCTGGCTGGTGGGAGGCTTCGGCCGTGACTAGTTACCAACCTACCGACAAAGACGTACCGCCAAGCGATTTAGGGTTCCGCTATGATGTCGTGTAGAAACCGAAAGGGGTGTGATTTTTCATCCTCCTAACAAGTTAGCCCGCTTCCATCTTAGATTGCATCATCACTTACCATCAGGTGACATTGTAGTCAAGGGCTAACTTGTAAAGAATAAAAAAAAAACCATAACTACGATACGTAGTTTAAATATACTGGAATATCACATGGCAACAGCAATTTAAATAGATCGATAAGTATATCGTTCAAATTACAAAATTTCTTTGGTTCTTTCAGTTCAAAATTTCTTTGATAAGCGATACGACACTGGATTGGCACCGCCTTCAAACTTATCAGAAGGCAACACATAAATGTGCAAACCTGGAGCATAGCAACAACTTCACTAAGTTCAATACCTACATATTCTTATCAAAATCGGACGAGTTTTTGAGTTTTCACTGGGTGTGATAAAAGTTGATAAATTTGTTTTTCACTTTCACTGCCAAGATAATAATAATCACCTTATCTGAAGTGAATGTGAAATTATACCTACCTCATTAATTATTTTCTAATTTGTCAGCATTTTCCTGAATTTACTTATATACCTATAATGATATTATTTGCTAAAAACAACTTGACGATAAAAATATTTTCAAAGTTAGAGAAAGTCTTGACTAAAAGAAAGAAAAGAATGAATACGTATCACCAAATCGATTACAGTTCGTTGCATGTAGGATGGTGCGGGTGACAGTTCGTTTCACTCTTGAAAGTTTGCCGCGATTCACGACAATAGTATATATTATGAGCGTCATACAAGCGACTGTCACCATACGCTTGCTATCTGAAAAACACTTTAGCCAACTGTAGAAGATACAAAATTAAAAAAAAAACGTAAACATTCCTAATATTATATAACTGTAAAGAATTTTGATAGACATTTCGTTCATCGACGAAACCCTTCCGTATTTATGCGAATGGAAGTTCTGCTGACAACGTAATAACTTGGCAACTTTATGACATGATTAGACGCGATAGATTGCCGTCTGCTAACTCATTCGGCAGGGTCGCCGGTACGCTGATAATTTGTGCGATAGCATTTTCATATTGCGAATTAAAACGGCGCATGCATATCTGATAAAACTCCCGTTTACCACCATTACGTTATAATAACTAAACAGCTAGGGGAAGGACAGAAATCCGAGAGGTTATAGGTGCGAATCCCGGCACACAGACTTTTCGCCAGTCTTTTTAAAATGGCTCCTATTTTTTTTTTATTGAGAAAGAACACAATAAGGAACTTAAGCTAACTTATCCTAATAACTATACAAATCATGCCCACGTGGAATGGTGGCAAGAAGGCTGCATTTCCGCGCTGGACAGCTCGGCTGATCCTTTGAGCAAAAAATGAGCCAGCCCTTATGTCACCAGCTCCTATTTATATATCCGACGTAAGAAAGTGTTTGAGAAATTTGACGTGAAACAGTCGCAGGGATTCGCTGGATGCAGGTAGCTCAGGATTGAGATGTTTGGAAGTCCCTACAAAAGGCCTATGTACTGCAGTGGACGTCTATCGGCTGATATGATGACGATGAAGTTTCACGTAGGTATCTGTTTATGACATCCTGGCATACCTGGTGCTGTTTTCTGTTTATACTTATACCCCAACTGTCTAATTTATCTTTGATGAACATAATATATATCTTCTAAATCGTGTCTAGTGGACATATATATATAGTTAGAAACCCACTAACTAAGCGGAAAGCTTGTACTTGACTTGGGTATGTCTATAGACAGACGAGCACGCAAATAACGAACCCTAGACGTTTCGGATTTGAGTAAACCTAAACCTTTAACAATGAAGCTATTCAGCATGAAATTGTAAAACATACGTCATGATAATTTAATTTGCCTAAGTAAATTCAATTTCATCAATCCTGTTACAGGTAATATATAATCTTTATGGAAGTCGGTTAAAAGTGCGTGAATAATAATTATAAATACCAACGACCGTGTATCCATAATATACCTTAAAATACTATTCTCGTAAACAAGTGTGTTAGGTCTTTGTTGTCGCATGTCAGTCAGTTTATTTTAACCCAAAGTTTTAGTTCCTGAAGCGCCTCAATATCCCGCCAACCCATGTGCGTGTTTCACGTGTATACTATAAAATCCTTTGCATATAGCCAATTAAAGCGTTATTCTAAACATCCACATAATATCAATAGTTTTAATAGGCTTAATAGACATGTATATTGCATTTTTTTTGCTGAAAAAAGGCTAACTTACCGGCATTTCGTCCAAAAACCCGCGTAGTCCGGCTGCCGCGCCCGCCCTACCGCCGTGAGCAGCGAGCCTCC
The DNA here is from genome assembly GCF_947172395.1 of Bicyclus anynana. Lineage (NCBI taxonomy): Eukaryota > Metazoa > Arthropoda > Insecta > Lepidoptera > Nymphalidae > Bicyclus > Bicyclus anynana. Next base: position 15,212,065 of record NC_069092.1, on the reverse strand, counting down.
ACTGTGCCAGCTCACCACCTGGCCCCATCTGAAGCCTACTTGCGTGACTTCCACCAGCCCTCTTCGACAACCCAAAACCAACCCAACCACCTTCGCATTTAAAATCCAAATCCGTCTGGCAAGCTACACCGCGATTTACATTCGAATTTGATGTGTCTTCGACATCCGCATTAGTTATTACAGCGACATCTCCCTCACTAGCGACTCTACCGCTATCACCACAAGACTCCGATTTGTTACCGTCATCATATATCACTGCATTATCAAATTTTTCCTTTATCGAATTAATAATGGCCTTCCTTGCCAATTCATACTTAGCTTTCGACTGCCTTTCCCTCCATTTCCCAAGTACTGTGTCTTTTGGATCTTTTCCGCGTTTTAATTTACGATTGGTGTTTGCCAACGGGAATTCACTTTCTTTATTTTGTGTGCTCGTTGATTTATCTTTTGTTTGAGCTTTCGCCATGTTTGTATTATCTTTGTCATTCGTGGTATCTATATTCGGAATATGTTGATGATTTATGTCGAAGTTGTTACAATATGTCACAAGATTCCACAACATTACACCGTGCCCATCTATCGGTGCCCTAGATCTTGGTATTAATGAGTTGACACTTTGGGACATTTTAAAGTTTTAAACTATCCAATTTATTCAACTTTTGCTGTAGCAACTTTAACTTTTACAAAATTTACCACAATACAGAACACCTTAAATTACAAAAGGTGATTTTGTCTAGATACATCGCGTTCATTTCAATACCTACATTATACACCCTCAATTATTGTACCTAAAAAACTGACTTTAAAATATACTAATAAACTCGAAAAACGTTGCCACCAAAGTTTCTAAGGCGTAGGTGTGAATTCTTCAATTTTCCCAACTAAACTGAAGATCTTTAAGTCGTTTAGTAAACTGCAAGTCAGTAACCCAATTTACTCCACCATATACGACACACTCAGCATTTTTCAATACGTATTATCCATACAATTTGTAAAACGACAACAATAGCTTTTGTACCTTGGATTAATGATAATCTACTTTCTTTTAGTAGGTCAGTGTGTTGATAAGGAACTGGGTGAACATCATTTTGCATTAAATGTTAACGTTCGGTAAAACGTATGATGTCTGGGGCCTTAGCCATATGGCACATCGGTTCTCTTTCTACAAACGCTAACGCTTCATAAACTAACAAAATGTATGGGAGTGACAGATCCGATCGACAACTTGATCACGTGACCTGTCGATAGTAATTGTCATTCCCATACATTTTTAATGTTCGTTAGCTTAGTGCGTTAGCTTTTGTAGAAAGAAAATCGACTTGCCACATGGCTAAGGCCACTGCCCCCCTAGCCAAGTGGCATGTCGATTCTCTTTCTACGATCGCTAACGCTTTGAAAACTAGAAAGATGTACGGGAATGACATTTGCTATCGACAGGTCATGTGATCAAGATCTGTCATTCCCAGGGTTTTTAAATATTTCATTACTAGCGAACGCCTGCGTTTTTATCCTCGTGAAAAACGGATTAATTTTATGGTATCTTATCTAATAGTGTTTTGGAGATAAACTATTAGACAAACGCTAGTTTAAGCGTTTTATCACGGTTTTATCTATATTCTTTGTAAACATAAGTCAGTGAAACGGATTAATGGGTTTCTATGAAAAATTTATGAATTAAAATTAAAGCGAAGTCCATTACATGTACGTTCCATCGATGATTTTGTACAAAATACACTTTTAGCAGAAATGAAACCTAGAAACCTACGATATCGCGTGGAAATTTTTAGGCATTGCGTATTTTTTTTTTATTTCATCTGAAAGTTTGTCTCGAATAGATTTTGAAATGGTTAAACGGATTTCAATGTTATTTTAGGATTTTAAAAAAAAATTTCGACTTTAATTTCCCTACAAGCTAAGGTTAATAAAAAGGCAGTAAGCCCTCATTCGTGCGAGAGCTTTATTAACGGACGTTAGCTAAAGCGTTCCAATACAACAAACGCATTCCCAAGCATATGTTCACACAGCGTTTTTAAAACAGGACGCTTTCTATCGAGCAGTGTCGCATTTTCAATTTTGGGCGTTGGAAATAGACCTTCATTTAACTTAATAAATGTGAACCAGTGGCGTAGCTTGCCTTGGCCCAATATACGAGTGGCAAATCTCGAAAATCTCTTTAGCAGTGTTTTCTCCAGGAAGCATCCACATTAAGTGAGATTGTAGATTCAATTTGGCTAATTTCTGTTTTCACACTAAACGGGCATGTAGTTCATGGGGCCCGTGTCATTGATACGGCTGACACGGCGTTAGCTACGCCCCTGATTAGAACGCTATATCAACGTCCGTTAAAAAAACTCTCGTGCGAATGAGGGCTAAGGACCAACCTTCCGAACCGCTAGTATAGTCACTACATAAACATACTTGAGGTTTCAAAAGTGCTTGTAAAGTGAGCCTACTTAAAATAAATGATGTATGATTCGATTTGAACGATATCCCCGTCCAACATTATTACCGAATGCATTGCTCAGAGTCAATATCTTTGCATTGATAAGGTAAGTTTAGAACTTCGTGTGTTGCCTAGCAAAATATATTATAATGGGTTCATTGAATTCGCTGAACAGTTTGCAGACATCTGGGGCCATCTGTACACCGTTTATCGGGGAGGAGCTATTAATCATATTTCATATTGAATGTTTAGCTATTTAACTATGAATATCACAATTATATTATGATAATATATATCTAACTGCCGCATCGGTTGAGAGGTTAGTCTATGTGACTTTGGACCGTAAAGTCCGCGGTTTGAGTCCTGAGTCGAGCTTTGAAGTAATAGAATAGAATAGAATAGAATCTCTTTATTATTAATAAGCCTTTCTTCTAAGAAATGTTCAGTAATATTCTCAGGCCTTGGGAAGTTGGTGTAACACTCCCGTGCCTTGAAGAGCACTTTAAGCCGTCGATCCTAGTCATTAATATTAACTGATAATGATCGCTACCAACGTTAACTTGACACCTGGCTACCAAATACAATCAAACAAACAACGTCATTCGAGCCAGGTGTCAAGTAAATCCGCACGAGCTGTAATAGCTGATGTACCAATACATAGTTTTTGCAATCATTTAACATTATTTTTTCAAAAAACAAACAAAATTGTATAATCGTCATTTTACTATTTTTAGAATAGTAATACCTATTGTTATAATGTAAGTTAACATAATAGTGAAATAATCATGTTAGATAGATGGTTGTAGAAACAAAAAAAACTTTGCACTTAATGAAAAATTACATTGTCATGGTACATTTGATTGAGACAATCGTTTTAGATAATGTCAAAAATGAGAAATCCATGAAAAACTGCATAGTCTTTGCAATGCAGTGCATGCTATGTATGTCTTGGCTTATGAATGATACGTCGAGATACATAATAACCCGGCAGTATATGACGTCATGGGTTGAATGCCCCTCAGTGCATTTCATGACATCATACAGAAACGCGAGACAGTTGCCGGTGGTTACGTGAAGATGTTCTACGCCGTAGATCGTAGCAAGGCAGCTACGATGTTGTAGCGCACCGGTGTCATTGACTTTTAAAATAAATGTGTAAATATCATAAAAACTCAGTTATGAAATTAAAAAAATATCATAACCACATTGATTATCTATGTGCATACTGTAATAAAAAATACATTGTAACATTGATATCCTTAACATTTTTTTACTTTAGTTTTTTTAGAATATTTGCCGTATATTTTAAATATGACTAATATTAACTTAAATTAAAAAAATAACCACATTGATTATTTATGTGCATACTGTAATAAAATAATACATTGTAACATTGTTGTCCTTTACATTTTTTTACTATATTTTTTTAGAATATTTGCCGTATATTTTAAATATGGCCAATATTACCATTTCCCTCCAACTAGTCGGGAAAGACTGTATTAAGAGTAGGAATGGGTACGACAATAGTCCAACGGGGCGGGGATCGAATCACCACTCCTCGGTGATGAGTCAAATGAGTCAAAATCATTGTCCAGTTAGATGCTGCACCAGCTCTGTGTTATTGGGTATTAAGAATCAGAGATTGTACTCAAATGAGGCTTTTTATATAGATAATTAGGTAAAGTTACACTGCATAGTGCATAAGCTAATTTGTATGCCGAAAAAATCAAAGCTTCCCACGGTATTTGTAAGAAACAGTAAGTAACTAAAAGATATAAGTTTACTGTTTTTATTTAAACGTCATTACATTTGCAAATTTTTGTTCACTATTCTCATTTATTTATCTCGTAAGATTAAGATTTTTGTAGTTTCCGATTTTATTATATACTAGCTGACGACGCGCGGTTTCACCTGCGTGGTTCCCGTTTCCGTAAGGATACGGGAATACTATATAGTCTATAGCCTTCCTCGATAAATGGGCTGTCTAACACTTAAAGAATTTTTAAAATCAGACCAGTAGTTCCTGAGTTTTCTGATTCTATACATATATAACGGAATTAGCGCGTTCAAGCAAACAAACAAACAAACTCTTTAGCTTTATTATATTAGTATAGATAATAGATATTTATATTTTTTATGCACTATTTATTTGTGAAGTATATTACGTAAATTAATGTAAAATTTTCTCCATCAGTAGTAAGTAATGCATCTATTTGTATACCTTTAAGACAGAATTTTTATTGTAGTTACATTTAATATAACACTAGAGAAATGTAGGTCGAGTCGTCTGTGCGTTTGGACTTCGCCCGTCTGGCACCAACCACGATGCGTTGACCCAACAACTTTCCACGCTCGGCCGGTACAAACCCGACAGCCAACTGAGACAATACCTAATAACTAACAACATGACAATAACTTATCTCCAATACTAACTCATTGGCCCTGTAGTTGTAGTTTAACTACAGACAAAGGGATGCTGACAGTTTTTTGAATTGTATATAAATTAAGAGTATACTAATAGTAAAGCAATTTTGTAAAAGCAACAGGGTATCTGCGATCATTAATTTCGGAGCTACATCGATTTAAGGGATCAGATTTGCGGCGCTTCCGCGGATCCCTGAAAAACGCCCCATACAAAATGGTACGAACTAATGACGTCTAAGGCACTTAATGATCGTTAGATTTGCATGGGCGTTTTAACAAAATTATTAATATCTTTGTTATTTCTGCGTTTACGTTTATAGTTCATACATTAAAAAATGTCACATTTAATGTAAGGAAACTAAAACTGTTTGAATTTTCATCTAATTACGATAAAAGATTTTTTATAGATTTTGAAATTTTATACTCTTATTTATTTTGCAAATATCCAGTCAATCTTTGCTTTTTATGTATAAATTAGTAAACACCTTATTTACCCGAATTCATTATAAAAATCAATATATTATTTCAAACCTAGTCATCATCCCCATTATGTACATAATACAAAATTATGACCTTATCACAAAGAGTGTCCTCTTCCAGACAACAGGCAGTGTTCAAACTTACAATATTATATATGTAATTATGTAATTGCAAAGACATTGTAAGTATCAATCAATCTAAGAGCGTGTATATATTATCACAAAAGTTTAAAGTCTACTGCAAGAAAATACCACTAACATGTTTTCATTATTTGTTATCGTTGGATTAACTGTGAGTAGCTGTGATTAAAAATTAACACATTTATTTTGTATAACTTCTATTTAAATCAATCAATTTGATTAAGTCTGTCCCTTATCGCACCTACATCCGGTTGCCATAGAAGTTATGAGCGATGTAGGGACTACATAAGACAACGACATAAACGAGGTATTGTACCTAGTATAATAATTATGTATGCAAGCTGATATGCTGCCAAAATGATATACCTAGCTTAAGGAATATTAGCTTTTCTTTTACAGGCGACAGTTGTAGGAACATTTTTTGATACTTGAGCTAGCTAGAACATGGGATGCCTCTCCAATCTCTCCCGATATCAATTGGTTTTAGGTCTATTATATTTCTTTATGGAAATTCACTGAATTACACATAATTAGTTTGATATATTACACAATTACATAGTCAGAAATAAATGTAATTCAATGTAATTTACAAACCGTGCTATCCTTGGAAGCAAAAAAAAAACTGCTAATATATATTACACCAGCGGACGCCTGCGACTTCGTCCGCGTGAAAGTCGATGTAAACTTTCAACTACCATTACCCTACACTATCTTGCCCTACTCTACCCCTACCCCTACCCTACCCATTAAGGCTGCACACGCGACGGAAGCTTAAAAAAATGGAGTAACTTCTCCCCTTTTCCCAACATTTCCCTTCACTGCTCTCCAATTGATCGTAGCGTGATGAAAAGTATACTGTAACTTGCCCAGGAGTATGAAGAACAATTGTACCAAGTTTGGTTAAAATCCGTCGAGTACTTTTGTTTCTATAACGAACATACAGACAGACAGACGAAAAATTTACTGATTGCATTTTTGGCATCAGTATCGATAACTAAACACCCCCTGATAGTTATTTTGGAAATATATTTCATGTACAGAATTGACCTCTCTACAAATTTATTATAAGTATAGATATATAATCATAACAATTTACAGTTTAGTAGCAGCGCAACTGCGTTTCGAACTGTTTGCGAACTGGAGATAACAACCGTAATCTACGTCTACAGCTCGTCTGACCTACAACTGCACAGCCTTGGACGATAGACGGATACAGAAACCACTATTATCAATGATAACGTTCGTAAAACTGGATTTTGTTCTTTATAAAAACAAATATTTGGTTCGTATATGTACGTGAAGTTGTTCACGTAAGTAATTATAAAAAAAAATATTATATTTTGTGTCGATTACCCTAATATAGAACCTAAAGCCCTTAAGAACTGAAGACCCTTTATCGCACGGATGTTGAGTGGAAAGTAAGCCTTTAAGTTTCTTTTTGTGTAATAGTAAATGTTTCACGTGAAATTCCGTTTATAAATAAATAAATCAAGATCTGTCATTCCCATACATTTATCTAGTTTTCGAAGCGTTAGCGATCGTAGAAAGAATCAATGCGCCACTTGGCTAGGGGGGCTGTACATACAAACTTTCGCCTGCATAATATAATACTCGTAGTGTGATTTGCTCCTCCTCCTTAATAGGATCGCAGCAGAATCGATCAGGCAAGCGTAAAAGCTCTGGTAGAGTCAAGTCACCTAAAAGAAGGCAGCTGGACGAGACATCTCTCTAAGACCTTAAAACTCACTTAACACACAGAAAAACTAGTATGTGGATTGATTAAAATCAATTCCGTGCATTCGATTGTTGTACAAAGGCACAAAATTTATTAATTTTAAGTAAGTATCAAAGCTTAGTTTATCGTAGGTACAAGCAGTGTTAGTTTACAACCTCTTTTGAAACGTCAGGTTATGTTAAGAATTAATTAAGTGAATTGGTGTTAATTGTAGTCGGAAACTTGAAATTAATGTTTCGAGGGTTCCAAACTAGAGGTTGCTAAAACAACAAAAAAAATGTTGGCAACCATTTTCTAAACGCACTTTGGCCCCAGGTCCATGAAGAACCTACAACAAACTCAGCCAGGATATTTTAAGCAAGACATCTCCAAAACACATAAAAAAATTTAGAAAAATTCTCAGAAAAACTGGTAACTACTAAATAGCCTACTATAGACATTTGTTGCGGTTCTGAAAAAATAAATTAATTTATCATTAATTATTAATCGTGGCAATTAGATATAACTGGCCAACTCTCAATCACTACGTAGTTATGAGCAATGGGTTTCTCTTATCGCGGCAGCCGGAACTGTCCTAATGTGAATGGTCCGACCGATGTAGACTTTGGCAGACACGCGCGAGACGGCTGACCGCCAAATGCGTTGGACATTCATTGATAAGCGAACAACAATACTGCCTTTTCCGGTTCAGGGGAGAAATTGTATGCAACGTACCCCTGTGACAAAATGTGAGACCAGTGGGTCAAGTAAATCTACGCAATAATAACAGAGTGGAGAACATAAGTTTGAGTACAATTATTGTATCAACAAAATTAATTTCATTTAAAAATTATACTAAGATAATGCAATGACGAGTAACAGAATACAATATTTGGGTACACTTGTTTCATTGGGCCTATTAGATTTATAATTATTATCAATGCCAAAATAGTGGTAGACTAAAATACGAAATTACTAGACTATTTGCATTGAGCACGGGTGCAATTAATAAGTAAGCAAAACATCACCTTTATTAATAATATATTTCACAGTAGTAAGTAAGTAAGACTATACAGTTTTATAACTATTATGATCTCAAACACAAAATACGGATCGTATTACATGTGAGCATCAATAAATTAATTACCCAACAAATATTCTACTCATCACTACTGCTGCTGGACATAGTCCTTTGTAGGGATTTTCAAATACAACAGTATTGAGCTTTAATAGATATTTGTATTGACATTCAAATTTAGATCGAATTGAGAGGATCACGTAAAAATTTCTGATTGGCCATGCTTACGCCACGCGACATCCATGTCTACTCGTGTCCGTGTAGCTCGATGTCACTAGGCTTGTGTATTTTACGAGTATTTCTGGTGCACATCACGTGCCCCGGTTATTTATAGAACCGGTCACGTCAATATAATTTGAGACGTCATTTTTAATTGAGACTAAATAAATTGGAATTCTTGCGTCTGTTGTCCCAGTATTTATTGGGGTGAAGTTATTTTCCTATTAGATAGTAAGCAAATATTTCATAATGCCTGGAACCACACAGTAAATGTATGTTATTTTAGCTTGACACGTATATAAAACAAAAGAAATCTAAAATTAATTAAATAATTACTTTTTATATGCACTCTTTCAGTTTATATACATTACATATAAGGTAACCTAGCTACGTAACTCTGTAAGTACCTCTAGCTAGAGCTAGACATTTAAACGGATACGCGGGAAAACCCTTATATATAGGTGTCGATATTATTACAATTAAGTGGAGATTTTCCTGCTGTGAGATTACCACTACATCCAAAACCAAAACCGTTTCTGTGGTAAAACGAAATATAGCCCATCTTACTCGTTGATAATGTAGATTTCCATTCGTGAAAGAAGATTTAACAAAATCGGTTTAGTGGCTTAGCCGTGGCTATGTAACAAATAAACTTACTTTGAAGTATGGATAAACTACAAAATAGGTAGGTAAATAGTTAGGTAACTTCGTTAACTAAAATGGTAACGACATATTATGTAGGAAATCACGGCAGTATAATTTATCTTACTATCTCAAGTCAGGTTAATTATGTTATCAATTTTTCTTAATTAACAATTAAGTAACCGTAAATTGGTAATAATGTCGATTTAACATTATAAGTAGGGTGTCTTATTAAAACCTCAGTGATATAATAATTATACCAATCATTGTAATTTTTTTTTATAAAATATTAACTTTTTATTATATAGTCTGGCAAGTTCGTTGATAACACTCCCATGATATGCGGACGACAGGGGGAAAGACTGCGCGTGTGTGAAATCGTGCGTGCGGGGAAATTTTCCTGTCCTGGAAAAGTCCTGCGTTTTTCATTCATCGCTACACGCCCCTCGGCCCGTGCGGCACATCGGGAGTGTTACGAACGAAGTTACCAAGCTATACTTAGATATTGATTTATTAATGCAAAAAAAATAAAAGTACATCTAAAAAAATAATTGGCACACATTGCGACATGGGTACCAATTCGTAATTTAAATCTAAGATCCCAATATAATCGTTTTTTGTTTTTAATAATCCGAAATTCTAAATTCAAGTAACTAAATGAATTTTCTTAATCATCATTTATTTTTACTTATTTGTTCATTGGTACATAGAGAGGCTTACCTACTTACTTAGCACACAAATCTGAACCTATCAATAAAATTTCAATCAATAAAAAACTGGGCCATTTCGGAAAAGTTGCAACGAAGCTCGCCGTTCCAAATATTCTAATGCAAACCATTCCCTACTACACGAGTGTAATCTAGACGAGATACGGCGACCAATTTTTCTGGCAAAGATAACTTTTTGCTTAATAGGCATAACGTTTTTTTGCAAAATAGATTAGACTTATAAATTAGTCATCTAATTTTGTAAACTTATTAAGGTAACTGTAAATGATAACGTAAATTAAATTTTTAGAAATTCAATTAAAACGGTGAAGGAAAAACAAAATATCGCACACCTGAGACTTTTCTTCATTCTCTGCCAATCCGCTTTGGGCCAGCGTGGTGGACTATTAGCCTAACCCCTCTAATTCTGGGAGGAGACTCGTGCTCAGCAGTGATCTGAATATGAGTATAATGATGATGATATAAACAACAATTGTCATTCAAATTATTTAAATACTAGCGGACGCCCGCGACTTCGTCCGCCCTTAGACCTTTTTAATCCAGCCTTTACAGTAGTACCGCTGTAAAAATGGAGTAAATTCTCCTGTTTTCTCAACATTTTTTTCACTGCCCTGCTCCTATTAATCGTAGCGTCATGAAAAGTACACTATAACCTGCCCAGATGCCCACTTCACATCACACTAATATTATAAAGGCGAAAGTTTGTGTGTAAGTTTTTTTTTTTTTTATTCTTTACAAGTTAGCCCTTGACTACAATCTCACCTAATGGTAAGTGATGATGCAGTCTAAGATGGAAGCGGGCTAACTTGTTAGGAGGAGGATGAAAATCCACACCCCTTTCGGTTTCTACACGGCATCGTACCGGAACGCTAAATCGCTTGGCGGTACGTCTTTGCCGGTAGGGTGGTAACTAGCCACGGCCGAAGCCTCCCACCAGCCAGACCTGGACAAATTAAGAAAATCTCAATCTGCCCAGCCGGGGATCGAACCCAGGACCTCCGTCTTGTAAATCCACCGCGCATACCACTGCGCCACGGAGGCCGTCAAAAGTAAGTGTGTAAATGTGAAAAGTGAGGAAGTGTATAAAAGTATGTTTGTTCCTCTTTTACGTTGCGGCTACTGAAGCGATTTGGCTGAAATTTTGAATGGAAATAGATTTTACTCTGGATTAACACATAGGCTACTTTTCATCCCGGAAAAATCCATCGTTCCCGCGGGATTTGTGAAAAACTGAATTCCACGCGAACGAAGTCGCGGGCGTCCGCTAGTGACGAATAATTGTACCAAGTTTCGTTAAAACCCGTCGAGTAGTTTTTGTTTCTATAACGAACATACAGACAGACAAAAATTTTACTGATTGCATTTTTGGCATCAGTATCGATCACTATGTAGTTACTATACTATACCCCCTGATAGTTATTTTGGAGATATATTTCATGTACAGAATTGATCTCTCTACAGATTTATTATACTTAAGTATATATAAAGGAATGCCTACCTATGCTGAAAGGCACACTGTGCTTAGAGATTCTTTAAAAAAATAAAACATAATGTAAAAGATGTAAAAAATGTAATTTCTTATCACAGAATAAAGGCCTTTTTTTATTATTATTATTATAGATGGAGGAATGTTGTGTTTGGTTACCCTACTTCTCCCCTATCAAAGAAACGCGCATCTCGCCCACCGCGCACGTATCACGCACGCAGGCGGGTTATGGCTCCCTATCACGACACCACACCACACAACTCATTTTTACATCTGCATTTATAAGTATTTATTTGTATTATCATATTGATAATACTTATGTACTTATCTCGCATTAACTAAAGGCATGGTTTTTTTATACTTAAATGGAATTAAAACCTACTTAGGTAGTCTCTATGAAATGGAGAAACATACAAACATACATACACTTTTGAAATGTGGCATATAGATTATACATACATTTGGCCTCCGTGGCGCAGTAGATTTAGTGCAGGTCTTGGGTTCGATCCCCGGCTGGGCCGATTGATTTTCTTAATTGATCCAGGTCTGGCTGGTGGAGCCAGGCTAATGGTCCATCCCTGGAACAATGCGAATTGGCAAACTTCGCACAAATAGATAATTATGAAAATTCTCAGGTATGCCGGTTTCTTCACGATGTTTTTCCTTAATTGCACATAATTGAAAAGGCATGCCCCGGCCTGAATTCGAATCCTCGCCTTTTTTTACAAGTTAGCCTTTGACTAATCTCACCTGATGGTAAGTGATGATGCAATCTAAGCTGGAAGCAGGCTAACTTGTTAGGAGTAGGATGAAATCCACACTCCTTTCAGTTTCTACACGACATAGTGAAAACTTCAATCGGCTCAGCCGGGGATCGAACCCAGGACTTCCGTTTTGTAAATCCACCGCGCATACCACTGCCCCACGTTGTCAAAATCAGCCTTCGTGGTCTTCCGAATCGTAGGCAGACTTCACATCCACTAGGCTATCACGGCCGTTGTAAGTCGCCGTCACTCGGGTCTATATGCCGAGATCAGCTTCAGACGGCGCCTTGTTTTCTTAATGATCATCTATTTTTCCACAGTTCGCTCGGCAAGGTGCGATCTTTGGCCGGCCCGGCTGACCCGGACGGCCAGATAGCGCCTATCTCACAAGTGCAGTGGAATTTATAACAACATGAACACGTAGGGTTGCCAACTGCCCTTTCTTCGTTGAGGGTCATCGCTTCAGATCGTTTTATTCAAGTACCTATATGGTTTTTGTGCTTTTATGAAAACTGGTGTCGGCTACAACAAATTATACCTACCTACTTATAAAACAACATTATGAGGAGATCCGCAGAAGATCTAAAGTCACCGATATAGCTCAACGAGTTGCGAAGCTGAAGTGGGCGGGGCACATAGTTCGAAGAGCCGATGGACGTTGGGATCCCAAAATACTGGAATGGCGACCCCGCAGTGTTGGTCGTCACAAAGTGGACTGACGACATCAAGCGAGTCGCAGGGATTCGCTGGATGCAGGTGACTCAGTATCGTGATGTTTGGAAGTCCCTACAAAGGCCTATGTCCTGCAGTGGACGTCCATCGGCTGATATGATGATGCTGATGATGAGGATAAAACAACACTTTTCTTTAGAATGTCAGTTGCCCATCAGATTGTACTGGCTTCTCTAATTCGCTCAAGGGAAATTAATGTATATATGAGAGAGAGAGCTCTTTTTCTCTTTCTCTTCCGTTCCAAGGTTCCGTTCCAACCTATATACCTATAGGTACCTACTAGGTACCTACAGTAATTAAAAACTCCCGTAAATGAATTTGAACTGAAATAGCGTGGCGAAGAGTCACTGAATGTTAATCTTATTTATCACAGGTATCGTTAACTATCTACCCTTATTTAAGCGGTTTAATAAAATAAGGTATAAAATTCCTGTAATATTAACTGATAAATAAAAGCAGAACATCTCCCACCCCTATTTGAGTCTTATCACGCACGATGCACACAATATATCTATCTACCCTCGTACTTCGTACTGTAAGTTGGTTTCTGGTGTTTTTTATTTAAAGACAAACTTTTGATTACGAACTCACCTGATGTTGGGATGTCTGAGATGGAAGCGGGTTTACTTGGGAGAACAATAAGTTTACTTATTCTATCTATGCAAGCAGCTCAGTATCGTGATGTTTGGAAGTCCCTACAAAACGCCTGCGTCCTGCAGTGGACGTCCATCGGCTGAGATGATGATTCTATCTATACCTATACGTCTGTCGGTCTCTCGAGGCATATTTCCTATACTTATCTGAAATGAAATCAGCAGTAAGTTAGATCGCTTGGTGGTAGGGTGGCGTCAAGCTACAACAGACTACCACCAGACCTGAATTATCTATACTTCTATACTAATATTATAAAGCTGAAGAGTTTGTTTGTTTGTTTGATTGAACGCGCTAATATCAGGAACTACTGGTCCGATTTGAAAAATTCTTTCAGTGTTAGATAGCCCATTCATCGAGGAAGGCTATAGGTTATATATTATCCCCGTATTCCCATGGGAACGGGAACCACGTGGGTAAAACCGCGCGGTGTCAGCTAGTAAAATATAAAATCCTTAATTGACCCGAGCTAAGAATCGAACTCAAACAAATGTAAACTGGTGATAAGCATGCTTGTATGGAGCATACTTAATAGCACTTTTTAGCATGCTATTTTAGAGCATGTATAACAGTACCTTTATGGTTATGTACAGTTGAAGCGGCTAATTAGGTTGCAAAAGTATATAACTACCTACTGCGTATTATTGTATACTAAGTCCATGTTTACCAGACGTGTTGATAGTCAGATATATGTCGATAAAGCCGACGATATTAAGCAGATATAATCGATTGTTATATGATTGTTATGTTGTATGTATGTAGTTTACAAACTTTAATGCAATTTTCTCTTTAAGTAGGTGCATATTTTACAAACGCACTGTACTGCACAACTTTGTAATGGAAGACGCACTTTGCAGTCTACAAGATAATGTGTTACGGAACTAGCTGCATATTGTTTTGAACTCTTGACACCCTTCGCTACTTAATTGATAATTATGCAAACAGCGCCATTGCATACACACTGCGTTATATTAAACTTCGGGAAACTTCTATGCAAAGCTGTGTGTTGTAGTCTCATTTCACTTTGCTGAATATAAATTTGATTGATCAGACTATCATGCGTTAATGATTGAGTGGAAAGCCTAGAAAAACACAATAAGAACTTCCACCATTTTGTTTAACACATGAGCAGTCACACTGATTTGTTGGAAACAACAGATCAGTGTAACTGCTCATGTGTTTGGTTAGGTATACAGAAATAATATCACAATTTACAACTGGAATAAATTATTTATTACCATAATAATAATATTATTTTTAATCATAACATCGCAGACCACTTAATATTAATCCATACAATTAATAAAGAGTCTAAAAAATCATTCATCGGATGTACTCATGTAATGCCTACTTAGTAGTTACAACTTAAATCGTCCTCCGACCCCACGACCTTCACAGTGTTCGTCCGAGCGAGAGAACGGGTAGAGAGCGTGACTCCGAGGACAGCGTTAGAAAACTTCCACACACTCTTCAGGTACTCGAGCGTCTTAATAAATAACATCAAATGCCTCATGCATGTGCCACGGTGTCTCAGAGCGGCACGTTTGGAGGAGTCTTGCAGGGCTCTGGCGGCAGCGACCTCCTGTCCTCCGGCGATCGAGATTGGTAGTAAGCACAGTACGGCAAGGGATCCCAGAAAGCGAACAACGCTTCACGGGTGTCGAGCACCGTATTCAACAGCTTCCCAACGGTCGCCGTGTGCCCGCACCGCTTCGACCCTTGACACAAGTAAGGCAACGACACCCCAACACGCGCTCCGATCGCTACGATTCGGCTCACGTGCCCGTTCGTCGGACTGTCCTCGCGCACCAATCTGAACGATACATGCCCCGTCATAGCCCGCGAGGGTGTGAGACAGGATATGAATCTTTGCACCCAAATATCAGCTTCTTCGTCCCTCTGCGGCACCAGGCCTTTCCTCACCGGATCCACGCGACAGGTTACATTATTCACTGCTCGCGATTCTTTCAATGTCGTACAAGTCATCAACTTCTCTCCCTTGGGCTCCCTCACGATGACCCACGGTTTCTCGGCGCTTATCTCTCTCGGGAACCGAAATTGTGTCCTGTCTTCTGGCATCACGAATCGAAGGCGATCTCTGGCGCCCCGCGCGCCGGCGCTTGCGATAAAATGACGATATCCTTCCTTCGACGCTCCGCTTTCGTACCAAGCGCGAACGTCGTCCTCGCTGTTCACCACCCAGAAGTGCGGCGTCGGTAAGCCGGCGATGCGGCACACGCGCATCAGCTCCAACGGGTCGTCCAACGTCACCACATCACGTGCACACGGAACAAAACATTGACAACCGGCCACTTCTAAATAGGGCTTCGCTAAAGCGTCGTAATACGCCGGCGTAGTCGAGCTCACTGGGATGTAGAACACGGCGGACTCCCTTTCCGCTATTTCCTTCAAGGCGTAGGCGTAGGCCAGCGGTTCCGCCGGGTTCGGCCGCGGTATCGTGTAGAACTTGTGCACCGCCGCAGAGTACTTCAGCAAAGCGAACTGTCCCTCTATTTCGAAAGCGATAACTCTGGCACCGGCAGAGTGAAAGTTTCGAGCTAAATGCAACGCCTGCACGGAGCTCCCGCCGCTGATGAGGACCGTGCGGCGTTTGTCAGTGCTCCTGGAGATCGCGCTGCCGATCATCTTCAAGAATCCGATGGGGAACTGAACACATTTCCAAAAGATGAACAGAGACGCGGCGATCCACAGCGTGGGTAGAACGACTAGGATCTGCTTCCATGCGGGGTGAGCGATGAGTCCGAAGAGGAAGAAGGCGGGGCGGAGACACTGGCGAGGGAACCAGGTGGCGAGTTGCAGGAGGCGGTGCAGCGGCGGCGTGTGCTCGGGCGGGACGGCGCGCTCCTCGGGGATGAGCGAGAAGGTCGAGGAGAAGGATCTCCGCAGCGCAGTGAAGGGCGGCTGGTGCGGGCAGCGCTTGGCGCGCGGAGCCAGCGCCAGCTCTGTGGCGGAGCGCAGCAGGCGGTACTCGGGCGCGCAGGCCGGCATGGTGCGGCGTACTGGCGCGCGCGCACCTCTCCGCCGCATATAAACCGCTCCGTTATCTCGCTCGCCCGCGTACACTTCAAATCATCTTTGCACCCAATTAACTGTTGCGGGCTACCTACCCAGTAAAAAAAAATACCTACGTTTAATATAATGTAGTGATTAGTTAACTTTAACATTTAATAAAGACCTACCTAATTTTTAGGGTCAGTAGGTAGGTTCCGGCTAGTAAGGCGAATCAAAACGGCGGTAATTTACGCAGATACAATTAAAAAGAAAAGTGTCTCCGTGTTTGCACCGAAAAAAAATTTTTTATAGCTATTGGTTTTTCCAATTTAACCTTAGACCATTAATGGTCCAAGAATTTAACAGATTTACATTAAGAAAAATGTAATACAACACAAGGCTTATGTACCTACCTACAAACCTACTTCTACATGTTTGATGTTGTTGAGAAAAATAAACCTTGGCTGAGTTTGTTGTGGGCTCTTCTCGGACCAAGGCGCATTTGGAATCCTCGTAACTTTAATTTTAAGTTTTTGACTATTATTACCACCATTAGATTAAATATATGACATAATCCTGACATTTCAAAAGTGCTTGTTAACTAAGCCTAATTGAAATAAATGAGTTTTGAATTTTTGAAGTGTAGGCATCGGTGGTTTGGAATAACACCTGATGCTGATGCTGGGACTCTGATCAGCTTTTCAATTACGTTTACTGTCTTTCACAAATTATATTAACTGTTGATTCATACTTTTACGTAGCTTCTTACGTTTTATCTTGAAAGCTGCGTCCAGATAAAGGTATGGATTTAATAATAAAACAGTTCGAATTCAGACTACTTTTATTTTATTTTTAACATAATAAATGTAATAATATTATGATTTTTGAGTTATACAATAACAATCTTTATATTTACGAATATCATAATCAATAACAACATAACAGTTCATATGCCATCATACGTTACAGCCTTAGACCATTAATAACGGTCTAAGGTTACTGCAGATCACCTTCTGGCACATGCAAAACTATAACTAAGCTCAGTACAAAATATTTCAAAGTCACATGAAAAAATGCATGACTTAATTTAAAAAAAATAACTGTGAATATTTTCAAGTACAAGTTCTAATTTAATTTGATAATAATTATAGTACAAGATCAGACATAAGAAATGTATACCCTCATCTGTTATTTATTTGGTGAAATAAACGATAGAAAATATTCACATTGACATATAAATTCAAATTCAATGTAATAGTTGC
Source organism: Bicyclus anynana (assembly GCF_947172395.1). NCBI lineage: Eukaryota > Metazoa > Arthropoda > Insecta > Lepidoptera > Nymphalidae > Bicyclus > Bicyclus anynana. Next base: position 15,194,290 of record NC_069092.1, on the reverse strand, counting down.
CTGCTTTTACACTGCAACTGTGGGGTTGACAGTCAAAAACAGTTAAGTATTATTATATAAATACCCTCATTAATTATTTAGTCAATTAAATTAAAACTTAATCTAACTGCCTATTTTATTTATTAGATTGCCTATGGTTTATAAGATATGAAAAATGAGTCTGGCACTCTGGCCGCATTTTAATTAGGCAACCTATTTGCAATGTGTCACTGTGAATATTACCTATCATTTATTTCTTGTCACTAATAAATAACAGATGGGAGTATATATTTCTAATGCCAGATCTTATACTATTAATTACTATTGACTATGACAAGCAGGACGAAACACAACACGAGCCACTTATAGTAAGTACTTACATCAAGTGGCAGTGATTTTTCCTTTTTTCGATTATGTAACATTTCAACAAAGCGACGTTACGATAATATCAATCCATCCATTATGATTCCTATTCTTCGCACCGAATAAGGTTATGCTTAAGAGCCCCGGATATGTAAAAAAAGCTTTTTATCACTAGCACACGGTCCCGCATTTCTAGTTTCCGTTCCTGATAATTTACTCGTTGATAATGTAGCTTTCCATTGGTGAAAGAATTTTAAAAAACAGTTTTTTGGTTTAGGTCTGAAAGCGTAATAAACAAACTCACATTCGGATTTATATGATCATCATCATCCTCATAGCTGTTATCTTCTCAATTAGAAGATTGCATACATTTGGCGACTCATTATTGAATTAAAATTAATCGGTTAATTATAATTAGATATTAATAAAAACAATTGATGAATAAAAAAAAATTCACAGAATTTCGTTTTTTTTTTTGGTACCTACCTATTTTGATGTAGTTAATAGGGTTAACGTTATTTGGCCTTTATGAAACTTATCTATACCAATAGAAAGCCTAAAAAAAAGATTTACAAAGTTTCCATTTAAAAAAAAATATCATATTGTGCTGTACTTTTCTTGAAAATTGAAAATGACCGGGGGAGCAAGACCCCGCGCCTTACCTGGGCAAGGAGACCAAGCTTCGAGGCCCATACCCACACCCGGATTTATCATCTGGGAGGAGATGAAAAGCATTAGTGGCGCCCTCAATGCAGGTTTCATCTTTCTCAGGCTATCCTACTTACTATGAATATTATTTAAACACTAAATAAATAAAATGTCTACTACTTAAATGCAAATTACATGAATATTTACCAACATCAAAAATAGCAATTCAACTAACAGTATCAATTAATACTTTTCTGTTTATCATAAAACGTACGTTTTTGATAAAACAAAAATGCATAGACTAGGCAGTGCAAGCACACTACAGAAACACTAAGCAAAAATAGAGTAAACTGGCAACTGAGTTATATACCAGTAACTTTATATATTATAAATATAATATTTAACATACTTAATTATAGGGACGGTAGAGTGCAAGGAAAATCATCTCAGTATGAAAATATACGTCGAGAGGCGGTAAATTAAATATCATTTGGGACATTAGGGCCTAGTGGCAGTTTGATACGGTTACTATCGCGTTAAAGTAAACGCAAATTTCAAAGGTATTGAAACAGCGCCATCTAGTGGCACTACTGCACAACTGTTCCAATTCCATATAAATTCGAGTTTACGTCAACGCGATAGTAACAGTATGAAAATATTGAAAACCCCCACTAGGCAGACTGAAGCTGAATGTCTAGTGACTTGTGACAACTAACAAATTATATCCTGACATTCTGTAGAAAATATAAAAAAATCGTGTTTTATTTGGACAGTAAGAATCTATACCCTTAAAACCTGCTACCTCCCAATGCCAATAAATATTTGCCTACCATTATACATTAATAGGAGCATGAATTGAAAAACTTTCAGCTTTTAATAATAGTAATAATATGCTCCCGACCGACTTTTCGATCACGGCTAATCTCATGGTGAGATTAACCACGTACGCCAGAGATATTTTAGTGCACAAGTGTGTGCGCAAGCACAGGTGCACTCTCTCATCCCTCACTCTCGAAATCCGTTGGGACGGCAAACCGACACGACCGGTGAGAGATCAGGCGCAGGACCGACGGCTTTACGTGCTCTACGAGACACGGCGCTGTACTAACACCGCCAACTTCCCAACTCCAGGCTGTTATTAGGATTTTTTTTTTGTTGACCTGTCCCAGGATTTGAACCCTGGACCTCATTGTCTCTAGCTGAACCACGCGACCAATGAGGCAGTCTTCATCTTTTACACAATATAAAAAGGCCTGACTATAGCAGGCTTTTGTTCCATTAGTTCTACCCTCAATTATTATTTTTTTTTCACTAAGTTCTATTAATAAACTATGCAGGGTAGAATTACTTCAATTGTTTGCCATTGGTGGCATTCTAGTTGGATTTAAATTTACAATAATAATTTATAATTTTCAAACAAAATCTACACATTTATGGTTTTCCTTACTTCTACCCTTCATAAATAACATATCCCTAAAAAAAATATTGGAGTATTCTACCTTTCAATTATACATTTTTCATAATTTACTAATCTCATAAGCTGTGCGTTATAATAAACAAGAATCATCAGCGAAACCATTACCATTTCCATTATTAATTTAAATTTATGAACCTTATTTAAAAAATAGCATGGGCACAGTGACAGTTCGTTTCACTCTTGAAAGTTTTCCGCGATTCACGATAATAGTACGTATTATGAACGTCATAAGACAATTGTCACCGTACCCATGCTATCTGAAAAACACTAAGCCGCATACTCTTGTAATCCAAGAAAATACTGTATTTAAATTTTTTTATTTTCACAATAATATGTCATAAAACTTCATTTTAATTTTTGATCTTAGTACTTGGAATCACTAATCAATGTTAGGCTAAGTATGACCAAACTAAATTTATTGAGGAACTATAAAGTTTAAAACTAATAAATTAATTAATATAAGTAAATTTAATAATATATTGCTATTAAAATTTACAAAACACTTATAGCATTATTTTACATTGATATAAAGTAATTGGTTAATGTACTCGTATGCTTGTAAATGCAACAGCATCATAGAAATCTAAACATAATTTTTCAATTTTTTACAAATTAAAATGACATTTTATTGCACACATATAAATATACTTGTATGTTTTGTTCATTATTAATTGATTTATACACATGTGATATGTCTTTTTAATTAACTCACAATTTGGCTTGAAATATCAATAATTTGGCATAAAGTTACATCAAATAATTTTATATTACTAAAGAGTACAATTATAATGTATTGAAAAAATAATAAAAAAATATTTTACTCTTTCCCGTGAAAACCTGACTGTGTTGTTAGTTAAAATACCCTCCAAGTTTGTTACCTTCATAGCATCTCAAATACCTTGACATTATTCACTTAAAAGGGAATGCCCATCCTGGCCCAGGCCAACTCTTACCACCTGGCAATTTACTTATATGTATAAAAAATCTTGATAAGTCTGCTACAACATTTTATGTAATTTTTTTTTGAAGACTTATGATTGGTTTGTTTGTTTGTTTTCTTGTTTGTTAATTAAGCTTGTTGGAAACAGAAAATAATAACACAAAAAAATATATACAGCTTCAAATGTTACTTTGCCGCTTTGGTACACTGGCAATTTATATGGGGGTATGCCTGGTTGTTTTTTTTTTTTTTTTTATTGTTTACAAGTTAGCCCTTGACTACAATCTCACCTGATGGTAAGTGATGATGTAGTCTTAGATGGAAGCGGGCTAACTTGTAAGGAGGAGGATGAAAATCCACACCCCTTTCGGTTTCTACACGGCATCATACCGGAACGCTAAATCGCTTGGCGGTACATCTTTGCCGGTAGGGTGGTAACTAGCTACGAGGCATACAGATTTGTCACAATTTCATGATAATAGCAAAAAAAATATTGTTATTCATTGCACTTCACAAACTTTTGCTAAGTAACATTTTAATCAATAATTACAAATTGTTTTATTGTATGATATATAGACATTTACTGTAATAATAAATATGTAATAAATGCTGTTTTCACAATAAATACAATAGTAAAACACTGACCTCTATGTTTTTAGTTTTGATTTAAATAAGTAAAGAACATGTTATAAAACTTTTGTAAGATTTATATTATAACAAATCCTCCTTTCTAAGAATAACATTACACATTTGTTTACATTCAACATGTTAAATGTTTCACATGGATGCATTCATCAGAAAAAATATAGAACATTGCAGCTGTTTACTAGTGTACATCCAAACACTTTACAAAAAGATTACCAAAAATAATTTTACCATAACTACAACATTAACAGTTTTGTTTTTTTTTTGTCTTACTTTCATCTTTCTACTAAACAAGATACATTTCTGCCACTATGTTATGCTCTTCGCATAAGGGCTTTATATTCAATAACAAGCATCTAAAATCCTTTAAACATTTTAAATCATCTAGACAATAAATGGTAAGTCAGTTTCTTTTATATCAATGGAACCATTCTTACACACTATATTTAACTCATGTTGTGGATCCTTTTCATAGCGAAACCTCTTTGAAGTGGAGTCATCCATAAACCTTCCCAGTTTCAGTATGCTCTCCACTACTTTAATCTTTTCCGCTATCAAGTTAGTGGTTGGCAAGTTCTTAACTATGTCAGGCATCAGCAGTTCTACTGCTCCCTTCTCGTGAATAAAAATACTGCTTTTGTCTGTCAATTGTGACACATGCATAAATACATCACCGCTTTTGAGTGACGCTTCCAAATTGCCAGAGAACCCTGTCATACGTAAGTTACCTTTTTGTATGACGTCGATTTTTACAGATCTGTGCATATGATCCAACTTTATGTTGCCCATTAGAGTTGTGAAATGTGAGTTGTCGCTATAACATGACTTCACAGAAATGTGTCCACCGTGTGAGACAACAATGAAGTTATTTGCCATTATGTTATTACACTTAATACCTCCATTCATGCCTGTTTTCAGTTCTATGTTGCTAGCTTGCAATCTACCCACTGTTTCTACATTACCTGACGCTGTCTCCACTTTAATGTTATCTGCCTTCAAGTCACCGACTTTTACAGCCCCTTTTTGGGTTTTTATTACAAATTCTTCGGCTTCTAAATTGCCTAAATGCACTGACGCTTCGTCCGTAGTTGTGACCTGTACTTTGAGTTTATATGGAACCTGTATTAGGCATACGTCGTTAATATCGGGCGTAGTGTTTTTATTGAGTAGTTCTAGACGTTTCGAAGTTTGTTTCAATTGGAAATCATTAGTGTCTTTACCTTGACTATACAGAGTCATAGTTAATTTGTTGTGCGCCGTCAAATCGTTCACATCGATTGGTTGCACTTTAACATGGATGGGGCTTTCGATGAATATACTCGTATTGTTATCTATGGTCTTCTCCACTGTCCTCACCAGGTTCAGCTTTTTTATATCGGGAAGACTGGTAAAATCAACTACTGTTAACCTCAAAATCTTCAGACACTTATGTAAGACCCGCTGCCTCCCGAACGAGAACATCTTGACGGTTTCTACCACTAAGATGTTTATTAACACATTGCTCGCTTAAAATTTAATCAATATTCGACGTACATAAAATAATTTAAAGTCTTATTATTACTCTGGTTGACATTTTTATTTTTTCACAGACCACAGAAAACCAATGACCAAAAGTCAAAACACAAACGTCAAATGAAGCGGATAGGTTATATAGTTAAATAGATAAAAATTATCTATGGGCTAAGTAACAATAGCACAATAGCAAATAGCCTTTGACTATTTAGAGTTTAGACTATGGACCTGTTTCGCACCCAAATTCACCAGCAAAAATGTCTGTCGTTTTTTGAGGAGGACGGGGTAAACTCACACATTGAAAATATTTAACACTACAAATTTGACCCGCAATACTCGCGTAATTTTTACACAGACTAACTAATAGACTATCCACTGATTAAATACATAGAATATACGATTACTGATCAGTCTTTTGCTGTTCCGTCAAAAGAATCGAAATTTCTTTTTTAGAAATTGTTTTTATCACCGTATTAGATCATTGATTTTTGATCTTTGCCAGAGGGGTAACGGTTAGCGAGGCAGGTCCTTTATTTAAATGGTCTAAGCGCCTGAGTAAATATGTTCCTTGCCTTTTCTTTTTTAGTTTTATCTGTGGTGGTAAAACAAGTTATCTGTGGATCTGAAAATGCCAGGAAGTGCGTTTTCCGCTTGAAATTTTCGGTGTTGAAAAATGAAAATTGTTTTTCCGAGTGTTTTGTATTATAAATAAAACATTTTCGTTTGATTATCGGTACAATCTGAGTGCAATGAGCAGTGAGATAAATTAATCGGTCTAATCCACCCATGTCCTACCAACATCCTAAAACCATGTTGCACATAATGAACATGAGCCCTCCAACAAGGGAAACATTCTATCGAATCAAACCAGTATGCGAGCTGGTGATGCAGGACCCGTCTCCAGAGCACCTGGCGACTTTCGGTAACGTAGTGGACGAGCTCAAGATAGATACGGTGCAAGAATTGCAGCAATATTTGCTTTTCCCATTCACAAATCACTTGCAATATCAGGGTTCTAAGTAAGTTTGATTTATTGATTTTTGTAAATTATTTATTTGTGACCTGCATCTTGCGATTGAAGGATGTTTGTAAAAAAGCGTAATTATTTCAGCTCTTTTACTGTTACTGTACTGTACAAATGCACATTTTAAGTTGTAAAACTATAAAACTTTATACAATTACTATTGTTATGTTTAATTCTTTGTACATATTTATAGTGAAGATGCACACCACGCCCAAACAGGTTGGCTTTATGCTTTTTTAGTTCAACAAACATGTTATAATACTATTAATCCAGATTATCTGTATTTATGATGCCCCCTTAGAACTACCTGTTGCTTTTGCGAGTCTATGGTTCATCAGTTCTTCACATACTCTATTCATGATTATTATTTAATATTATTCTTACATATTGGAATTAATTATTAGCAAACATCATAATTATGCCTACTTGTGGTGTAAAGACATAGAGTTTAGACCAATAAACAACTACACTGATTTCATGCGAGTTGGTGGTCATAGGATAATAATGTAATTATCACTACAGGATGTATTGTATGATTTCCCATAATTTTAAGGTGTTGACGAGACCACTCATAGGAACTGAACTGCATTACTAATATTTTATTAATAAAAAAAAAACTTTTTATGTTTTCATACAAAATTCTGACTAATGCATGCCTTTATGTAAAAAAAGCTACCACATTGCACTTTAAATACTTTAAACAACACAATAGGATTCCTGCGAGTCAATTAATTCAAAGTGAAACATGCCACACTTTTAGGCACTAAAAATAATTATGTTAGAAGAAAAAAGAGGTAGATAAGTAGGTATGGACTGCAAGTGGCACATTTAAACTATGCTAATTAGCAAACCTGAGCACACCGCACTGCCATTGTGCCCTTGACAACATCGCTGAAATAATTTTTGTGTGCCAGTTGTAAACATTGAATGTGGTTAGGTAACCTATCTACCTCTTTTTTCTTCTAACATCATTGACTACAAACTTTTTCTGCTAACAGTACTCGATTTCTGTAAAATATAAAGATGCTCTCTGAGTGTAACATAACCATTTATCAAATTCCATGCTACTGAGAACTTCTTGGTAGAAAAATAATTAATATTGGCTACCTGTAAACATAAAAGCTGATAAACTTTATTTTAACCAAATCAAAAATTGTACTATACTTCAGATAAAGTATGCATCATACTTCAAGTCTGTTCTGAATACAAGGCATATATCGGCATATGAATAATATCTGCACAGTTATGTGTGTTGCAATATCAGAATGGACTAGAAGTTTGAACACACTTTACAATTTATAGTCTTGAATGTTTTTCATACAACATTGCCTAGTTTTTGTATACCTGTGCAATGTCAGTATTGACACTATTTTGTCTTGTTACTAATTGAAATAAAATTTTGTTTTGTTAGCAAAACAGTTCACAACTTTGTGATTCAATATAAAGGTGGCACATATTTTAAATATAGCTGGCCTATTTGCTGAATCCATGTCCTCTGAAATACACTAGTCTTTCATGCAATAAAGCTTGTTTGACATCATTATGTTTTATTTTGTAACTTTATTGTGTGATCTGAAAATATTACCTTGTATATTGTAAATGTTGATTTATTTGTGTTTGGCCATTGTTTCAGAAATAAATCATTTATTTATAACATCAGTGGAATATTAAGTATATTTAATTTTTTTCTAGATAGCAAGATATTTTTCTACTTAGTATATACTACTTAGTAACTCTTCTAGATTAGTTAATTTGTTAATCTTCTAGATTAATAGATTAATATTATAATTAATTATAACTATGGTATTTAACCGAAATAAAAAGTTATTTATTTATTTATATTAAATTTATGATTTTAAAACCTCAATATTTAATAGAGGATTTAAATCTCAGAAAAATCAAGTTCAACCATTATCCATAGCACTATAGACAATTTTAATAATTTTACATTTACATCAAGGGCTGGCTGCATATACACAATTAGAAAAAAAAATTTGGGTGTTACCAAAATACAGTGAATAGCATAGCATACCATAGCATTGACTCTATTACAAACTAGTACAAAATTTTACTTCTACCTGTGCCATTGACCTCTTATAATAAAAGGACGCACAATCGTGTAGAAAATTTCACTTAAAAACTGGCCAATTTTGGTTTGACTGTTTTAGATTTATTGGTTAAGAAAATTATACCTAAAGGCTTTTAAATATAGTCCAATATTCAATAAAATCTTAAATTCCGAGCAAATTCCACCTTAAGGGTTGAGTTTAAGGTTGAATTGAGTGCCAAGAAGTTGTGTTTAGCACTCATTGAGTGGGGATGTTTTTTCGTCGCTGATTGTGCATCCACTTTTTAATGGGAGATCGAAGACCTGTGCAAATGACCTCTATTAAGGTTCAACTTGTTTGCTGGAGTCTATACATTGAATGATTAGCGACTGAGAATGTTTATTACAGAAAGACATTTGAACTCCACCTGCGCATGTTGGAGGCAATGAAGGAAGTGCTGCTCAGGGTGAAGGTCTGCCACTTCAGGGTGTGCGAGAGGTTGCTAGACTTGCTCCTCAAAATGATATTCGACAAAAATCGGCCAGGAATGAGTAAGCTGTAATCATTATTTTTGACCAATAATACTAGAATATTTCTGATGGTTGGGTTATATCTGAAACATTCTACAAGCTCCTTTTTAAAATCAACTATGGATACAACAACTACTACACTAGCAGACGCCCGCGACGTCGTCCGCCATTAGACCTCTATAATCCATCCCTACCGCAAAATCTGTTTTTAGTGGATACCAACTAACTATAAACTACCTCCCTGCCAAATTTCAGCTTTGTACATTAAGCGGTTTCCGATATTTCGTGATGAATGATATTTCGCATTTATATCTTTCTCTACTCTATTCTCGATAATTTCCATACAAATTTTCAACCCCTATTTCATTCCCTTCTCTTTTTGTTTTAGGGACAAAAAGTAGCATATGTTCTATTCCAAGGTTATATTTATCATAATACCAAAACTCATTTTGTTTGATTCAACAGTTTAACCGTAAAAGCTAACAGACAGACAGACTTACTTTCGCGTTTATTAGTACAGATATGATACTTAAGCAAACTACTGTACCATTGAGGTAGCCACACACTATTAAAACCCTAAAATCTATTTCTAGTTGCTGACGTACCAGAGGAGCTAAAACTTTGTGTGATACAATGTTTATCAACACTCATGCTCAATGTGGACCACGAGACGAGGCTCAAAATGTTGCAGGCCAATGTCCCTTTGCTGGCACAAGCTATATTTGTTTCAGTACATTTGGCCAAGTTAGAGAAGCTTAGAGCTTTAAGGTATGTTTGATAGAACCTTTACCCTATTCTAGTTAGTGTATAACTAAGATATTGTTGCTTAATATCATGTGAGCTCAAAGTCAAGAGTTGAAAGCAAAGACGCTTCCCACTGTCTGTATGCTTAGATCTTTTAAAAGTACGCAACAGATTCTAATGCAGCTTAAATTTTTTTAAGAGTATATTTGCCATATCTTGTCATACTCACTCCTAATAGTCTTTCCCAACTAGTTGCAGGGGAATATTTGCCATATATAAAAAAAAGATATGGCAAATATTCTTTAAAAAAAAAATTAAAAAGCAGTCCATTTACCTATTTGATATCTGCTTTGCTTAAAATAGTCTGTAGATCCTGGGCCTGTAGTCGATTCTCTTTCTACGATCGCAAATGCTTCCAAAATTCAAAAACGTATAGGAATGTCATTTGCTATTGACAGGTTACGTGATCAAGTTGTCGATTGGATCTATCATTCCCATATATTTTTCTAGTTTTCGAAGCGTTAGCGTTTATAGAAAAAGAATCGACGTACCACTTGGATACAGGACAGGTCCCGAAACCAAGAAACCAGAAAAGCTGGCAGCTCAGCTCCTATACCAGGGTATAGGAGCTGAGCTGCCAGCTTTTCTGGTTTCTATTGAAATATTGATAAAACTTTTCAGATTAGCAGCACTGAACTGCCTAGCGGTGCTCACAGTGACACACCCCGAGCTAACAGATGGTGTTGGTCACATAACTGACCCTGCACTAGAGGAGGTGGTGGTGAGCATGATGGCCTGCATTCTGCCGGGGGTGCTTGCTGCTCTGCAGGACGTGGCCATGTGTACTGACAACCCAGGGCATGCTGTTGTTGCGGTGAGTCTCTGCATTCCAAGTTAAATGAGCCTCAATAGCTCAACGATACAGAGGTCAGACTCATCACTGAGCGATGGTGATTCGATTCCTGCTCCGTTGGACTATTGTCATACCCACTCCTAAGACAGTCTTCTCAACTAAATGGAATAGAAATATTGGTCATATTTAAATGATACGGCAAATATTTAAAAAAAAATGCATTAGATCTGTTGCATACTTTAAAAAGATCAAAGCATACAGACAGTGGGAAGCAACTTTGATTTATACTTTGTTTGATGTATGTGCACTGAGCAAATTAAGCTATTTAAATGAACTACTTATGTAAGAAGCTAAAGCTATAACCAAAGAACCTACACCAAATGATCCACGCACAACATCCAATTACGGCCAAGCATGAGAAGTATGGAGCTTGCAAATTACTACATAATGCAATAAATATGCTGTATACTTATTATTTAAAAAAAAACATAATAACAAAGTCACTGACAGCTCCGCGAGTCGCGAAGCTGAAGTGGTAATAGTCAAGCCTCATAATTCGAAAAGCCGATGGACATTGGGGTCCATGGTGCTGGAATGGCGACCCCGCATCGGCAAGCGCAGTGTTGGTCAACCCCCCACTAGGTGGACAAGGACGACAAGCGGGTTGCAGGGAGCCGCGGGATGCTGGCGGCTCGAGACTGTTCGGAAGTCAATACATGGGGCCTATGTCCAGTGCATGGACGTCCATCGGCTGATAATGATTATACTGATACATGGTGATGGTGCAGCTTAATGTGCCGTTTAAAAGCAACACCGTGTTACTTATTTTAGCAGACTCAAAGGTGATTACAAAAATAAGAAAACTAATGTCGAACAGAGGTTATGATTCACATTTGACAGGATAACTTAATTAACAAATCAAACTGTAACCAAAATAAGACCCTAGAATGGCAGAGAATGACCTTGAGTGAAGTCACGCACTTGAGGACGTTGTGTAGGGTTAAAGGATCCTTTGACTGTTAACAAACACTCCCCATTTCCACTCAAGTCACTCTCCCCGCCTATCCCAAGTAACCAAAAAGAATTACGCAACAAGAGATGTGGACGGCTCGAACGCCACGAGCACACTGAAGCCGTCCGTACCGCAAGTCGTTGCAACGCGGCGATAAAACTTATAGTGAGATCATTATAGGGCCGGGGAAGTTGTTGAGGTATACCCCTTACGTTGCAGGCAGCCCTGAGCGCCACGCACCGCGTGATGTGCACCATCATGAACAACAGGCAAGTGCAACAACAAGACGGAGTCAAAGTCACGGACTTCCTCAAACTGTTGACGCAGAAGAGCAAAGAGCTGAAAGATGTAAGCACGACGGGTAAATGATCTTAGAGCATTTTATTATAGCTGTTACTTGATGTTTGTGGAATAGAGGTTATAGCTCATTGGACCCACCGGGCGCCTGATCAGGGGCTTTACTACGGACTCTTCAATCCGTAGCAATTTCGTAGTATTTCGACCTTTCGAAACCTGAGGGAGATTTAAGCTTATCGCAGGATTGTTTCGTATAGCGATTTTGGACGTAATTGACCATTGCATTCGCTTAATTCGCAACACCACTTACTTAGTTAACGTTACTTACGCCATTAAATAAGATAGATATCATAATGGCTTTGCAAAAAGTTGTGGTAAACCCTACCGTAGGACCGCTTCACATGTTTTTTTATAGCATGGGTACGGTGACAGTCGCTTGTATGACGTTCATAATACTATTATCGTGAATTGCGGCAAACTTTCAAGAGTAAAACTGAACTGTCACCTGCACCATCCTACGTGAAACGAACTGTAGTGGTTCGAATTTTTCAACCGACAATTATAATAAAGTTAACTAGTTATAATAAAGTTAACTAGTTATAATAAAGTATTATTAGTAGGTATAATAAAGTATTAATACTTTCAGATTGGTCCCATTTCATTTTCATGAAAATCGGTTTAGTAATTTTGATTTAAAATCAAAATAACTAAAATACGTCTTTGAAGTCGGATCCATTTTTATGTAAAAAGGATTATTATGGAGAATTATGCGCTCCAGAGCGCCTCGCTAGCGGGTTCATTACGCGAGTGTAGCACTCGATAATCACCATGTGCATGTGGTACAGGACTCGAACGGAGGACGATTAATCAGCAGACGGCGACATTTACTAGTTAAAAATGCAACGTTTATTCGGAAACCACCTGAACACCTAACATGCGCGCGATGTATTTCGTGAAGTCAAATCTACCAATAGCGCCGAACCGGAAATATCAAATGCAACGAAATCGGTTTGTCCTTACAAAATAATGTCTTGGGTCGCATGTTAGGCCTACTAACGTTCACTGGTTGGCACGCGGTAAACAATTGATGAGGATGTGTCGTGAAGGAGCGGACACCGAGTGATGATGATCAGGCGCCGGTTGGTTCCAATGAGCTATGACCTTAAGTTAGTGTAATTATTGTAAATTATGAAACTGTTGCTACTATCCTACGGGGTTTTTTAACTTTTTATAACCAAGTTACGCGTTTCTCCAGTTTCATACCCAAACATACTCCAATACACTACTTGCGATGTTGATTGAGGTTAATCGAATACGATAGTGATAAACTTCGCTTTGTCTCGCTCAACTTCCAATTATTGTCGGCGTTAGTCTATAATCTATGTAAGCAATTGCTTAGGACATTTCGTTTAGAGGCACCAGATACGCCCGAGAAATAAATCCAGCACACAAAAGCTCAAGCAGTTTTGTAGTTTACTCAAAGACACATAGACCTTAAGATAGATAGAAGAAGATAGGGAAAGATTGCTTAAAGCATCAAATTTTCTTAATCCGATACTTGGCTGTCGGTTTTTGGCTACTTAATTAAAGAACTCGAAGCGATCTGAGGTTCGAACAGGAAGCGCCTCGCTACACTACTCGGCTTACTTCAGGACTTCGTTGAAGCGAGTAGTGTATTTGAGGCTTTATCTAATGTTATCTATATCTAATAGTTGTAAATATGTAAATAATTGTTTATTTCGATTAATAAGAATTCAATTTACAATAAAGTAGTCTAAATATAAAATATTCTCGCCAAACTTCTACTCCGCTTTAACACGAGGCGTAAAAGCGGGGGCATACGATGCGTTGCGGCGGTGGTGCGGTGTCGCCGCGTCGTCTTACATACAAATATCTGTGGCATGCTTTGACTATTTAGACTATGGACCTGTTTCGCACCCAAATACACCAACAAAAAAGTCTGTCGTTTTTCGAGGGGGGCGAGGTAAACTCGCACATCCAAAATATTTATGTATTAAATATATTCTGTGTCCATACACTACACACAACTATAATTTAGAATCGAAATACACACGCGTAATTTTTACACAGACTAACAAACACATCACTGAGACTATCCACGGATTAATAAATACATAGAATATTCGATTACTTGATCGATTTTTTGCTGTTCCGTCAAAAGAATCGATTATTTTTACAAATACTTACAAATGAAACATTACTGCATCTTTTACTAAACTACAAGTTTTAAACCGTTTTTTATGCCATTCAACTACACAAACTGGCATTTTTAGGGAGCTCTTTACACGACGAAAACGATTAAAACAATGAAACATCGATTCTATAGCAAAAGTTTTTATAAACGCGTTAGATTATTGATTTTTGATCTTTGCCAGAGGGGTAACGGTTAGCGAGGCAGGTCCTGTTATTAATGGTCGAAGGTGGCATGTCACACGACGCGCTCCGGCGCCGCACCGGACTTTCAACCACCGAAACGAGGCGGGGAGGGGTGAATGTGTTGCGACGTCGGAGCGGCACCGCTCAGTTGTCTATGCGTCACAATATGACTTTATTAACAGACTGTCCAATGCAGCTACGGCGCATCTGCGACTTAACAACGTTGCGGCACCGCACCGCTCGTGTGGTTGGTGGGCACACGCTGGAACCCTAGGAGTTTATTTTATGTGTAAAATCAAAAAAATAAATGAAGTTTTTGAAAAACCATGAATCCAGAGATCCATCCTATCTGTATATAATTATTTTATACAAATATTTTATTAAGCCCCTTCCGTCGTACCTAATACATTGTAAAATATATGATGCACAATACATTCAACCGTTCATCGAATAATTCTCTGGCGTATATTCATTAATAGGTCATTTTTGAAGTGATAACTTTTTATGGGCTGAAGGGTAAACCGCTTCGTAACGTAACGCATTACGGCGTCGCGCTGTCTGGCTTCCTTTTCTCTCACGCATACGGCAGCGGGCAAGTTATCACTTCTGTCGAGCGTTCCGAGACGCACACATTTCTTTTTTTTTTCGTTTTATTGTTCGATTTAATAAATTTAATTTATAACACATTGACTCTTAAAGTATCGCTTATGTCACCAATTTCAATATCGTAATGTATCTCATTACGCACTGATATTGGCTGTTTTTGGTGCATTTGTCTAAAAAAACACGCGCACGTGTACGCACTTCGTTATTTGTGCAAAAATGACGAGCTTATCAAAATGTCATCATATGGCACCGGCAAAGATGCAAATTTATTTTCAGAAAGTGTGTTCAAAGTGTGTTCCCTCGCTGTGATGTGTTATAAAACGTCGTATGAGATACGTGCGCTTTGATAATAATTACAGCCTCTGCGTCCTTACTAAAGCTCTCGCCAAGGCTCGAGCTTGCAATATCGCCTCAGTTGTAATTTTCAACTTACCGCACTTATATCATAATTCGAATGTTCCATGTTAATTTAAGGGGTGTAAAAACTATTTCCTCAAAGAGAATTTCGATTTTTGTGATGGTTTTCGATTTCAGAAAACAATCCCGATACAAAGCTATACACTTTGATGATCAACAAGGACTATATTGGCATGGCCGACTATTTACTCTCTAAGCGAAAGCACACAATGTTCCTCAGTATGCTCAAACCGTCCAAATTAAGGATTGCTAACAAAAAGAGCGATAGAGGAAGTCGTTGGTCGTCCAAAGTACCCTCCTCATATAGGGAGGATTACTACTCTATCGTGACAGGTAAAGGATATTGTAGGTATACTTTGCCGAATTGGGAGAACAATGAACCAAAATGATATGTTTATAAGTCAAAGATTCGCAGCACGGCATTTCCCGAAACGAATAAAAGACATATTATGTCGAGAGTAGTTGGTGTGTGAAACCGAAGAAACATTCTTTAAATAAAGGAATACTTTAGTATACACCCTGAAGTTTCCTTCGTCTTAAATCGAAATCCCACATAATGTACCCAATGTATATTGTCTATTAGTGTTATTATAAAAATAACAAAGATACAATTCAAAGAGTTACGATTGTAACAAACTTACAAAAATCGAATATATTAAAACATCCTGTATTTTCCGTTTTCGGTTTCACTTCCGATAGATTATAATATACCGAAAAATAACACGTTAAATTGTAATCAGTATTTTCAGTTCACAATATGACGGCAGATTATAATATCACGAGTGAGATTATAAACTAACGTATTTTACAATTTAACGGTAACATATAAGCATGATTTCGCTTGTTCTGTTAACTTTCCACCACATTCAGAGCCAAACGGAATTCTCGGCATTGATTGATAACAATACTGTAAACGTGGAGTCCCGTGCAATACAGGTAAACTAATCGTGCTCCAGTAATCTATGGTTAGATTTGCAAAGTTTGAATAACACAAAGATACTTTGTTATATATTCTTGTAATTCTGGCATAAGTAGGCCGTCAAATCTGACCTTTCTCTTGAATTCGTGTTTGAAGTTGACAGAGACTGACATTCGAATGGCTATATTGTAGACAGATAAAGAAATAGACAAGTGATTCCGTTGAAAGTCAAAAGATTTTATTTCAACAATATATTTTCAAGCTAACTGATTACTTATAACTAGCGGACGCCCGACGACTTCGTCCATTCTTAGACCTTCGTAATCCCTCAATGGTTTATTTATTGCATCTTGCACTTTGAGTAGGGGTGCAAACATGACAATAGTTTGTTGATGTACTTGCATATTGTTCTTCCAATTCGGTTAAGGTGTAGAACATTCTAATTAGCATGGATATATTAAATGTTGTGGTCGGCAATGCTATGATTGAATGTCTTTTTTGTCTTCTACTTAATGGTAGTATATCTAAACACTTTTAAAATTATCTTTTAACAACACAATGTTTATGTCTGTTGATAGATAGCGGTTGCCTACAAATTTGTACTGGATTCATTATTTTTTTATACCCAAAAGAAGGTCTAAAGGTGCCTACACACATTCCATGAATATTGTCAATAAATATGTTTGGAAGGTTGTCTAAAGTCGTACCAACACGTGAATAGTACCCCGTCAATATGACAGTATTATTATTGAGTGTGTAGACACCCTAAGGCCCAATTATGTTTGTAACAATCATAAAATGTATACAGATATTGTGTTTGCTTATTTTCGGTTTATTATTGCAATGGCACTGCAACAAATTTAGCCAAGCAGTATTGCTGAATTTTAGTTTTAAAAGCAGGGTTGCCACTTAATTAACATGCTTTTGACGTTTAACATCCATCGCGGACACAGCAGGACGAGTTCCTCGCTTATCCTTCGAGGCGATCCTTAATCGTTACTAACATTTTATGTATTTGTGAAAGTAACACTTAACAATATGTCATATTGTCTTCACAAGTAGTCGTGGGTTGCATGTGATAGATTGACTGAAGAAACGTTATGAACATCGCGTATAGTTTGCCTACACCGATCGCACACTAGTTCTGTGACTGCTAATGCGGCCCGACCAGTCAGTGTTTTGTGGGTAGTTTGCAAGTGAACAGTAACCCGACAAATGACCGCTTTACGACCATTTGTGATCGTGGCCGCATATCTGTGGCGCTAACATGCTACCAACAAGATAATCTCGTGATGACGTAGACAAAATTCAACCAATGGCGGCGCAGCCGTTAATACCGCTATCTCTTTCATTGCGTTGGTACGAAAGAGATGGGACTGGGACAAACCCGACGCCATTGGTATTTACATTTTGCCACGGTACATTGGTGGACGCACATGGTAATACTTCTGGTCGTAGCCCAACCGTAGCTATTGCGACTACGATCCACGACTACCCGTGGTCACGGCTAGTGAGCGAGGTGCTTTATTTTTTATTTGCGTTTCATTATATTATGTTGCATATTTATATATTTAAGCATGTTGATGATTTTTTTATTCGGTATTTAATATCTTGCGGAAATTAATTAATATTTATGTGTATAGCTTTGTATCTTGTATTCATACTATTGTAATGAATATTTAAAATTTGTTCTACAATGAGCGTATTATTCTATTCTCTATTAAAATGACAAAAACTCGCGTATGTTTTTGATATTAAAGTGTTTGAGTTTTGTAATTTGTCGGATAGAAAACAATTAAAAGCTTACGGGATTGCCCTAATTTACTTATTTATATGTATAAAAATATCTTTATAAACAAAAGCTACTTTAACGCGTCCTAAAGTCCGGGCGCTCAGAGATTGCGTTTCTGACAGGTCGTGCGAATGGAACAAACATATTCAATTGCAATGGCCTCGTTTTTTTGTCTCCCTCTTTCTCTCTCGTGTTACATCGCCCACCCGTCATGAACGCAATTTCTGAGCGGCCCAACTTTAATACTGTTATTGTACAGTTAACTTTGAAATCGTCAAGCGATTTACCATTCCAGTAACAAAGAAGTGGGGAACCAGTTAGAATTATGGGTCAAATATCTGACATCTTTTTAATCAGTTACAGTTTAACTTGTTCAAAAAGCCTCATGGATGCTTTAATGTAGCCTTTAATTTCGTGAAAATACTTTTATTTCGCTTCTTATTAAGTACACATGGTCGAAAATTTTCAGCACTATTTGTTCTTGATTAAATATGAGTAAAAATACGAAAATGTTCTTAAACGGGGCTAATTTTTACAAACATTAGTCTTTAGTTGTTAAGTATTTTTGATTTGGCCTTAGCTAGTTATTATTTATCAATTGGTCTGATCTCAGACTTTTATTTGTTTCTTTGTCTT
This sequence comes from Bicyclus anynana, assembly GCF_947172395.1. Taxonomy (NCBI): domain Eukaryota; kingdom Metazoa; phylum Arthropoda; class Insecta; order Lepidoptera; family Nymphalidae; genus Bicyclus; species Bicyclus anynana. The sequence continues at coordinate 15,175,451 of NC_069092.1, read as the reverse complement.
TCATAGGTGTATTTTTGTTTTTAATCAGTATTATTTTTTGTTTTAATGGGTCTAATTTTGTGTTATTATTTTTAAAAATTCAATTGTCTTCAGTAACACAAAAATGTGCTACACTAAAAAGGGAAAAATAACAATGTATTGGTCTAACTTTTCTAATCGTCGATACCTCAATTTTGTCCAAAAAAGGTAAACGAATATATCTTTCAGTGTCATCTAAAGACAGACCGAAACGTGACACAAAAGACATACCGAAACGTTCACCGGAATGGTACGCGATGGCGAGCGAGAAACTGGCATTTGTTGTGAAGAACTTGATACCGCTGGTCACTCACGAACACTACAAAGTGCGCAAGGAACTCGCCGTCCTCTGCTACAGGATACTCTCTGAGTGCAGCTCGTAAGTACGTGTTATTAGTCTGATAAACGACCAGTTGGTCTTCATCAGATGTCATCTATATGTCTTCAGAAGACTGGGGCGACATAGCTGAATAAGACTCTCGTTTAAGGAGTTGATGTAATTTTACAAGTTAAATAAATACGCTAGACATAGATAGACCATCCATTTATGTCTCCAAACTTTGGAGACCCCCAAAATCCTTTTTAACTTTTCATTAAAGGATGGCGAGGAATTGTTTACATAAAATGTATTTTTTAATCAGGCCATACTAAATGAAAAACCATTTGACTGAAGACGAATGGAACTGTTTGATCGCCTCTGGCCTCAGGGTCTTGGAAGCTAAAGGCTATCAAGAGTACCGTCTTTTGTCCTCACCTGCGAAGTAGCCTCGTGCGTGTACTTACACCGGTGGCCTGACTTTCACATTGTGCCTGTACTTACACCTGACTTTCACACTGGAATACGACAATACGATAGTACTTCCCCAGATGAGATGTGTCACAAAAACCTTTATATGAATCCATATTTCCCTTGGTCACGCCATCACGCGTGAACGGCTGGACCGATTTCACTATTTATTTTTAAATGAATTTGATGAATTTTTGATGAAAAATTTTAAAAAATTGAAGCGGTAGGGGTAGGGTAGGGGTAGTTGAAAGTTTACATCGCGTTTCACGTGTAAAAAGTCGCGGGCGGCTAGTTACTAATAAAATAATGAATGAGAAGGGTCAATATATTTGTGTTATGCTCAGAACGATGCAGCCATCACTAGCGATGACACTGGACGTGATGATCACGCTGTCCACCGACCCGTACCAAGAAGTGTCGGAGTACTGCACTAGCGCAGTCCACGCGCACTTCGCGAGCGCTAGCAAAGAGAGGCTGGCGGAGGCCATCGACAGCTTGTGCGAGAACTTCTTCACCACGCTCAATTGCTTGCCGAGGATATTGATTAATATTGGTACGTGTTTCGATTAGAGAAAGGTTTGTTAAACTAATGGCTTCATGTAGCTGTAATAAAGTTTTCAGATTGGAGCAAACCTTTTTTGTACATTGAGTCCGGATTAATTTTGAACAATCCTTAATTCTGTCTCAGCATCGAGTCGAGATTCCTATATTTAATTTTAATCATGACTAGGTGTGACAACGTAGTCTCACATTAAGTGTAGGTAGGTATTTTGTAACAAAAGGTAAAAGAAAATTCACGTGATAATACAGAATATTCCTCTTGTCTTGCTGCAAAAAAATTAACAGTCTAGTACTAGTCATTCATCCACCATTACGTACATCTTACCGCAAACCCCTAACTTTAAATGGCGAACTTCAGTTTAAGAAACCCTGGAATAGAGGAAGAAAACGTAGAAAAAGTATTGGTTTTTAGATATTTTCCTTCTTATCCGGCTCGAAGGACCATATTTTGTTTAATCTTAATAGGTGGAATGTTTGGTCAAATATTGAAATAATGTATTGTTTGTGCAGATTCAAGTCGCAAGCTATCAGTCTTGAGCCTGCTGTATGGATACCTCAAGATACTGTGCGACGAGGGCCGCCCGCAGCGGCTCTCGGGCGCGCTGAGCACCAGCGACGGCTTCGACCGGCTGTGCGACGCGCTGCTCACCGCCGCCGACTTGCAGACCGACCTAGCGCTGCTCACCCGCCACGCCGGACGAGGTGACTATCAGCGCTAAGTCACGAATGCGAATACTATCTATACAATGTGAATAATAGCTCTAAGACTGATGCGCACGAGTTTGCAAACCCTTTGAAGCGGAAAAAAATACCAAATGATGCTAAGCGTGATCGTGAACGCTCTACACTCCAACGTTTGCGTCATGAATCTAGACCGGGTCTTAAGTCAATAATAGAATGCTACCTCCTATGATATTTGTATATATCACATCAGTTTCCTTTCCCATGCGGTACAGACGACAGCAAATGCGTCTACTACATGAACCTCTCTTTGTCGTCATAACCCAAACCCTTGTGCTGCGCAGACAAGACTTGCAAGTAATTATAGTAGTTACGGGCATACGGTACTGTTTCGTGTAGGTTTTTGAAAATTATTTTCTTCTTAGATGTGAAATCACCGCCATCTACCGACACCCCGTGGTGCCGGCTCCGGTACCTGGACAACAAGGAGTCGGAGAAGAGGCTGCAAGACGTCTGCCAGATGCTCGGCGGCGCGGAGTGTGCCGAGCTGTTCCTGGACCGGCTACTGGAGCTGTTCCACGAGAAGCGCAGCTCCGAGCTGGTGTACATCATCAACTGGGTTGGCTCAGGTAACTGTTATCCTGAAAAAAACATCATGATGTATAATTGTACAATAAATTGTTCAAGATAGTGAGCAACATTTTCTTCAAGCGCTTCTAATCGAGTGATTAGCAGAGGTTGGCAGGTAGCTTAATAAACTCTTCCTTTTCTTTGGGGGGCGATATAGATGCGGCACTCGTGATCGACGTCCACTTCGATCCAGTTCGTAATAACCTAGATATGCAACATTTTCCTCTTGACATTCTGTAAAAGTTCGCACTTCTGGATATATCAATGTCACTTTTAGATATAACCGTCTTTAAATTATGCATCCTAAAACCAGCTTTCTCATTGCATTCATTTACACAAGTCTTTGAAATTCTTCCAGAGATGAGAAAATGAGGACAATATCGTCAGCTATAGACAATCGTCAATCTATTATTATTAATGTTCCTGGCATTGACTATTCTGCTCAGTCTATATGTTTAACTGCTTCTGCTATGATTGGCTCGGAGTATAAATTAAATAGCGTAGGTGACAAAATACAACCTTGGCGAACTTTCATCTTTATTATATAACGTCTTGTTTCTTCATTATCAACCTGAACCTAGTCTGATTCTGGATTATCATTGGATTGTCATCTGAGTCGATATTATGTAATATATCAATAAGATAGTCATGCTATACTCGATCAAATGCTTTTTCATAATCGATGATTATGTTTTCTTCACCAGAATCTGTACTGCAAAAAAGCCTTCTTTGTGCTCACTCCTGCTCAAAAACCGAACTTCAAGTTACTAAGTAGGTATACTTTAGTTTTCCATAAATGTTTTGCAGCGCCGAATTCAACACCAAATCTGGCGAAGAGGATAATAAATAAATATATAGAGGAGGACATCTGGTATCTTCCCCTGGAGGTGACCAGCGGGGAGGCGCCTCTCACCAAAGAAGAGACCCGGGACCCCAGCATATACAACCCTCGAGCCTGGGCCAAGGACAGTGTGCCAGGCAAGTCCATAGTTATTCAATTTTCATATAAAGATATTTGTATTAAGGTCTTTAATGAGCAACTAGTGGACGCCCGCCTCGCCCTTAGATCTCTTTAATGCGGCCCTGTCGCAAAACCCGTTCATAGTCATACCTACTAACTATAAACTACATCTCAGCTTTCAATTTCAGCTTTGAACATCAAGCGGTTTTCGTGATTTTGTGACCTTACGCATTTATATATTAGGATACATACAATCTATCTACATACTATGTACTTGTCCCTGTTAAACATATAAACCTGCCTCTTGTATCACTCGATATTATGCTGAAAACTTCATAAAATCCATTGTTTGAAACATATCCAACAGTTTGAAACACATTAATAAATAGGTAACTATACCCGCATTTACAAACGTCCACGGAAAAAGTGGCGGGCAATCGGCTAGTCTTAATTATATAAATTACGTGTCACGTTGTTTGTCTTCGATGGACTCCTAAACTACTTATCGATTTTAATAAAATTTTCACAACGTGTGTAGTTTGATCCAAGAAGATAGGATAGATGTAGGGGTATGGGTAGGGAACTCAGACAAATTATAGAAGGACCTGTATCACACTCACAGTCACGAACAAAATTGTCTGTCATTTTCTGAGGAAAACGAGCTAAGATTTGATATATATCGTATACTAAACTAGAAGTTTTTGCCCGTTTTTTACACAATTCAATTACACAAAAAGGCATTTTTACGGAGCTCTTTAACCGACGAACACGATTACAATTATTTAACATCGATTCTATAGAGACAGTTTTTATAATCGCATTAGGTCGTTGATTATATACTTTGACAGAAAAGTAACGTCTAGCGAGGCAGGTCCTATACAATAATTGGTCTGAGGTAGGGAAGTAAGTGCTTATAAGTCAAAGCGAAGCTTAATCGCTAGTATATATAAAAAACAAGTCCAATATTATCCTTCACAGGTCTGTACGAAGGCACAACAGAAGTCCGCTACACGGACGTGAGCTACATGCGGCCGCGCGAGCGGTACGTGGAGCCGAACACGTGCGGCAGCATCGCCGAAGCGCAGGCCAACATGGCCTTCAGCTGCCTCGTCACAGAGGGGCTCGGCATGATGGCGCGCCGCCTCGGGGCGGACTACCAGCCCTTCATGCTGAAGACCTTGTGCCTCATACTGGAGAGAGTCGGTGAGCTATACCCATCATCACACGGACTACTCCGCGGCCATTGGTCGATATTTTGTCTATTTCTCTTCACGATTTTTTCCCTTGGGTCGCATGAAGACTGCTCAATAATAAAGCAGGTCGATTAGCCAAATTCTTGGCTGTTATGGTAAAATAAGATAGCGAAACAGTTACCTGTCTTTTATAATAATTAGATAGGTGGTACTTACCTTTGTCCAAATTATAATAAATTTTAGCACATTTGCTAAAGTCAACAATGTAAAATTTCTTATTATATATACATAAGTTATACATAAACAAATTTTATTCATATCTTATATTATTTTCTTGGTGTGTAATGTTTTTTTATTTGCTTTTTAGGAGTCAAGGGATCTATAGCTATCTATTGAGTCCTGTTTATTTATATTCACCTCTATTTCCCAATAAAATATAAAGTTTGTACTGCTACTATAATATGCTACTCGTAGGTATACTGGGGGTCCTTAGTCCTTATGGGTTGCGGGTGTGGTTAAAACGCTTGTTTGTGGAAGTGAATGTTTAGTTAGTGTGTATACATGCAATGTAACCTTCATCATTATAATCTATCACCTCATCTTATAATAACTGCACCGAACTCCTTGCCGGGCGATACGTTGCAGCTGGCACTCAACACAATGGCAAATACTGACCACACTGTTTTTATAAGTTATAATAAGTACAACAATATTTGCGATTATTTGATAAATGTCCAAACTAAAAAGCAAAACTTAGTTCATGGATTAAGATTGAAACCTTATTGTTCTGCACAATGCAGTGCACGTAATCACTACTATTTAAAGTTCATTTTACTTTGAAGAAATTTGAGGTTTAAATCCTAATTCATGTTTATAAATTGCCGTGATATCACAAAATGCGCCACAATAATAATGATGATGATGATGATGATGATGATGATGATGATGATGATGATGATGATGATGAACTAAAAATGTGTGTTGTTGTCTGCAGGCAGTAAGTACGAGAACCTGCACCTGACGGGGCTGAAGGCGCTGCACGACGTGGCGGCCGCCTTCCAGCGTGACAGTGTCACCGACCTCTTGGCCGAGAACGCCGACTACTTCACCAATCAGATCACACAGAGGCTGAAAAAGGTGAGTATGAATGGTAGCGCCAGTCAAGGATGGCAGATACACAAAGTAATACTATCGGTCATTATCGGAACAACCATTTAACTTGCTAATACAGTTTCAATATGCTTTATGCTACCCTCTAACTACAATATTGATCAAATACAGCGCTGATACTATCACATGTAAACCAGGGTTATCTATGATAGCACAGGTAGTCAAGCACGAGCAGATCTCAGACTTGCAACTGATGTCAGTTGGATTAAGGGGCCCCTTTACGACTTGTCACTGCTCTCCATCTCCGCTCGTGTTGGCTCCCAGCTAAGTAACTAACAATGCAATACTAACCGCACCGGACGATAACTCACTTACTGACTATATTCACTACTTAACTTCTACATCTCTATCACAATTTCACTAAGCTTAACAAATGGAAGACGACTATCCATTTCAAAGACCGTGCAATTACAACTAAGCTGCCAAACTAGCAGACTACAGTGGGGGCAGGGTGCCCTCAATATGTCACCCACTAATATGGTCGCAATGCTATTGGACCACGTGATCGATCTTTCAGACTTATTTAAATAGTAAATAATTAAAACTCAGTGATATGAAAACCTGTTTCTAATATTATCGCAATAATTAACGTAGATTTTGCTAACCGATTAAATAACTCACTCGCCGACATATGTATTGATTTATATGACAGGCGTGGAGGACGCAGTCGGCGCTGCAGGTACTGTCCGTGGTGATGGAGTACAGCGACTCCAGCATACTGGACTACTTGTACGGGATCGTCGAAGACGTAAGTATCATATGTGACATTAACGTCCGGCCGCTCAGAGATTGCGTTTCTGACAGTTAACGATTGAATGCGACAAACATATTCAATTACAATGCTTCGTTATTTTGTTTCATCTACAAAGACAAACAGTTGGCATAACCTTGAAACAGCGCAGTTCAACAACCTTGCACGCCAGTTCGAAGTTGCATCGCCCATTCGATCACGACCTGTCTGAAACGCAATCTCTGAGCGGCCGGACTTTAATGTCACATTGGGCGAGACAGTTCTATAGCTATAGCGCGGGCCGGGGGGCGTGTAACGATTAATGAAAACCCCACTGATGCACCTCACTTCCCCGCACGCACAATTTCACACCCGCGCAGTCTTTCCCCCGTCGCCCGCATATCATGGGAGTGTCATCAACAAACTTGCCAGACTATAAATGTATATATTTGCTTTAGTCTGCCGTTTACCATCCTAAGCTTAACAGAGGTGCCAGAATAGTTTGATTATAAAGTATTTTTAGAAACGTCAACTGAAGAAATAAATAAAATAAAGTACAGTGCGACATAAAAGGGTTGACGTTAATTAAAAATGGAACTAATAAACTCGCCGTGTGGCAACACCACACTAATTACTGATGTTATCACAAAGATCTGTCATTATAGAGCAACCAATTACTATTGATAAGTTAATCCAATTATTAAAATCATAGTGGAAATTCGGATAACCACTAATTATATAGGTCCCTATGTAATTAGTCTGAGTTTGATTTTAATGTTTTACAAAATGGCAACTGTTAGTTCCAGTTTTGGCCATCGGATCAGAAAAATGTGGCACTAGTAGTACAAATGACGTTTGCAGGTGCTAATACAAAGCTGCGACAAGTACTACCAGAGGCATCTGTACGCTTACCTGCAAGTGTTCCTCACTTTCGTCACTTGCATACGGAAGTGGTTCCTGGTGGAGCCCAAGCCCAAACCCAAAAAGGAGCTGCAAACTCAAGAAATTGACATCATGAAGGATGTCATTGAGTTTGAGAAGAATAAGAAGGAGTCTGCAAGGTAATTGTAGTTAAATATTTAGCATTATCATCAGGGGGCCTAGCATGCGACCTTTCACTTGGTGGTTGGAAATAGACAAAATGTCGTCCAATGGTGGCGGAGTTCCAGCCCCATCACTTTCGTCCCAACGCAATGAAAGAGATAACAGGTATTTTCGGTTGCGCTGCCATTGGTTGAAAGGAGATGGTCCAAAATTGTATGGAGCCCAGGATCACTCATTGTAACCTAGCGGAAATAAAAGAAGATATATTTTTTTTAACTATTTTTTAATCTTTCGGAATAATATTCATTATCTCCCAAGAAATGCAACATTATTAAGAGTAATAATGGCGGATAGATGACGTTTTCAATGCAGTAATCGATTTGACGTTTGCTGTCAATTGTCATAACATAGTTGCTCTATGGGCGCCATTTTGATATAACTCAAAAACTTCGGTTTTTATTTTATCTATTTCTTTTTATTTAGTTAGATTTATTCACTTTAATAAATTTTAATAAAATCGTTGTATTTATTAAATTTTAATGATACGGGGTACAAGAGTGGACCTGAAATGGACCATCTCCTTTGTCTATTTCTTTTCACGAGATATATAATGTTAGAAAATCCTAAAAGCTCAACGATAAAGTTATCGGACTCATCATCAAGGGGCAGTGATTAGATCCCCGTCTATTGTCGTACCCACTCTCATTTAAATGTAAATGGGAATATTGGTTTATTTAAAGGATATGGCAATAATTCTTTAATTTATTTAACAGATTTCTTAAAAAGGAGAAGGTTCTCAATTTGATGCGTTTTTAATTAATATTTTAATTAATTAAAATGAAATATATATATATATATATGATTTTTAATTAAAAATAGGACTAGAATAAAGAAGAAATAACAATGACTTATTTTGTCAAGCCAAGTTTCTTTGGGAGACAACAAAAGATTCACCTGTTAAACACTAACATCTAAAAAAATTTTTATCAATCCAAGGTTATTATCTGAGGAGAAGGAGAGCAACATGACAGTAGAAGAGATGTATAAAGAGGATATGAAGCGGAAAGAAGAAGAAATGTTAAATGACGACGACACAGCCGTTTCTGGTGAGTTTGATTGCGTTTCTGGTAAGTTTGATTGTGTTTCTGGTAAGTTTGATTCCGTTTCTGGTAAGTTTGATTCCGTTTCTGGTAAGTTTGATTGCGTTTCTGGTAATTTTGTTTATTGTGATGCCAAAAGACATTTTGTCGACCATATGTATTTCTCTTCAATATTTTTAGACGCATCTTAAGCTCCGACCAATTACCACAGGACCTGCCTCGCTAGACTCTACTCCTCTGTCAAAAGTATATGATCACGATCTAAAAATAAAACAAATTAATTACTAAATAAAATTAATTAATTAATATAAAAAAGACAGATAAATTCTGCATTCCAAAAACATAAATTGAAATAATAATAAAAATGTATTGAATATTTCAGAGGAATCTCCACCACTTCCTCATCACATCAGAGTAACAGTGACAATACTCAAGCGGTGCGTCAACTTCATCGCGCTGGGCCGCGACGAGAGTCTCGTAGCTCTTCAGATCCTGGCGCTGGGGCTGCCCCTACTGAAGGAGTACGAGGACGAGCTGCTGCCGCTGGTGCACTTGTGCTGGGCGCCGCTGGTGGCCAAGTTCTCGGCCCCTGAGGTGTTGGTGCTGAAGAGCGCCTTCGAACTGTTCGTCGTCCTGGCTACGCTGGCTAAAGACTTCTTGAGGAGTCGGGCTGTTAAGTAAGTGGAAATGTGGACTTTATGTGCTAGGGTTTAAGGCTTAAATTGGTCTAAAGTGTTTTGGACACGGTGACGTTTGATGAGTTATTCCATTAGAATTAGAATAAGCATTATTAATGATACATTAATTTTAATTCCCTGTAAATAATTTTAAAATTTAGATAATCAAGAACTTCTGCGAAAATTGGAACAAATTGAGTTAGAGATTGACAAAGTGAAATTGGTGTAATTAATAAATTGTTAATCTATTAAATACATCGTTTGTAACTATTTTGTCTAAATTATTTAGAAATAAGTATATAAAATAAAATTAAATGTTATGAACCTATTTTTTAAACACGGCAAGGCAACACTGGCAAATTACGGATAAGTCGCCATTTTGTCTGTTCTGTCAACTCAGCATGAGTGCATATGCTTTGTATGTGATCTGGTTTTATTGTTTTGAGCTTGCGTGGTATTTCTCAGCATACATTTAAGTTTTTGTTTTTTTTGTTGTTATTTATTTTTTAAATGACAAAAAAGACCAAAAGAACCATATCTTTTGGTCTTTTTTGACAATTATGTGAAAAAAAAGACAGTCAAGCCCGTAAATCAAAGAAAATGATAGACTTATTAAAAAAGGGGTGTAATGAAGTCACTGCCGAAGACTGGATGATGGTTGTTGAGAAAACAAAAAACCTCATTTATAATCGACTGTGTGATAGATTCACAAATTATTCTACATGCACAACCCACCAGCACAACACCACCGAGTATGTTCTGCTGGTTGGTTGGTGTTGGTTGGTTGTTCAAGAGACGCTCTTAAACAATCCTTCCGCCCATGTATTCTCCTCCTGCCTTCGGGCCCCAAACGCTTCTGCCTGCGCCCAAACGTCCCTCAGGTGACGACTCTGAGATCCCATCAAGGAGCTTACGGCTCTTACACATATTGAAACATAAGTTGTTGTAACAAACAATGAAACTCAGAGTCGCATTTTCTACTTTCCGCAGAGACGTCCTCCAGCCTATGTACAAGTTCCTGTGGTCCATGGCGGCCGAGAGCCAGCTGAAGGACAACGGGTCGGCCTACCGCCTGTCGCACATGTACAGCCTGCAGGTGTCGGTGCTGGGCGCCCTGCCCGCGCTGGTGGTGGACCTCGGCCTGCAGGACGAGCAGCTGACGGAGGCCATGCGCGCTGCGCAGGACTACCTCTCCGCCAAGCAGCCCAAGCCGCTGCAGGTCAGCCACTCTTCAAACTTTATAATGTCTTGGTAGTTAGGTGCGGCAGTCACAGAGCGCAAGTATTACATAAAATGATTTTTTTTTAAATTTGGTCACCGCTAAATGATTTTTTTGACAACATTTACATTAAGCATTGAAAAATACTTACAACTTGAAGTTTTCACCCTTCTACGATCAACCCTGTATTTATTAATCGCTATTAATAAACAAGGCATGGCAGGCAGGCAATAAGGCAAAACATTAGGTCAGCTAGTATTTAATATGATCCCATTACCGTCCACAGGTGCTTTTTTTAATATCTATAAGTTTTTAGGGACTTTTTATAAATAACATGTCAGCCCCATCATACCCTAATTAAAAATGTCAATGAATCCATCCTAAGCTTAACCTTACCCTAATAACAATAATCTTCATTTTATAATATTTAAAAATAACTAATCCTTTGAATCCTAATTAAAATGAAAATTTAACCATATGTACTCAGATTATTTATTCAGAAATATCTATATAAAAGATACAAGAAAGCAAGAGACAAAAAAAGCATACCAGAACTCAACTTGCGAACACAATATTTCTGAATACATTCTATAGATATATATAAAGTATACAATTTTTAATAGAATTTTCTTCTTAAATTATGTCTTGGGTATAGGCCTCCTCCAGCAATTTCCATTCTCTTCTGTCTCGTCCTGACGTCAGCCAACCCTTACCAGCCTTGGGCAATGTCATCAGTCCAGCACTTCTGGGGTCTGCCAACTCTCCTTTTACCTAGTTGACCCTGCCATTCAGTGACGGAAATTCGTCGTCTCGTTATCAACTCATATTCGGCTCACTCCTGAGCTCGAGTCTCCTATCAGAATGAGAGGGATTAGGCCAATAGTCCACCACGCTAGCCCAATGCGGATTGGCAGACTTCACACGCGCAGAAAACCAAGAAAATTCTCTTGTATGCAGGTTTCCTCACGATGTTTTCCTTCACCGTTTGAGACACGTGATATTTAATTTCTTAAAATGCACACAACTGAAAAGTTGGAGGTGCATGCCCCAAACCGGATTCGAATCCACCACCCTCCGGAATCGGAGGCAGAGGTCATATCCACTGGGCTATCACGTATCCTAACGTAACGGTAAGTGTCCACCTGTCATCTTTCAAGCGCGATACATATCCTGCCCATTGCCATTGAGCCGTGAGCTAACACACTACATCTTTTACTTCTCCACAGATGCTGGCAGTGAAGTTCTTCCAAGGCGTGATGTCGTACAACTACGGCGCGGCGTGGTACCACCTGCGCGCGCTGTGCGACAACGGCGTGCGCCACCACAGCCAGTACGCCAACATCGCGCCGCTCGTGACCATCGTGGGCACGCCCTACGAGTCGCCCGACCCCGACTACGACCCCAACGTCAAGCTCATCTTCTATGTGCACAAGTGATAAACGGCCACGACGATCGACGTCGGACTGTTTTAAGTGTAAACGGAATATGACGATGACGTCCAACAGTGTAAACGGAATATGACGATGACGTCAAACTGTTTTAAGTGTAGTGTGTAAACAGTTTAGGGCGATGATGTCAAACTGTTTTAAGTGTTGTGTGTAAACGGAATATGACGATTATGTCAAAGTATTTAAGTGTAATGTAGATGTCAAAGTGTTTTAAGTGTAGTGTGTAAACGGACTACGACGCTGACGTCATCTGTCTTAACTGTTATATGTAAAGTAAAAGGACTACGACAGAAATGTCAAACTTTTTAAACGTAGTGTGTAAAAAGACTATGACACTGACATCAGTCTTTTAAGTGTAGTGTGTAAAAGGAATATGACGCTGACGTCAAACTGTTTTATGTGTAATATGTAAAGTATACGGACTACGACAGAAATGTCAAACTTTTAAAGTATAGTGTGTAAGCGGTCTACAATGCTGACGTCAACTGTTTTAAAGCGCCCAAACAACTAAATTGCGTACTTTTACAATTTAGTTGGACAACTTTTAACAATGCATCAAAAGGGAATCGGGATTCTGATACGATCAGTGTCCAATTTGTTATTTGGACAATTTGGTTGAGAAGATGTTTCGGGGTCTCGTAATGTCACTATACTTATTAGTTTATTCTGGGATTTAGTCAGCCAAATTGTCTGTCTGCGAGCACTCTAATGTGTACTGTGTAAACGGATTATGACTCCGACATCAAACTCCATACATGTGTATGTATGTACAAGCTATGCACTGACGACAAACTGTTTATTGTGCAGTTTGTAAACACACTCTGAAGACAAATTGTTTATTGAAATGTTTTTTTTTTTTGCCAATCTCATTTTTGAGATTAACCATGTACGCAGGAGATATTATAGTGCGCAAGCACAGGTGCACTCTTTATTCCCTCACTCTTATAGTCTTATGGGATGACAGAATGACACAACCTGTGAAAAATCAAGACGTAGAAAGAAAATTTTCTTAATTCTCCGCGTGTGTGAAGTCTGCCAATCCTCATTGGGCCAGCATGGTGGACTATTGGCCTAACCTCGACAAGGACACTCGAGCTCAGCAGTGAGCCAAATATGGGTTGATAAGGAATTAATGTAAATGGACATTGATGTCAAATTATTTTAAGTAATGTGTAAATTAAACAGAGTACGACAGCAACTTCTAGCTGTTTTATGTGTAATGTGTAAAATAAACGTACTACTATATCAATGTCAGTGATTATAAGTGTTCATATGAAGTCAAAGAGACTACAATACGATATATGATACATTTATTATTATATATCGTGCCTAAGAGGTAGTCTGTTTGTCTGTTGTAGTGGTAAAACTGAAGGAACATTTTTTTTAACTAAATCAATGTTCAGTATACAGGGTACTCGGTAGTATTTCCCATAACTCTAGGATTCTAATCTTCAAGGAAAATTAATTAAAAATGTCTAAGGAACATGTGTTCTAAAATGAACATTTTCAGAGTAAAAAAGATTTATTTTGTAAATTGTGTCTATTATATCGATTCCTTATACTACCTAGCCAAACTTATTCAATGATAAATATCATGAAGTAGCTTACTAGTAAAGTGCAGAGTATCTCGTCCATATCGACAGTCTACTACGATTACGTATTTTAAAATGCAACGATAGATAAAGGCGTGTTTTAAATGGATAGTCAAAACTATTTGAATTACTTTGTATGAAAATGTAAGTTTTTTTTAGAAAAAAAAAGAAAAAGTTATATGGTTCGGCTCCTATAAGTGGACTTGTCATCATCTCGAAGTTATGGGAAATACTCCTGAGCACCCTGTATACACACACACAACCTTTATTTTATTTTATTTTTTATTTATTTATACTTTATTGCACAAAAGAAAAACAATAAAGAAAATAGTAGATATTGCTTATAACAACATCTATATACTACATCGAAAGTCAAACAGACTTCCTGGAATAGATTGAAAATATATGTAGTGTTTTGAATTATCTTGTCGGTTGGTACTAATAGTTTTAAGTGTAGTTTATTTCAATGTTTTATTGTGTACTAACGGACGACCGCGGCTTCGTCCGCGTGGAATTCAATTTTTCACGAATTCCACAAGAACCATGGATTTTTTCAGGATGGAAAAGTAATTATTGTTAATTCAGAGTAAAATTTATTTACATTCCAAATCTCAGCGAAATCGCTTCAGTAGCCGCAGCGTAAAGGAGGTACAAACATACTTAGACACAAATCTATACTAATATTATAACGCTGAAGAGTTTGATTGGACGCACTAATCTCAGGAACACCTGGTCCAATTTGAAAAATTCTTTCAGTGTTAGATAGCCCATTTATCGAGGAAGGCTATAAGCTATATTAACTATCCCTATATCCCTAGGGGAACGAGAACCACGCGGGTGAAACCGCGCGGCGTCAGCTAGTACAAAATAATATTAGTGTAATTTAGAATAATGTTTTTAACAAGATACGTGTTGTACGCAACACAATCCTTCTGACATTGACAATCAACAATTTAGTTGCTTTTCAAAAGCTATTTTTACAAACATGAATATAGTAGAATATCCAATGTAAAATTTTATTTTTTAAAATTCTCAATATTAATTTAGAAGTATATTTTCTTTTGCAATTACTTTGCAAGGAGTTCTTCAAAAGGTCTTTATGAAAGCTGAATGAGTGCAATGAAATCGCTGATGCAATCATGAATTAGTGCTATTTTATATTAGACAAATTAAAAATATATTGCTCTCATTATAAAGCTATGTTCACACGGCACTGCATGTGTAGATGTTTCCATGTACAACATACGTGTAAAATCCGAATTAATAACGACCTTCACCCATCTGTTTACTGGATTTAAAGTATTTTATATCAAATTAAATATGTGAATATTGTCAATGGTTGGCCTACTAATAGCATCTACTATAAGACATACAAAACAGTTCAGGACAATGCTGTGTGAAACTAACCTAAGAGGGGCTACAGAACTTCAGTTTTAACTGTACAGTTTTATCTAATCGAAATTTCAATCAAAATCATTAGTTAAAACTGATGGGCACATAAACTGCATGTATGTAGCACGGGTAACTCCTACAGCTAAGAGACGATCGAAGATTTTAAAAAATTCATTGTGTAAATAAAATAAATGTTGCCATTTATTAATGTTAATGTGAATATTTAAACTGAATAAAGATTGAGATCTATGTCTATATCAGTCTTATTATTTTGTATCACCCTTATTTATTCTATACGAAATACAATTTAAACTAGTGCAGTACAAGAGAGTAGAAAATAAATGAGGGCGCTGTTGTCACTTACTCTTATGGTAACCCTGTCTTCTGTCATCCACTTGTGACTGCAACTACCTTGATATTTGAGGTAATAATATCTTAATAAACCATTTAGTCTATTTATCTAGTTCGTCTGGTTAATTTTCCGAATTACCACTGATTTTAATAATTTGACAAAATTATCATTAAATTATTGATTGCTCTATATTGACAGATCTTTGTGAAAATTACAGTAAATGTGGTGTAGCCACATATCAAGTTTATTAGTTCCATTTATAACAACTTCTACTCTCAACGCCACTAAGTGTTGGAATGACTTATGGTTATTTAAGACTAAATATAAAGCTCTTTTATTATTGGATCAGCAAACAAATAACCCCTAGTACTAATTCCTTTTCTCCTTACTACAACACTATGGTGGCGGCAGATCGTTCATTTTACAGGTTGACTCGTATTAATTATTGTTTGATTTTCCTTGTTAATTTAGTTTCCCATAAATGTTAATTTTGTTATTTTATTACTCTGTTCGTTCTTGTTTCATTATTTTATTTTACTTTGTATTCATGTATAAGTTTTAAGTTAAGACACGTCACGTAGACACGTCCGTGAACTCACAAGGTTTCACCTGAAAACCAGCGCCACAGCTCGCTGTGGCATCGTGCTGAGGTGGATACCTTTTTTGTCCACGACCAGATATTTGTGTGTTCTGTTTGTTTATTTTATTTTATCACTCGTGTGTGGACAAATAAAGCTATATTCTATTCTATTCTATTCTACTCTTGTCAAAGTTCATTTATTTCAATTAGGCTTCATTTACAACGACTTTTGCACTTCAAGGTATGTCATGAATGAATGGTGATATATGATGATTATAGCAGAAAAATGGAATAGATGAATTTTGGTGTAGAGATAAATTGAACAAAGGCTACTTTTTACCCATGTTTCCCACGGGATTGGTATAAAACAGAAATTTCATGCGAACGGAGTCGGAAATATTTCAAGTGTTGCAAGGATAATGAAATAAAAACATACATAGGCAGTAGTTTACTTCAGTTTTATTTATTATTGAAAACAAAATATTTACCACAGAAACAAGTATACCCATTTTATCCCAAAACATGACAACCTTTCACCGCGATCTTACAAGCATTTTGACCAAAATACAAATTAAATGCTTAGAATTTATTACCTTAACATTTTTTGGTATTTTTTATTTCGATGTACCTAACAATACCATATTGAATAAAAACATACAACCACAATAAAACAAAAAGAAACACCTCAAGGTTGATTATATGTAACATAGTTGCAATACTAATAAGGTATTCCAGGATCAGACTAATCACGCAAGGACCTGCCTCGCAAGACGTTACTTTTCTGTCAAAGTATATGATCAACGATCTAATGCGATTATAAAAACCGTTTAAATAATCGTTGTTTCATCGTGTTCGTCGGTTAAAGAGCTCTGTAAAAATACCTTTTTATCTAATTGAATGGTGTAAAAAAAACGGTCAATACAACAACTTCTACTTTAGTATAAGATATTTCTCGTTTTCCTTAAAAAATGCGGCTTTGGCCGTGGCTAGTTACCACCCTACCGGCAATGACGTCGTGTACAAACCGAAAGTGGTGTGGATTTTTATCCTACTCCTTTAGCCTTATATTAGATTGCACCATCACTTAACCATCAAGTGAGATTGTAGTCAAGAGCTAACTTGTAAGGATTAAAAAAACGCAACGACAATACCAGGTTGGTATTGTTCGTTCGCTACAGAAAAATGTCTTGGTAAATGTGAAAGAACTCAAATATTGCAACTATGCTAGAAAACTACGCAAGTAATCAAATTAAGAAAATTAATACTTTATCCTTAATTTCTAAATAACAATCGCCCATATTTTATTTATTGTTTATGAATAAAATTCAACTTAGTAATTTACTTATTTTAATATTGAATATTTATATGATTACAACACATTTTCACTATAATAATATAAATTTTGTTTAAACGCGAATTGGGTTAGCTTTATTTCATGAGTTAAATTGATTTTTTTTTGTATATATAAAGTAATAAAGTTAAAAGATATTGCATCTATCATTTATCATAAAAACAATACGTACATCGGTAAAAATAAAATGCTTCTCCGAAATTTCAAAATAAACGTCTTAATGAAAACTGCTACAGGATGCCTAATAATAAACTATAGTTTTTAGAATTATTGTCTGTCTGTAATTAGTTCAAGACAAAACGTTACAACGAAAATTATAGACTAATGTATATTTTTATTGCGTCTGACAGTAGGTATCCAAACGACTACGGTTAAATAAATTTTGTGACCAATACAAGTAGGTACGGCTGCAGAAACAGTGTACAAACTTAGGATATTCATCACTTAAAACCAATGATTTTATACTATTAGACACGTTACGTGCCTACAAAATCACCGCAAAAAATGTTCCATACTCAGCTAGTCCACTGTGCACACACATGCACTATTTTGTGCTTACTTTCAATATATGTATATTATACAGGGTGTTCGGTAGTTGACGAGTCCTCCACACATAGGAGCCGAACTAATATGTTTTTTAACATAAAAATAAAAACTTTCTATGTTTTCATACAAAGTAATTCAAATAACTCCGACTAGCTATGTAACACACTTAACATAACTTTCGTTGAAATACTATGCGACTAAATGAAATTGGAGCCAATTGGGTGACCTTGTTAGCATCAGTTTTGAAGCGCAAGTGCCATATCTAATAGTATAACATCATTGCTTGAAACCTAGGTACATTTAGCACATACTCAAAGAAATAAAATTTTCGAACTATATCTACAACATAATATGCTTGACAATACAAAACCTTTTGTCTTAGCTGAATGCATGATATCTACAATGGACTAGATAAATATGATCTATAATAAAATTGTTTTTGAAATATTTTCTATAATACCAATTATTGTAATTTTTATAACTTCACACGGTAAAATGTTGGGTTATATATATATTTTCAATAGAAACCAGACAATACTATATAAGGATGAATAACATAATAAGAATTGATTAGAGTGTCATGGGGAAGTTGGAAAAAAGGCATTAAAAATTGTTTTTCAAGTCGCATAATTTATGAATAGATTAAAAAACAAATTATTGAACTTGAAAATTGTTTTAAATTAAGGTAATCCTACAATTTGATCTATTTAAAATTCATTATTATATTTATCTATTTAGAATTAGAATGCTTTCTACATTATGTTGTTTATTGTATTGATACATCAAAAAAGGCTGTTTAAGGCGTCAATGTGGCATTTAAATATTCATTTAACAATGTGTTTACCTGAAAATGTATGAATTGCACTTGTATTGTATATTTTTTGACATACACAGAAATTAGTCATCATTTATATAATTATTATCAGTGTGCCTAGTGGGAGTTTTCAATGTTTTCATACGGTGACTATCGCGTAAACGTAAACGCGAATTTCTAAAACTGAAACGCGCCATCTAAACTTCGTCTTTTTAGAATTGGCATAGTTTTTAAACAAACATGGCCGTACTCATCACTGACATTAGTTGTGACGTCATCCTAGGGATGGGCCGTTGATAAACCATATCGGGAATGAACTACTGAATGAATATCGAACTCAAAGAATAATTTAATATTTTATAACCCGTTCTAATTCTTATTTCACAAACTATTCTTAGAATATTATGAAAATCTCCTATGATGTTAAACGCGTATGTTATAGCACATTCATTTTATAAATTCTCTTATAGTGGCACTACTGCACAACTACTTCAATTCCTTAAAAATTCGCGTTTACGTTTACGCGATAGTCACAGTATGAAACATTGAAAACTGCCACTAGGCCCTCAGTTGATATCCTTTTCTGGAATGGTCATATTTGAATGTAAACAATATAATCAAACCACCTTTCCAATAAATAATGGTACACCTAAATTGCACTAGCTAATCATCTCTAATCTTACTTAACATATGTTTATTTTACATTGCGATACATATATATAAGTTTTGTGATCCATAAAAAATCTTCAACCTTCATCATTGTATGAAGATAATAATTACTACAGCACTCAGACCAATTACCTTCTCGCTAGAGGTTCCCCCTCTGTCAAAACAATTTGATCATGATCAAATGTGTTCATACAATCTGCGTCGATAGAATCAACGCTTCACTGTGTTAATATAACACGTGTAATAGGATTTAAAATTTATATCTGTGTGTAGTGAGGACACTGGATATATTTAAAGGTGTTGAATATTTTGGATGTGTGAGTTTACCTCGTCCCTTCAAAAAACATGGCGAATTTGACAGCAATACAAATCATAGAAGGTAATGGGTCTGAGTTACAGCATGATCATTATAATCATCACCATCAAGTAAAATTTAATATGCACCAATTAAAAGTACATCATCAATTAATACTCCTACATACAATGTATTGATAATCCTACTATAATTATCAATTAATTGATGATCAATGCTATCACAATCATCAACTGAGTGATATTCATCGTCATGCCATCCACTAAAGCTTGGCAAATTCGTTCGTAACACTCCAAATGGTCCGCGGGGGCCCCGCGCGCTCGATTTAATACCCGCTCAGTCCTTCCCCTCCCGTCGCCCGCATATCAAGGCAGTGTCTTCAACGAACGTGCCAAGCTATTAATGCAAACTTCCTTTTTGAACATTTTATTAATACACTTTTCATTAAAGCACAAACAAGGCATTTAAAATATTTATTTAATACATTTCATTTATTTATTTTTTTATAAATTCAAATTACGTTTATTCAGTTACATTCGTTTTAAATTTTCATTTTGAAGGTGGATTTTTTTCTAACACAAACATTATAAAAACTATTGAAAAGTCAATGTTTTAAGTTAAATTACAATATTTATACTTTGGCAACTTCATTCGTAACACTCGCGATATCAAGCGCGGGCCGGGGGGCGTGTAGCGATGAATGAAAACCCACGACTGATGCACGTCACCCCGCATGCACGATTTCACACCCGCGCAGTCTTTCCCCCCCGTCGCCCGCATATCATGGGAGTGTTATCAACGAATTTGCCAGACTATAATAAAACAAGCATCATATAACACTACAAACATAGAAATACACCCTGTTTCCACCATTAGGAAATACATGAAGGGCAAATGAATTTTATAAATAAATTATATTAAAGTCATTCTCTAGCTAACTCAATCTCTTACAAAACGTTGAGTTTGTCCACACCTTGTTTTACTTTTCCATCCAACTCAGAGTATTTTCGTTCTAAGTAGGAACATTCCGAATCAGTGAAAAACTTATATTAATATTTCAAAAAGGCTTGCTATAAACTATGATATAATTATAGTATTTAGAGAAATCTTGGTAAGCACTTCTATAATTTCACTATATCATACATACAACATATAACAGTGCTAAATCGATTGTGCATAAAACTAAAAAACATCAATGAATTTTACAAGAAATTAACGAAAAGAATACCAGCAAAATCTCTCACTAACCTGCTTAAGGACCTTGGATTTACTACAACTGTTGAAGTAAAACTGGAATCCAAAACTGCGAAAGTCGTGTTAGCCCAGTGGATATGACCTCTGAATTTGACTTGGAGGGTGTAGGTTCGAATCTTGTCTGGGGCATGCACCTTCAACTTTTCAGTTGTGAATTTTAAGAAATTAAATATCACGTGTCTCAATTGGTAAAAATACATCAATTCATATTATGATTATCGTAAGGAAAACTGCGTACCTGAGAATTTTCTCAATTCTCTGTGTGTGAAATCTGCCAATCTGCATAGGCCAATGTGGCAGACTATTGGCCTAACCCCTCTTATTCTAAGAGGAGAATCGTGATCAACAGTGAGCCGAAAATGATGCTAATGACGATGATGAACCAAAGCTGCTCTAGTAGGCACTTACCTAAGCTAAACAGAGAGACCAACAACTTGTTGTAAAGAAATTCCTTAACCCTACACCCATAGTCACACACAATGGACCCGGTGGCAGGTGGTGATTCCACTGAATGCTAAGATATGCCCTTCAAACTTTTACAGAAAAATAAATCTTGCTTTAAATGATGTTTTAGATCAATTTTACTTTTAGGTTTGATTAGAAAATACAAAGTAGTTTTATTAGGTCTCATTAATTTAGACATCAAGCAGGGAGTCGCTGGATGCAGACGACGGCTCAGGATTGGATCCCTACAAAAAAAGACCTATATCCTTCAGTGATATATTATCCATCCATCCGCTGATATGACGATGATGAGTCTTTTGTACACCTCACTTTATAGTTCCTAGCTCTAAAAAAGGTTTAAATTTTACTGTTTTTTATAACTTCTTATTTAATCAGCTTCAACACTAATTCTAAAACTCCCAAATGCGTTTAGTTTTGTACACTATTGAATTAGCACCAAAAGACACTTTCACTTGAACACACTATGCACAATCACATACCTATTTTTTATATACTTATGTAAATACATATACATAATATTACATTACCTAAAAGTCCTTTTTTATGGATATAAATTTGAGTTTCAACTGAATAGCCACAGTGATAAAAGTCATAATTAGATTCAATTATTCACATTAGGAAAACACTGAACATTGTTATGTATGTTTGCGATAACTCTGTCGTTCATAAGCCGGTTGTTACATTTATTTTTTGTTGGAAAGAAGAAATTCCAAGGATGGTTCCATGATATTGTATTGGTTGACATTTTGTATTGGTTGACAAAAAAGGATATTGATAGAAGTGTGTACAATTTTAATAGCAAGGAGGATGACAAGTTTAAAATAAAGCCAGTTCCTTGCAAAATGAATCTAAGAAGACTATACACACAGTTATATTTAAAACCATCGCTTACACAAAAGTTGGTAGCAGAGCAAAGGTTGATAGAATAAGTACGACACATTCACCATCTACGATTCTGTTGGATAGAAGAAATTGTAAGGGTGGTCCCATGATAAGGAAACCAGAATCTGATGATGTTTTCACAGAGAAATCCAGGGGAACTTTCGAGAGTCACTCCACTCACTCACAAACCTGTGAGTTTCCTTCGAAATTAACTTGCAGGCTTTCTTCTGTCTGATTTCCTAATATTTCTTTTAAGCTGCTGTTGACTAAAGGCCAAAGAGTAGAGTAGTCTTTTGTCTACTGCCATGTAATCTACTGTGCTTTTCATACTCTGCGGCCAATTGTCGGCTATTCTCAGAGGGTACATAGTTAAAACATTGATATTTGGAGATGCAGGTTTGGTATAAACCTCCTAGTATTTTTACCAGTTTTAGTTAAGACCTTCAAAATAAGATCCTCATATTGAAGGTCTTAACTAAAACTGACCACAATGTGTTAATATTTTCTTAATCTGAATAATTGAGAGTTTAAAACATTTCACTTATCATTAAAATATAGGTCTTTGGCAGTGCATAGAATATGAATATTAGTATAAATATGTATAATTTAATTAAAACATGTGTTTTTTACATTTTCTATTTATAAATATATTCTTGCCACAGTTACTGTTAAGTTCTTCAATCGCAGTTTAAGTGAAGAGCAACATAACTCACCAATAAGATAAAGTTTGGCAAAATATTTGCAGAATAGATGACAGATAATTATTTGAATTTTTTATTAGATATTTTAGGTATATTTGTATAGTTCAAAATTATTGCTTAGTCCATGCTAACATCGCCTTTATTTAAATAGCTTTTGACGCTATTTTCATATCACTTGCTATTGTGATTTGATAGTGGCAGATCACATGGACTTTTTCATGACATGACAATAGTTACCTTTACTTCGAAGCTCAGACTAATTACACAAGGACCTTCCTCGCTAGATCTTCCTCTTCTGTCAAAGTATATGATCAATGATCTTACGCAATTATAAAAACTGTCTCTATAGAATCAATGTTTCATAGTTGTAATCGTGTTTGTCTGTTAAAGATCTCTGTAAAAATCTTTTTGTGTAGTTGAATGGTGTAAAAAACGGTCAGCAACTTCTAGTTTAGTATAGGATATATACTTTAAGCTCATTTTCCTTTAAAACTGACAGGCAATTTTGTTCGAGAAGTTCATAATTTATATCAACATCTGTGAAAAGTAACTCCAGTATCAGTATCAGTCTTATCCGTCTCAACATTAAGCATTTGCGAAAAATAATCAAAATATTTATATATTAAAAAAAAAGATTCCTTTCAAAGAGGCATCCTTAAAAATAATTTGTGGCGTATTTACGATACGAATCCTTATGTAATTAGTCCAAGCTTCGAAGCGACTTACCATAAGTCAATCTCACAGCAGCAGTACCAAACACATCACACACAATTATCAACTTTATCACTTGGCAACACAGTTCAAACTGTTCCGTCACTGGTTCACTAGCAACACGGGCATCACTTCCACGCAAGTTTGAGCATTTTCCGCGACGCGAAGTACTTGGTGCTGTAAGTCGCGACTATGAGAGCGGCTAGCACTATTGTGATGAGGTAGTAGTCGAAGTCGTCCTTTAGGAGATCGAACGTCTTCGACGGTGCGACGCGTGTGTAAAATAAATCTGTAAATTCAAGCATATCTTAGATTTAATTTTACAAAGAAACTAACAACTCGTAACTTACAATTTTTGGTAAAAATTGATTTTGATGCAGAAAGCTTCAAACAACTTTTCCGGTAATACCCGTAAATATCTTGTAGTATGTACATTAAAAACGTTTTTGGTCGCATAAAACGACTTTTAGTGATACTTAAAAGATGTTTCTTGTCTCCCCTGTAAAGTTCGTCAGATTGCAGGTACGAGCTATCACATCTAGACCGACGAAAGTCTGAGTAGTTTTCAAAAAGAAATACACAAACAAAATAATACTATAATAAAATAATGCAAAATATGTCATGTGATCAAAATCGTCTTGTTATGACAATTATATATTCAGTATCAGAAGTGGGATTTTTAGGGATATTGTTAGATTTAGTTTTAGTAAGACCATATACTGCAGTGAAACCAGTTATCCTGTGAGTAATACCACCTCTCTTAAAAGGAAGTCTTAGGCCTTAAGTGAGTCAGTAAAAAATAGGTTGATGATGATGATAAGATAAAGATAAGATAAATATACTTTATTTGCACACCACAAAGACAAAAACAAGTGAAATAAAAAACAAATTAAGAAGAGATCAGCATACAAAAGGCGGCCTTATCGCTAAGTAGCGATTTCTTCCAGGCAACCTTCGGTTTAGGAAAACTTAAGGACATCAGCAGGTGGCGTAAAACAAAAATAACCATAGTATTAGTAATACACATACATACAAATAATTTACATCCTAATACATAAACAATATTACACAAATACCTACAATAATGAATAAAATACATATCAAAATATACTAATAAATACCTTATATTGAAAAGAAATAATATATACAGATCGTCTTTACTGCACCAGATAATGAGTCTTTACGGCATTTTTAAAAATGACCAGTGTCTTTGATTGCCGTATGTTTAAAGGGAGAGCATTCCATAACTTAACGGGTTGCACAACGAAAGAATGTTTATAAAATTTCGTCTTATGCACGGGTAAACATAGAGTTAGTAATCGACACTGTCTCAGTTCAGACTGCACTCCCTGAAACGTAAATTTCTCCTTCAGATACACAGGAGATTTTGGATTAAACAACACACAGTACAAAAGTGAAAGTACATGCAGATCCCGGCGACGACGAATAGGGAGCCACTTGAGCTTCTGACGGAATTCAGAAATATGGTCATATTTGCGTAGGCTAAATATGAACCGAATAGCAAGATTTTGAAGTCGCTCAAGTTTATTGAGTTGGTCCTCAGTTATATTTAGATAGCTCGCGTCCGCATAATCTAAAACCGAAAGAAGAAGAGAATGTGCTAACATAACTTTAGTAGGAATTGGTAAAAATGATCTTAAACGTCTCAGTGAGCCAAAAGTAGCAAACATCTTTTTACTCAACTCTTTGACATGCACGCACCACGACAACTGGTTATCAAGATGAACCCCAAGATCTTTAACTGTGTCACAAAAAGGAATAGTGGTACCATTATACAAAACTGGCCGGAGATCTACCCAATCAACTCTTGAGATGAGGGCAGGACTACCAATAATAATGGCCTTAGATTTTAGGGGATTTACCTTAAGCCCATACTGTCTGCTCCAGATATCAATTGCGCTAAGGTCACAGTTTATAGCAGAGACAGTTGAGTTTAGGTTCTCAAGAGATGAAGAGCGGTATATTTGGATATCATCTGCATACATATGGTAAAGAGAAGTTATATTTTGAGTGATCGAATTAATGAAAATAGAGAAAAGTAATGGAGATAACACGCCACCCTGAGGTACCCCTGCCGTAACATCGCACCAAGATGAAAAGAAGTCATCAACCCGAATGCGCTGCTTACGTCCTTTGAGGTAGCTCTGAAACCAGTCTATAACCGATGGAGATATGTTAATAGAGCGTAATAGACTCAACAAAATGTCATAGTCTACAGAATTAAAAGCATTACTGAAATCAAGCAGAACTAGTACAGTGAGTTGTCTATTATCCATCGCCCAACGAATATCGTCAGTAACTTTAGTCAAAGCGGTAACCGTACCATGACCAGGACGAAAACCAGATTGTAATGGACTTAAAAGTAAATTTCGGTTTATGAATACGGATAACTGCTGGAAGACAAGTTTTTCAAGGACTTTAGAAAGGAACGGCAAAATAGAAATTGGACGGAAGTCAGAAAACGTTGTGGAACAAATTTTTTTAGGAAGAGGAATAATTTGTGCATTCTTCCAAGCCTGTGGAAATTCACTGGAATAAATGGAATAGTTGAGGATATGTGTAAGAACTGGGGAAATAATATCAATGATAGGAATAATCATATTACGGCTTACGCTATCAGAACCAACAGCATTCGAAGCGATAGACAAAACACTCTTCTTAACATCACATTCGGATGATGATGATGATGATTAAGAGAAGAAATAATAAACACAAAGGACTCACCTAAACCTGTGACAAGCACAAGACTAGTAGATTCGAGGCCCGCAGGCGCTGTGAAGACGCCCATCACTCGCTCTATCGTGCGGTTGTAGTTGAGCGTGGCCTCAGCATGCAGCGGCAGCTCCGGGGTGTAGGGCAGCAAGGCCTCGTCGCCGCCCGTCAGGCCTCGTCTCGCTTCTAGGTACGCCCAGGGCATTTCTATCACTGCTCCTGTTGTTAGACCCACTGGAAATAACATGTTACTTAGTATGACGTGACGGGTAGCAGCGATAGTGATTGTAGCATTATTTTGTGGTAGAGGAAACATTTCAAGCAGGTCCCAGGACTTGAGACCTAGGGCGTAGGTTTAAGGGATCCCTTTAGTATGCTGCTGTGATCAATAAATTACAAAATAAACATTACAATACAAGACATTATTTTATTAATAATTACAACAAAAAATTATTGCATAAAATCACTAACTCGACTAGCAACGTGACGGTGTCCACGCTGCTTAACAACTTAACTTTGCTTAACAAACAACTGAGCCCAAGTCATCAAATACCCTTGTATACCATCACTGTTGCAACAACTTCGCCACCCACCCTAATTATCAAGGAACTCGTAATATTAGTGAATATAACAGAGTTACAAGCACGCAGTGTTGCTGTTATGGTCTGAAGGGTGTTTGTTTAGTGTAATCACTGCTATATGAGGCTCAATATCCTCAAGTTGAAGAGCACAGGTCGCTGAGCTAATCGAGCTTGACGGCGAGAAAGTGAATGACCCTGAGCTACATCATAATTATACAGCTAGTTGAAGTTCTACACACGCTTGACTTGGGGAGTAAGTTGGTGAAAATTACGAAAAGTGTACTCGGGCTTTTAAGATGCGTGCTGCCATCTACAGGCATAGTGGTGTGTTTGTTATTTAAAACTACCAGTAGATGGCGTTTTTAAGGAACTTTGAAACAATCCCTTTTTGTACATCCATCATACAGTTATGCCTGAGACTCATAGATGGCGCTTTGTTTTTTTATTTAAAAAAAGATTTACTTCAGTCGTGTGGTCTAAAGTACACTCGTTTTTCTATTATTGGCGAACTGAGCATCGCTCGCATGCGGTATCTATTGAGCACCGATACTCACGCAGCACGTGTCTGTCGGTTAGGCTGCGCTCGGTGATGGTGACGGCGGCGGCGGTGGCGCCGGCGGGCAGGATGTAGGCCTGGCGCTCCACGGCGGGCGCGCGGTCCGACGCGAACGAGCTGAACGCCGCGCCGGGCTCCAGCCAGCGCTCCTGCCCCTCGTACAGCTCCATTGTCGCTGAAACACGAGACCAATTATCCACAACTAGCTGACGCCGCGCGGTTTTACCCGCGTGGTTCCCGTAGGAATACGGAGGATAATATATGGCCTATAGCCTACCTCGATAAATGGGCTATCTAACACTGAAAGAATTTTTGAAATCGGACCAGTAGTTCCACAGACTACCTCATTGAATTATACATATAGATCTAGGAATCCAAAGATATCACTTCTGCCTTATTTCTAAAATTGTTCTACTCCCTCATACTCGTACACATGACATCTATGATGCGGTGATGGTAATGTACGTGCCTACATTTTGTGACAAAGCATCGGCCAGTGAACTCCGGATATAATTATAGTCATATCCTGGACTGAAAGGGAAACGCGCAACGGCCCATACAAAGTCAGTCTAGGGAATCCAGGTAAACCCCTGTATAAAAGTTTAAGGGTAGGTATATATATGATGTATAAATAAGAATCTGGTTAAATAATTTGGCTTAATAAAACTATGTTGTAGAAGACAAATGCATTTTTTATCACTCTTCTAGGGCAAAATGTTCGCCGATTTACCAAAGCGGCGAAGTAACATTTCAAGCTGTATTATTTTTTCTAATACTAACAAGCTTAACAAACAAGAAAACAAACAAACCAACCATAACACATCTTAAAAAAATATTGTAAAACGCAGCCCAAATTCAAATTAAAGATGACTTAAAAATTTCGTAAAACGTTGTAGCGAACTAAATTATTAAAGTTGAATTATGAAGATTTCTTAGATAAGTAAATTGCCGGGTGGTTAGGTTAGGGCGGGGATGGGCATTCTCTTTTTCAAGTCATCTGTAGACATTTAATTTAATTTACAAAATATTTTTATCCACTAACTAGCTTAGTGAAGGTTATCAGATACATTGGATTCTTAGACCATCACATCTGTCTGTCGCTCACCAATCTCGAGGCGGCGATGCTTCTCGCTGCGGTAGAGGTACGCGAAGCAGTTGTCGGCGTGCACGGCGAGCGGCAGCGCGCGCGCGCGCCGGTGCTGCGACGCGCCCAGCAGCGCGCCCGACGCGCCGTCCAGCACCACCGCCGTCACCACCTCTGGCGGACAACACCATTACTCATTACTATCATATCATCTATCAAAGAGGTTCCCTTCATTGCGTCATTCCCTTCATTTTATCATTTTCATTAGACGATGGTTAGATAGTTTGTACATGTAACATTACCCCTTTCATCATTTTATGATTTATAAGGCAAGTGGTGTATATTTAGAAGGAAAAACTTCGACCTGTGGACTGTGGGACGTCTAACTGTATCTGGAAAGGGAACTCACTTTTGTTGATATCCGTTCCTAGAGTCCTAGCAAGCATCCACTATATCTTAGCGTGGTGGGCGGTATGGAAATTGTCCAAAAACACTGATAAAACACAGCAGCACACTATACACAGGATATCACTTCTTAATTAATAGTTCACAGGAGTGCAGCGGCGGTCGCGGAGTAGAATGATTTATTCGTGGAAACACGCGTAATTTGTTGTGGGAGAAAAGGAGGAAGATAGCGGATGATAGGAGATTTCGGGACGAAAGAGATTTTTCTTGATGTTTTAATTCCGACCAGCAAGGGTGAATGGAACTCTTGGAATATTTATCTATTTATTTTATTGATACAATAATTTTACATAGGTCTGTGATCTCCACTCTAGGATTCACTGTATTGTCGTAATCAGTTTCTTCCACAGCAAGCAGTGAAACAAGAGTAAGACAGTGCAAGAAGTGTGAGACAAACAAGTTAAATTAGGTAATAAAGTTAGTTTTTATTAAATAGTATTAATATGAATGTTTTTAAACTAAATTCTAAATACCCAAATTGATGCACCTGAATGAAGACGTACCTTTGTGCGTCGGGTCCGGCGTGTCGAGCACGAACAGCACGAGGTTGGGGTTGGAGTACTTGTACAGCACGCTGCGGTCCGCGAGCGCCCTGCCCGGGGAGCGCACCCGCTCCAGGCGCGAGCGGCTGGCCACCGCCGCCACCTGCGCGCCGCCCGCGCCGCCCAGCCGCACCGACCACGTGCGCTGGGCCTCCACAGACTACAACAATTCCAAACTTATTATTGAAAAAAACTTCTTTTTTTATATACTCTACAAGTTAGCCCTTGATTACAACCTCACCTGATGATAAGTGAGGATACAATCTAAGATGGAAGCGGGCTAACTTGTTAGGAGAAGGATGAAATCCACACTCTTCTTTGTTTCTACACGAGATCGGACCGGAACGCTAAATCACTTGGCGGCACGTTTTTGTCGGTAGGGTGGTAACTAGCCACGGCTGAAGCCTCCCACCAGCCAGACCTGGACCAATTAGGAAAACCTCAATCGACCCAGGGCTTCCGTCTCATAAATCCACCGCGCATACCACGGAGGCCGTCAAAACGTCTTTACACACCCTTGACTTCAAGAGTGTGCTGGTGAATGAGTTACGAAAATTGTAATTGAGCAATACTGCCGCCATCTACAGGTATAATGAAACAATGTTTGTTATTTTAAATTACCAGTAGATGGCGTTGTTAGTGAACTTTGAAACAATCCCACTTTGTACACTTCAACCTGCTGCGATATAGATATACCTGAAGCACATAGATGGCGCTTTATATTTGAAGGAAGTTTTACTTTAGTCATGTGGTCTACAGACACTCATATTTTGTTATCATCTTTAAACTATGAATTTCTTAGTTGGCTATCAGCTAATTAGACAAATAAATAATTAAGAAGATAAATCTTGACAACGTGTCAAGCATGCTTGTTTACAGGAAAGAGAATTACGACGCGAAACATCAGCTCTGGAAGAGCCGATGGATGTCCACCACGTTGGGCTCCTAATGATAACCACGCACCAGAAATTGCAGTTTATGTCGATGATAATGACCATGATGATGATGATGATGGTGATGATGATGACGATTGTGATGATGGTGATGATGATGAGTATGATAATGTGCTGTTTATTCAACTCACCGCTCCATTGTATTTGAGCGCATAACCTTGCACTTTCCCACTCTCTTTCTCCGCTACGTACATGTAGAGATTCTCAACCAGAGACGTTGCAGAAATCGGAAATACCTGCGAATTGAAAACAATGTGTGTATAAGAAATCTACGATATAAAAAAAAATCTCCGTAAATATTTGTCTGTAAGCAATATATTTGTTTGTCGCTAACCTGGCCTTATTAGAAGGCTCAAAGTCACTCAGCGGGCGATTGAGCAAGCTATGCTTGGAGTTTCTCTGCGTAATCGAATCAGGAATTAGGATATCCGCAGATGAATCAAAGTCACTGACGAAGCTCAGCGAGTCACGAAGCTGAAGTGGCAATGGGCAAAGCACATAGTTCGAAGAGTCGATGGACGTTGGGGTCCCAAGGTGCTGGAATGGCGACCCCGCACCGGAAAGCGCATTGTTGGTCGACCCCCCACTAGGTGGACCGAAGACATCAAGCTGGTTGCAGGGAGCCGCTGGATGCTGGGGGCTCGAGACCGTTTTGTTTGGAAGTACATGCAAGAAGCCTATGTGCAGCAGTGGACGTCCATTGGCTGATGATAATGGTGATGATGATGATGATGAAGCAATATACATGGCACTTACTTGTACAGTCTCGTCTTCGTCTAACAGCACGAGTGCGTGCAGTTTCTCCGAGTCCGGCGTGTGCAGCAGCGCGCACTGCAGTATGCGGACGTCCAACTTGATGGTCTGCTCGCCCACCAGGTTGCCGGTGATGGGGTTCAGACTTATGATGTAACCGTTGCCTGTTTCCTGTCATAAAGAACACTCTTAATTAGCTTTTATGAATAAAGTATTCAGAAGAAACGGGTGATGCTTGGAGTTTCTCAGCGGATCCGAAACGTGGATGTCTGTAGAAGCAAAGCATTTATAAGCCAATATGCAAGTAAATGTTCATTTGCACTGTTGCAATTCGCGTCGCGCGATGCGTCTGTACGTCACTCAAAGCGAAGTAGGACTGAGAAGAATGGTCTGGGATAAGAAAAGGAAAGTGGAACTGGTAGATCCAAAAGTTAAAATGAAAAACATGGAGAGGTGGACCAGTGGGTATACGAAGGCGAAAGAAGAGATGGTTGAATTGTATACGACCTCGGATATGTGCGTAAGAGAAGTTGTGTGATAAAAGTAAATGGCGATAATGATGATTAAGTCATTTTAGTATTCCACACTCACTTCATGTTTGCCCACGACGGTGACGTACGCGTCGTGCGGCGGATGGCGCGCGGAGCGCCGCGTGTACAGCACCACGGCCTCTGCGTCGAGGCCGGGCTCGTAGCGCCTCCACAGGATCTCACCGGACAGATTGTCCATGCCAAATATCTACAGTACAGTCCAAACTAATTTAAAATACCGTCTGCTTAATAGACCCCACAATGAAACCGAGGGGTTTCATTAAACAGTCGGATTTGTATTGTAGGTTAGGTATAACACTTTCACGAATGAGACGATCATAGATAAGTTCAAGACATAAAACTCTTCATGCATTTTCATAAAACACCATTTGCCGTGCCTTGCCAAAAAACATGGGCAATTAAGTTTACTCGGGTATTTTTTGGGCAAAACATTGGAAATAGACAAAACCGGACAATTTCTCGCGGGGTAGCTGTGCTTGTATGTTTCAGTTGGTCTCTACAAAACAATCAAACATATCAAGAACGTGGTGTTGCGATCGAATGGATGTTTATTAATCGATCACACCAGAACTATTGAATGGTTGAATGAAATTTGGCAGATATATAGAATGTAGTATAGAATAGCTCTTCGGTCACTTATTTCGATACATTTATGCCGATCTTCCTACAGAAACTAGATCTATGCGAGAGAAACCGTGGTGCACAAGATATCTTCATACCTTCCCAGCTTCAGTGATGAGAACGATGATTTTGTGCAGATTGAAGTAGTCCCGGACCAGAGCGTTAGTGGAGTCTTCCTGAGTGCTCTGACCTTGAAGGTTTCTGATCAGATTCTGCAGCTGTGTGTACTGCGAGTGCAGGCGACGGGAGAACGCCGACCACACGGAACCTGGCATGTTCTACTGATGAGTGACTTCATAACTTGAAGGTTTGTTATAGTTATTTTTGACTGATTTTAATTTATAGTAATTATATGACATTGAATAATTTGATGTTTCATTATACCTGACATGGCATTTTAAATAATTTTGACATAAATTCTGACAAGTTTATAAATTATATTATTATTTTAACACGACACGCCCGCGACTTCGTCTATACTAACTATATAACTTAACCGCTATTGGTCGACCATAATATGTCTTTTACTTCTCATGAGATACATTGTTGACTCATGCTATGTAAATTATATAAAAAACCAGTACCAGTGTTCCACCAAACCAAATCTCAGCCAATTTAGAAAATATAAAATTTACTCAAGCAGTGTATTTATAACCCAAGATTATAAAAAGACAGATATAGACTATAAAGCAACACTTTAAATTAAAATTATATTATTTAACAAACATAAATTCTATAATATTTAAGATAAAGGTTACCAAACAAGCCGATGTGAAGTATTTATAACAAAAATAGAACACATAGTTAAAATCTATACAAAGATAATAAGAAGCTTGAAGACCAAATTAATTATACCATATATGCACACAAGGAAATGATTTCAAAAAAAGAGGTATCAGTAACACAGATTTTGGGCCAATTCAAAGTACTTGAATTTCTAAGCCAGGGTTTCCCAACCAGGAGGTCATTCATGCCTTTCAATGGGGATGATAAGAAAGCTAGCGCAAGGGCCGCGTAAAGGACTACATTTTGGAGGAAATTTAGTACGAGTACTGTTACACTTCCTTACTCCTGAGTGCACTTCAAAAAGTCAATATTGGTCATTTGATAATTATAAACTCAAATAACATCGATCATATGTACTAGAAATGATAGAAAGCCACATTATCAGTGAAAATAGAAAGCTGTATTTTATCCCCGTATTCTCACAGGAACGAAACTACAAGAGTGGAAACGCCCGGACGTCCCCTAGAAACGTATAACCAAAGGCTAACAGGGAGCCTCTGGATGCATCAAGATTCATGATCAAGGTGTTAGGAAATCCTGATTCCAGCTATATCTATCTGCTGATAATGATAATGAAGGTGCTCCCTTCAAGGATAGAAAAAAAATAACCTTGTGGGGCTGAACGAAAAAAGTTTGGGAAACTCTGGTCAAGAGATTTGCGTACAACAGAATTGGCACCTATATCGCTAAAAGGAACCGTCCCGTTGGTTCGTATCAGCACACATTGCAAACTATCTACCGTACTTACTATACACCTTGGCAGCTAAAACAAGACAATATCTCATCAGTTTCATATACAGTATTATAAATGTGAGTTTGTTGTGTTTGCACATGTTAACTACTCAAAGTAATTGCCATGAAATATTGCATACAGTGCGGTTACAGAAAAAAGGTGACTATTAATAAAATAGATTATACGAATATTTAGTGCTTAATAATCTTATCATAATTACACATTTCTGTATTTTACAACAATTTGAATTAAAATTCAAAGTTAAATAATCTTGTAATTCTTCCTAATAGTAACCAAATAATAATTGCTGTTCAAATTAGGTTGAGAACCACTGCCTTATAGAATCTGTAATCTTTCAAAAGATCCACAACATTAAATTATGTAATTTTTATAAGCAATCTTAGTTCCCATAACAAAAGTTTACACTTACTTTAGACTGGATATTGTCCAAATATATTTATATTTATTAATCTATACTAATATTATAAAGAAGTAAAACATGTTGTGTGCATTAAATAGGCAATGAAACTATTGACCTGATTTCATAAATTCTTTGACCACTGGAATCCTATATTAACCCCTGAAGAACACAGATCTTATCCTGTACTCCCACGAAAACGGGAACAACGCGTGTGAACCTCAGACTAATTATATAAGGATTAGTATCGCACCCAAATTAACGAACAAAATTGTCTGTTATTTTCAGAGGAAAACGAGCTTAGATTAGGTATATATCTACTAAACTAGAAGTTTTTGCCCGTTTGTTACACCCATCAACAACACAAAAAGGTATTTTTATGGAGCTCTTTAACCAATGAACATGATTACAAATATAAAACATCGATTCTACAGAGACACTTTTATAATCGCATTAGATCGTTGATCATATACTGCTTAACGAGGCAGATCCTTATCTTATTAGTCTGAGGTGTGAACCCGTGTGGCGTCAGTATTATATACACACCTTCTTTCTGATCGAACTCCGATTCGATGGCCGCGTCGGTATCAGAGACAGGAAGGTCGACGAACTCTGCCGTCACCACGTTGGCGAGAGCCTCCTCCCGCGTCCACAACACTCGGCCTGCATAGTTTAATAGGCTAGTTGACACTTTTTTTCAAATGATTTTAAAAAGTTCATTGTTGTTCTACTAGACTAAAAAAAATCATATTTTTTTGAGACGTGATTACATGAAAATTTTAGTTTTTAAATATGTTTTTGACTGTCGGCCATGTCTATATTTCAAGTATTTCATGCCGTCACTAAAATAAATCTTATACCAAAAGGAGCGTTTGATAAAAATTTGTTTGATCTTTAGTATCAAGTGTCTTAGTGACGTCACAAAATGGACGACAGAGTTTTTAACGTTTGGAAAATTTAAAAAAATAGGTGATATTAAAATTAAGTTTTATAAGAAATCTTTAACTTTTATATTGTTTATATTAAAATTGATATGAATCAACTACCAAGTAAGGCTAGTTTCAAGTAAAAATTGTAGAGAATTAATTAAAGAAACTGTATTTGTTAAACCACGTTTTATTTCTAGAACTTTTTACAACCATTAGCGTTTAGCATAGATAAGAGAGATGGCTGTCATAGACAATATAATACTTAGTTCAGCCACAGATACAATTAATGTTTAATGTTGCTATTATTCTAACACCCCCTCTCAACATAAAACATTCTTAAAATTTTAACATCAGTCTATAGAATTTAAAAAGTTTACAATAATGCCACACTTATTTAAATGTTTTTCAATTAACTCTTTACCTAATGCCTTTGTTAACATGTCAGCTGGTTGCTCACTTGTATTTACATATTTGATACAAATTTTATTATCCCTAACCAGATCTTTTATAAAATGGTAACGGATATCAACATGTTTTAATCGCTTTATATTATCTGTTTTTGCATTTATTATAGCAGACTGATTATCACAAGATATCACAACTGGGCAAACATTTTCATAACCAAAATCAGTTAATAAATTTATAAGCCATGACGCCTCACTGGCAGCCATACTTAATGATACATATTCAGATTCTGTAGAAGACAGACTAACAGAAGCTTGCTTCTTAGAGCACCACAAAACTAAGCAATTTGAAAATTTAAACATATAACCTGAAGTGGACTTCCTGTCCTTAAGATCCCCACCCCAATTAGCATCACAATATCCCATCAGAATAACATCTTTACACTTATAAACTAATTTATAATCTAAACTATACTTTACATATCTTAACACTCTCTTTAATGCACTTAACAACTCATTATTTGCACTTGTCTGGTACCTGCTTAACATATAGATTGGGTAACATAAATCAGGCCTAGTACCTGATGCTGCATACATTAAGCATCCTATAATTTGCCTGCATAAGTTATCAATGCCTTTATCTATAGAAACAGAATCTTGTGCAAGTATCTTAGCGTTAAAATTTTGGTCCATAGGTGTGGACACCTCTTTACAATTTTCCATATTAAACCGTGTAAGAATATTTTTTAAATAACATCTTTGATCAAGTTCAGTAATGCCAGTTTTAAGATTTTGCTTTACTGTTATGCCCAAAAATTTTGAAATAATCCCCATATCTTTAATCTTGAATTCCTTATTTAAACTAACCTTTAAATTTAATATATACTTCTCATTTGTACCAAAAATCAAAATTTCATCAACATATAGCAATATATATATTCTATCTTTACCAATACATCTTATAAACAAACATGAATCGCAGTTTGACCTTACAAAACCTTCTTTAGCCATTACAGAATTAAACTTTGTATTCCAACACTTTGGTGAACTCTTTAGTCCATATAATGCCTTTTTTAATTTTACAATATTGTTTTCCCCAGAATAAGCCCCTTCTGGCAATCTAATGTACACATCTTCATCTATGTCACCGTACAAAAATGCCCCGGTAACATCCATTTGATATACGGGGAGCTTTAACATGGTCGCTACAGCAATAAAAACTCTAAAAGTTGGTAGCCTTGCTACTGGTGCATAAATATCTCCCAAATCAAAGTAACTATTCTGCTGAAACCCTCTAGCAACTAATCTAGCTTTATATTGCTTATCATTACCACTCCCTTTTAACTTGAAAACCCATTTGCTACTTATCACAGATTCACTTACCGGTAAATTGCAAACAACCCAGGTGTCATTATCTTTCAAAGTTTGTAATTCTCTATTAATTGCCTCCTTCCACTTACTTGCTTCCCTTGTTTTCATTGCTTCATTATATGAAATAGGCTCCGTATCTTCACTTACAACATTATGACACCTATAGAACGATGTCTGTTTCCTTGTGCGCTTGGATGATTCATTTTGGACTGGTGTTTCATAATCCTCCAATGATCTGTCAAATGAAGGTTCATACTCACTCTCTGATTCACTCCCACTATGACCAAAGCTAGTTTGGGTATCTTGGAACTCTTCACGTTCAGCTTCTTCACTCGCTTTCAGAGTTTCTGAGTTATCTTGCATAGATTCACTATTATTCAAATTCAACTTCACTATTGATTCACTTCTCTCTTGATTTAAGAAAATGACATCTCTCTTTATATTAACACAATTTTTCTCTGAAAAGTATACTCTATAACCTTTGCTATTTTCTCCATATCCGACCATCAATCCTTTTTCCCCTTTCTTATCCCACTTTCTTCTTTTCTCTTTTGGGATATGTACATATACTGGAGAACCAAATACCTGTAGTTGATGTATATCATAGGATTTATTTGTCCATATTTCATAAGGTGACTTCCCTTCTTTTTCCTTACCCGTTCTGTTCAAAACAAATGCAGCAGTATTCACCGCTTCTGCCCACAGTTTCTTCGGTAGGTTCTTAGAATGTAACATTGTCCTCGCTGCTTCAACTAGAGTTCTATTTTCCCTTTCAGCTTTGCCATTTTGTTCAGGGGTATAGGTTACTGTAGTTTGATGAATTATCCCTCTTTTAGTACATATTTCCATCACTTCTTTGTTAATAAATTCCAATCCATTGTCCGTTCTTAGTGTCTTGACCCTGTTTCCAGTAATATTCTCCGCTTTGTTGAAAAAATCCTCTAAACAATGCTTAATTTCATCTTTAGCTTTAACAAAGTAAACAGTTCGGAAGTTTGAATAGTCATCCTTTAAAACAACAAAATATCTTGAACCACCAACCGATTCTTCCTCCATGGGCCCGCAGGTATCCCCATGTATTATTTCACAAGTCCTGGTGCTTATGTTTTCACTTTTCTTAAATGGTAACCGGTGTATCTTTCCCTTTAAACAACTCTCACACTGAGGTACACAAGTTTGTTGTTTTATGTCAATGTTATTTTTCTGTAATATTTTCTTTACATGATTGAAGTTTTGATGAGCCAGTTTTTCATGCCACTCGTATAAATCATTCTTCAACACTTTTGCAACACTCGCTGCCTCGCATTTAAAGCGAAAGTCCAAATAATATGAGTTCTCTATTCTATTTGCGATGGCACAAACCACGCCAGTGTGCCTTCGGCCAAAAGATTCGTCAATTTAACGGATTCTCCATCCTTTACGCACACATTGTGGTGTTTATGGAAAATGCCTTTTCCATCCCTTTTTAATTATCCGATCATTTTCGGAACCGAAGCCAGTCTATGCTCTGTTGTGATTGGCTGAACCTTTTTATTAAAGTTTTATTTTTGCTTTGTAAAAAAACATGGCTGCAATTATAGTGAAATGTAAATATGTTCCTTGAGTGAAGCTGTGAAACCAGTGGAACTACAGGAAACTACAAATCAATTTATCAAGGATTTTATTTCTATTTATTTATTTTCTGTATATTATTGTATAGTATTGTTAATAAAGAGTTATAGTTTGATTTGTGCTCGGTTAATTTCAGTGTTCGATAGTAAAAGTGCAAAAGTGTTTTTGTTTTTCGTTCAAAATGAAGCGCTGTTGCGTGCCTAAGTGTAAAACAGCTATTAATTTACGTGCTGTACCATATACTGATGTTACTAGATGGAAGGTATGGTTGATCAATTGCCTGTTTTTGCGTAAATATTCCTGTTTACCTTGCTATGTTATTAATCATAGGTTAAGGTTAACTAAGTCTGCGATACTTACTTTGAATTTGGAAATTAGTGATTTAAACCAAAACGCTGTTCTAGCACCTACAAATTCCAAGTTCCTAGAGGTATCTTTCATCGGGCCTAATAAATACGAATAAACGATAGTTGACCATGTAACTACTACTTCACAAACAAACAAATAGCCTGAAATGCAGACTAACGCATTAAATGTCAATATTAACGAACAATCAATTATATTTCTACAAATAGTGTCTGTCTAGGCTCACAATCCCAGTCCGAATATTTACAGAGTTCAAGCCTTCTGCTTCACAGAATCCCTTTGTGCATGTTAGGCCTCATTTTAGACACAAGCCTCATAGAAAGTCTGACATAATTCCTAGAGTTCGATCAGCTAAGTTTGAAACTCCTAGGAAGCAAAAGTTACGTCAGACTATTAGAACATTAAAACAAATGTTGCGCAATGAGACTTACAAATGCTAACAATTATAGTCAAAACTTTGTGCTAGTAAGGACAATATTTTATTTCAAATTATCCTTTGTTAACTCAGTTTGGGAAATTATTAGTAAATAAAATAAATAAATAAATACTTAAACAATACACATCACTATCTAGCCCCAAAGTAAGCATACAGAGGTAGCTTGTGTTATGGGTGCTAAGATAGTTGATATTATAATATTAATATACAATTATATACTACATATAAATACTTATATAATGTATAAATACACACAGACACTGGAAAACACCCATGCTCATCACACAAATATTTTCCAGTTGTGGGAATCGAACCCACGACCGTGGATGCAGAAAGCAGAGTCACTACCCACTGCGCCACGCGGATTCACAGTTAGGATTATCTGATTCTAAAGTCAAATCTCCTAGATACACTAATGATGAGAAAATCTTTGCACTTACATTATTTAAGTTGACCCTTAATTTTTACAAATTCTTACAGAAATATTTAATATTCCTATCCAAATCAACTACAAACTCTCTATTAACTAAAATACCTGTGAGACCAGGTATTAATGAATTTATTTTCCAGCATTTGGCTGATTGTGCTAAGAACACACAGACTATGGGTTTGCAGTGTATATTGTTGTTTGAAGAAATGGCTGTCAACAAAAATTTATTTTTTAATATTCATTCTGGGGTTATTGAGGGTTTTGAAGACCTAAGCAAATAATGTTGCAGATAAAGTTTTAGTTTTTATGTTACGTGGCTTATTTCCATCTTGGAAAATACCTTTAGCTTATTATTTTCTCTGTGATGGAATAAAGACTTTAAATTTAAAAAGAATTCTTAGAGAAATAATTGAGGCAATATTTAAATCTGGATTTATTTTAAGAGCTACGATCTGTGATTAAGGTTCTGCAAATGTAGCTGCAATAAATTCATTAATAACTGATACACACAGAGAATGCCTTCATAATAGTAATGAAGACGCTGAAAATATATTTTATTATATGATTAATAACAACAAGGTATATCATATTCATGATGTTCCTCATTTGTTAAAATGCTTCCGTAATAATTTTCAGAAGAAGAACTTGATCATTGGAAATCAGCATGCTCAATGGGCTTTCATTGAACGGGCTTATGCTACTGATGGTGCAGGAGGACGTGCCAGAACCATAGATTTAAACGATAAACATATAAACCCAAGTTCCTACGATAAGATGAAGGTAATTATGCATTACATTATATTAGGAAATGCTTTCTGAGGGAAGGGAGTGTAACAACTTATAAGACGACAAATGAAGTGTAACTCTCTAGCCTCTGCACCTCAACTCCACTCTCACTTTCATGCGGTGGACCCCGTTACTTCAAGCAACTTTGTGGAAGACTAGGAGAAATCCCAGTGGGAAACGGAGTCGACAAACAGACGAGAGTACAGGAGGGATTACTGGCGCAAATATTTTGGTCCAATAATCTGGTGATCTTAAAGCGAGGGAAGAATCACGTAAGGCTTTATTAATTAACAAGAACAAGCCATATCATCACAATATATACGGATGTCAAATATTTAAATAAGGCTACACTAGAAGATTCGCTCTGATAATCCTTTTGACTAATTTTGTCATTTGTGGGGTGGGAATATTATGAGTGGTATATAATAGTATAATTTTTGTGACTAGTATGTCTGAGAAATCTATAAATATAAAAGAAAGTCAGGTTTGTTACAACACTTATACCTCAAGAACAGCTGGACCGATTAGGCTAAAAATTGGTGGAGAGGAGCTTAGATCTAGGAGAAGAACATAGGATACTTATGGTAGAGGTAGAGTTCAGTAGAGTATGGTAGAGTAGGTGTTGGGTGGGAGTATGGTAGGGTAGCTGTTACTCTTTAACGCCGCAACTACTGAACCGATTTGGCTGAAATTTATAACGAAGATAGATATTACCCTGGATTAATTTAGGAATATCCCGGAAAATCTATGGTTCCCGCGGGATTTGTGAAAAACTGAACTTTCCACGTGGACGAAGTCGCGGGCATCCGCTAGTTTAATATAATTTTGGTAAAAATTGTTTACGATTTTGACGAAGGTAAATCAAAAAATCATGATAATTAATTTTACTTTACAGGTCAAATATGCTTCAGACGTCTTCAGTTTTAGAGGTGTACACTGCCTTACTTTGGAAAATGAAGTCATATTATAAAGAACTTCGTTATAGTGTTCCATATGTCAACATGACTGCCTCTGTGGTCCAGTGGTTAGTCTATGTGTTCACAAGGTCCTGGGTTCAAATCCTGGGTAGAGCTAAATGAGATACTGAGTTTTTCCTTCTTTTAAGAAATTTTTAGTTATAATTATCAGCCGTGAGTTGGAAAGTTGGTGGCATTACACCCCATTAGTTTTAGTTCACAAACGCCATTTAGATTGAAACTTTTTCTCCTTCTCCTAGAACTATGATTGAGGTGTAATTTTTTCGGAAACACATTTGAAAAGCTTTTGAAAAAATTAAAGGGCTGCTTGCAAAAATTGCAAAAGTTATAAACAATTAACTAAAATATAAGGGGTTTGTTTTTTTAATATCAAAAACTATTTAAGATATTTCCAATTTGCCAAAAGATTCAAAAAGAAGAGGAAAATTGCTAACAAAAACTATAACCTTTAGAAGTCTGGCTTAATATTTATTGAACTAAATAACCTCTGTATCTACTGATTGACTTCCAAATTCTTTTACCATGTTATTTGTGAGTTTCATAGGCATATTTTTATCCTCCTATTCTCACCAAAACGGGTGAAACCGGGGGGCGTCAGCTAGTTATGTATATAAATTCTGTAGGATTTTAAATAATTTTAACAGTTGTAAACTATTTCCAGGAGAAATACTTTATACTTATATACATAATACTAATTTACTTAATTTTACCTTACAGGTCAATTATTATGCTTCGGACGTCTTCAGTTACAGAGGTACACTGTACACTGCCTTTTACTTGGGAAAATGAAGTCATACGAAGATCTTAGTTATAGTGTTCCATAATTATGTTAACATAACTCTCTTACATACTTATAACATAAGCCTCTCTGGTTCAGTGGTTACCCTATGTGGTCACGAGGTCCGGGGTTATATAAGATACTGAGCTTTTCATCTAAGAAATTTTGACTTATAATTCTCAGTCCTTAGTTGGGAATTTAGTGGTGTTACACCCTGTGCCTCAGAGTGCATGTTAACCTGTCCCGGACAAGGCCACGTCCCGTAAATAATGGATAAAACGCAAATGGTAGATACGCCACCTAATTCTACAATTCTACGTTTTATACTAATTTACTACCCTCTATAAGTGTACAAGTTTTTAAAATAATGGTTTTTTCGATTCAAAATTAGATTTCATCATTTTTTACCGGACAATGTGTTTTAAATCGGGTCCTAATGAAAGAAAAAGGTGGTGTATCTATCATATTAGTCTGATCTACATGTGCTCTTTAGTATAAAAAAAAAGTTCTCCATCTCCTATAAAAATGGTTGAGGTGTCATTCGATTCGGAATTGAATATACATAGTGTTTGAAAAATTTGAAGGCCCGCTCACTAAAATTGCAAAAGTTATAAATAATTCACTAAAAATTAAAAAGGGGTTCAAGCATTTTTATAGGAGACAGAACTTTTTTTTACTAAAGAGCAGTGACCACATTCCATCCAGTTTAAATGCGTTATAACCATTAATTAATTATTAGTCATATAATTTTGTAACTGTACAATTTGGTATTTTACTGCATGGAAATGTTTACATTTTTATTAAAGAAATAAATAAAAGATTTTGCCTTTTTTTATCATACAAAAGAAAAAGTCTAGTAACAATATAAATAATCGAGATAAACGAAACCGGCATATCAGAAGACCGGTAACATTTTGCGGTTATATGGGATAACCACAAATAGTACGGCATAACCTACTTTCACAAATCAATTTAACTACGGAATAAACCTACGACCCCTTCCAACCATTTTCAAATTACTACAAGTATTTCCGTTTCCGCCGTGTAGACACATTCTACATATACATAGAATAGAAAGAGAGGGCAAAGGGATTTTTAATGAAGATTTGCCTTGTATGAGAGAGATAAACGATAAATTTATGAATGAAATTTGTGGTTATATGATTTTAAAATTATGAATGAAATTCAAATTTCTCAAATGTGCTAAGCAGTTTCTATGAAGTAAGCTGTCTGTATCTTTTTAGCCGTTTGTGGCACAAACAATGCCATTTTTGTAAAATTTGCAAGAAGTGTCATCTGT
The DNA here is from genome assembly GCF_947172395.1 of Bicyclus anynana. Classification (NCBI taxonomy): domain Eukaryota; kingdom Metazoa; phylum Arthropoda; class Insecta; order Lepidoptera; family Nymphalidae; genus Bicyclus; species Bicyclus anynana. Next base: position 15,131,446 of record NC_069092.1, on the reverse strand, counting down.
CACAATGACATAACCCCTGTCAGAAGCACGGTTCACAGAGAATAAATTTGTTTTTAGATCAGGAACATACAACACATTGTCTATTGTTGTATCAATCCATTTACTTCTGTTCTTGACTTGTACCACCATCTGTCCACAACCCTGCACACTAATGGCAGCTCCATCACCAACAATTACTGACCTTTGTGAGATACTTGAAAATGATGAAAATAATGAACGGTCACGACACATGTGCTCGCTTGCCCCCGAGTCTACTAGCCACTTTGTTTCTTCATAATTGAATTCATTGGCAGAGTTTGAAACTATGAATGCATTACTCATCTTCTTATCATCCTTTGATTTCTTAAAACGGCACTGAGCTTTAAAATGACCGAATTTTCCACAGAAAAAGCACTTTTTATCATTAATTTTCCTCTCATTATTCTTGTTACTTCTACACTCCGCAAAAAAATGACCAGTTTTCCCACATTTGAAGCATTTTACGTTTCTCTTAGCTACAAATGCTGATGAGGATGAACTTTCTGGAATTTCCTTAGTCTTTTCCTTTACTCTCTCTTCTTCGATTAATAATCTGGACACCAGATTGTCGAATGTTTGCTTATCATCAGGCGCAGACTCCCACGCCGACACAAAATGTTTGTACTCATCCGGCAAACACATCAATACTTTAGTTATTGTGAACTTTTCTGAAACTTCCTCGCCCATTTGTTTTAACTGGTTCTGCATTTCCTGAATTTTTGACAAAAACACTGACATTTCAATTCCACTCTCATATTTATATTGGAAAAAGCGTTGTTGTAGGATATGAATACTTGTTTCTGATTTTTGTTCAAAAACACTTAAAAGTTTTCTCCACATTTCAGCAGATGTTTTACATGATACGAGATGTAACATAACCTCTTCAGTCATTCTTGTGACCAGTAATGTTTGAGCCTTAGCATCTTTAGTGTCCCAGGCGGTTCGTGCGGCTGCGTCTTCGGGTTTAACAGTTCGTCCTTCAACTATCTCTAACCATCCCTGCCCTCTCAATAATACTGTAGTTTGAAATTTCCAAACGTTCCAGTTTCTTGTCCCTTCCAGTTTCATCACATTTGCGTCCATCTTTTTTTCCTTCCTTGATGCGTTGCGTTGTTGCGACTACAAACAAGTTCTCAACGAAAATGTATTTGCAAAACTGTATTAAGTATTTCTATAAACAGGTGGGCATGCCTGGGCCCATGACCTGTAGAGAATTAATTAAAGAAACTGTATTTGTTAAACCACGTTTTATTTCTAGAACTTTTTACAACCATTAGCGTTTAGCATAGATAAGAGAGATGGCTGTCATAGACAATATAATACTTAGTTCAGCCACAGATACAATTAATGTTTAATGTTGCTATTATTCTAACAAAAATAAATAAAAAAAATAAGTTGTATTTATTTAACAACAATTTACCAGTCATGATAAAATAGTATAAGAAATCAGTACCTCCTTGCTGCATCAAATGCACTGCATCATCAGCACCATTGACCAGTATCCTGCAAGCGAACTGCTCCTTGGCTTTGCGTGTACACATCACAGCTTTGAACTCTGGCTCCGGAATGTTCATCGTCGGATCTGAACAGTGGATCTCTGTCACCTCACTGTTGCTCGATATACTGTATGCTGACAGTTGAAAGCCCTGGAAAGTAATTAAACATTTTCAATCATCATCATAGTCATCATCACATAGAGATGTGATAGCCCAGTGGATTTGACATCTGCCTTCAATTCGGAGGGCGTCGGTTCAAATCCGGTCCGGGGCATGCATCTCCAACTTTTCAGTTGTGTATTTTGAGAAATTAAATATCATGTACCTCAAACAGTGAAGGGAAGACATTGTGAGTCTGCATACCTGAGAATTTTCTTAATGTGTGTGGTGGAAGCACCCACCTAATCCCACTCATTCTGAGAGGAGACTCGAACTCAGCAGTGAGCTAAATATGGGTTGATAATGAATATTTTATGTTCCATACCTTTACATCATCCGCCCAAGTCTGCAGCATGATCTGTTCACTGCCGCCATCAATGACAGCGACACTCGCTGTTTCATCCACCAACTCCTTCCCAACCATTACAAAACTACCCTCCTTTATCAATATAACCTTCTTGTCATCAACTATAAAGCCAGGCACTACGCTACTGTCTAGAGGCCTCAAGTTGCCACCAATAGACTGTTGGAGGTTGATGTAGTTAGACAGCGGTTTGCTGATGAATTGTATTGCGTTTGCAGTGACATCTAATGATAGAAGGAGTTGGCTCCCCATGTCGCCGCTGACGCATGTGTAATATGGACCCGTTAAAATACATCTGAAACATTAAAAATCCTACATCAAATCTATTAAGTAAAAATAAAATTAGTTTTAAAAACAAATCAATGTTTCTCTTAGTCAAATTATATGTGGTTGATAGACATAATATGTTGTCAAACTGAAACAGCTATAGTATGCAATGCCCTACTTTCTTTGTTATATTGCCTGCTAGCTGTTTCGACTAATAACATTTATTTAAAATAGCGGACGCCCGCAACTCCTTTCACAGGAAATTTAGCTTTTTACAAAGGGGAATGCCCATCAACCATAAAAACGTCGGCCCAGGGAACCCAGGTATACCCCTGTAAGTTTATGGAGATGATAATATGATGTATAAATAAGGATTTCGTTAAATAATTGACTTATTAAAGTATGTTTCTTGAAGTAAAAAAACTTTTTTTTCATCTCCATTCTTGCGGAAAATACATTGGCGAAGTGTACTAAAGTGGCGGTGGTGGCTCAACAAAACAAGAAAAGGAACAAACAAACACACATAATAAGTCTTCAAAAGTATTGTTAAAATCAGGCTGTATGCTCAATAATCTTAGCTTATCCCTGTTATAGACAAATTAAAAATTAACTAAAAATGTTGTACTTAAACTTATTTTGATAAAGTAATGATTTCATTGTTAAAGTAGAATTATCAAGATTTAGGCTTAGATTTAGGCATGTTCATCATCGCTTACCATTAGGTGAGATAGTAATCAAGGGCAAACTTGTAAAGAATAAAAAAAAGATCCAGAAACACTTTCCAAAGTATATGAACCATAGAAATGTTGATTTAAATTCTTACCCATCATTACTCCAAGCAGCAGATAACCTGGATGTAGCCCCACGGTTGCTGCCAGTGAGCAGGTTGTACATGGTGACCTCTAGATGTGAACCAAACACTGGCAGCATGTGAACCAGCATGTTATTCTGGACCAACCACTCAGAATAGTCTGTTTGTTGAGCATTCTGGAGAGTCAGAGACCACTCCCACATAAGGACTCCTGTGGAATTGAATATATTTACTAATATTTCTACCAATTTTTATCAACCCATATTTGGCTCACTGCTGCGCTCGAGTCTCCTCTCAGAATGAGAGGGGTTAGGCCAATAGTCCACCACACTAGCCCAATGCGGATTGGCAGACTTCACACATGCAGAGAATTAAGGAAATTCTCTGATATGCCAGTTTCCTCACGATGTTTTCCTTCACCGTTTGTGACATGTGATATTTAACTAAAAAGTTGGAGGTGCATGTCCCAGGCTGGATTCCAACCCACACTCTCCGGAATCAGAGGCAGAGCCAAGCCAACCAACAATTCAACCAAGCCATTCATTAATTCTAAATATTGTTGTCTAAAGTGCTCTAAAGGTGCGTTATGGATGCATGTAACCTGATTGAACCATCACCCCTTGTGATGAGTCTGACCGCTCTTACGTTTGAGCTATTGATCTAAATAATGCTTAAAATATAAATAACAATTAGCTGCCAGGTTGACCTATGTGGTTTTGGATCATAAGGTCCTTGGATGCACTGAGCCTCGGTGAGCATGTTAAGTGAGATGATAGTGCTTGCTAATGAATTTAACATTATCATCTTATGCCCACCAACCCACATTGGAGGAGCATGATGGGTGTCAACTCAATATCCCCTCTCTCATAAAGAAGGAAGCCTAGCCCTGTAGTGAGCCGTTAAAATAAAATGATACCTGTAGCAGAGTTCCATCCTCTCACCAGGTAAGGGTTGGAGCCCGTCACAGTGGTGACTTTCTCCCCCACATGGAGCAGCTGTATGTTCCCTGCTGAAGCAGTCTCAAACACATGCCGCCATACTACTTGACCTGTGAACATTACACTCATTTTACCAAAGATTTTATATTATTAGATATGTCACTAGTGTGTCAAAACTGAGGCGAACAAAGGTGGCTAATTGACTTAATTTCATTCAGTTGGTAAACAAAGTTAATAAACAAAATATAATACCTATACTACAGCCATTCTTGATGAGTACTGTTTACCAATAAAGAAATTAGAAATGAAGGTAGAAAATGCATGACATTTCATAACTAATTTATTTTAAATTATGTATGGTTTGTTTATAAAATGTTATATATGTACAATGTATTAACCATAGCTATTAATCAAATTTATTTTCATTAATTTAAGAGTAAGTTCAATGCACACCTAATAATAATTATAATTAACTTGTTGTTAAATTAATTAAAATAAATTTGATGAATATGCTTAGTACAGTTAATATATTTTGAAAAACATTTTATAAAATAACAATACATAATTTAAAATTAAAAAGTTATAAAATGACATGCATTTTCTACCTTCATTTCTAATTTGTTTGTTGGTAAACGGTAACACCTTGAGTATGGCTTTAGTATAGAACTCTATATTTTCAAATTTAGTTAATGCAACATTGTTAACAGTATTAAACATGTTTATGAGTACTATGTTTTGTAATAATAATATATGTATTTCATATGCAAACCAAGCAATTAATTTAAATTTATTTAACATCATAATTATAAATATATATTAATAATGGCTCCTAGAATTCCTACATTTAAATCACATCTGAGGTAGTATTTGATTTGATACTATAGTATGCGCGTTATCATCTGAGTCGTCCGGTCATAAAAGTCAAAAAAGATAGGAATGTGCAGCGCGCCTACCTGCGCACCCTAATTATCGATAAACGGCTACCTGCGCACGTGCTAATGATGAGTCAATAATGATTTGGACGATTCTGATTGGTCGGTTTCTAATGTAATTGCATTGCGTATTTTTTTTGCTATAAATTTTGCTATAAAAAATAGCGAAGGACGTAAATATTTAATGGAAAGAACTGATATTGTTTGTGCTAGAATGGACTTTTTAAGGAAATTGGATTTACTTAGAAGAACTAACGATCAGCGACCACGTTTCTATCTAGACGAAACATGGATTAATCAAAACCATGCAAGAAAGAGGATGTGGCTTGGAAGCAACGATGAAGGAGGTTTCAAGAATCAGCCTGTGGGAAAAGGCCAAAGATTAATAGTTTGCCATGCGGGTTCTGCAAGGACTGGCTTCGTTCCAGATGCGAAGCTAATATTTAAAGCGGTGAAATCAAAGGATGCTGATTACCACACAGAAATGGATGGCGAAACATATATGGCATGGTTTTCCGAATTCCTGAATCTACTTGAAGAGCCCTCAGTTATAATTGTCGATAACGCAAGCTATCATTCGATACAGTTGGAAAAGATACCCACAAGAAACACGAGGAAAGCTGAAATTCAAGAATGGTTGACAAAGAAAAAGATTCCATATTCCAGCAACGAAATTATTGAAGAATTAATAAGAAAAGTAAAAGCCAGTAACCCGCAGAAGGTCTACGCTTTAGACCATCTGGCAAATGAACGAGGTCATGAAGTAATAAGGCTCCCTCCATATCACTGTCAATATAACCCAATAGAATTAATTTGGGCACAAGTAAAGGGAGAAGTTGCGAAGAATAATAATACCTTCAAGATAGCAGATGTCGAAAATCACCTCCACCGAGCCATAGAAAATGTCACACGAGAAGACTGGGCCAAATGTGTTAGGCATGCCGAAGAACTTCAAAACAAAGATTTACAAAAAGCTCTAATTAGAGATCACGCGCCGCTTATAATAAATTTGGCAGAAGACGAAGATTCTGATGATGAAGACTCAGATGAAGATTAATTTTATTTAGTTAATAATTATATAATATGAAATATGTATTATATTAAATCAAATATTGTTAATTTTTTTAATTTTGTGAACAAGATACGATAATAAACTTTACTTATCGATAATATGTCTTTCATTGTTACACCCTTCACTAGACGGCTCCATAAGACCCATAAGTGCAAGCGAGATAGATATAGAGAAATGATTTATGGCCCTAAGACTCAGTTGTTAACGCGCGTACTATACCCGACCCGACTTCAAGACTTAGGTACACTTCATTCAACAGGAAAGTGGAGTTACAGACATGTTTGTATATTACCAATATTTTCTATAAAACCAGACAATCCAATGCATCGTTATAGTGCTTGGTAACGTTGGAAAGGCTGGAGAAACAAAGTGGAATACTGTGTTATTCATTTAAAGCCGGAACCAAGTAATAATCTAAATTTTACCTGTCTTCAAATTGAGTGCGGCTAGTACGTTCTCTTCTGTGGCAACTATGATTTTTTTAGCTGTAGACACAGTGTCGAACTGTGAAAACTTTATCCGCCCTACATAACTCTGCCGCCTGGAAGAAGGTTCTTCAATTATTCATCAAAATTCGTGTTGTGGGAAGTCATACAACTGCCATAACCTTAAAGCTACAATTACCAGTCGAATTTGCCGATTTGGTCCTCGTATATGCACACTGAAAGATTAATTAAACTAAAAAACACAATAAACCAGTTCATGTTGTTTAGAAATTTTAGTAAACCCAAAAAATTGGGCTTTAATGTACGTGACAGCACCCCCATTTCTTAAATTGACTTAATGAAATCCACAGACGACAAACTGAATCAACTGACCGCGCACAGACTTAAAATAGCATGCACAAAAAAATGAAAAAAATGTATTAAAAAATATAAATCATTGCGAGATAAAATAATATTATTTTTTCAAGGTTTGTGAATGTGATTTATGTATATTACATAGATATCAAAATAAATATTTTAACGTAAAAATTAATAATGGCAAACTTATCCAACATGTAACCAAATAATTACTAAAGGCCGCAGCACTATCGTTTCCGGTAGCGCGCTTTTTGAAAAATAAGCTGTGCCGCGAAAACATTGGAATATTTTTGTACTGAACTTGAATCATAATCAATTTACTTTAAAATAGTTTTAAAATTCTTCTATCGCCATCTCGATGAAGTTATTGCCAATAAATCTATGATATCATATTATTATGTTAATCGACCAAAGACTCTGTAAATTCTTTTAACACAGCCCTTACCAAGTAATTGTAAATAAAGAGTAAATATATTAGCCGTGATATCCGTGATAAAACCTCATCGTTCGATTCGGAGGGCGTGGGTTCGAATCCGGTCCGGTGCATGCACCTCCAACTTTTCAGCTATGTGCATTTCAATATCACGTGTCTCAAACGATGAATGAAAAAACATTGTGAAGAAACCTGTGTCGCGTAGAATTTTCTTAATTCTCTGTGTGTGCAAGTCTGCTAATCCGCATTGGGCCAGCATGATAGACGATTAGCCTAACCCCATTCAATCTGAGAGGAGACTCGTGCTCAACAGTGAGCCGAATGTGGGTTGTTGTTCATGAATAGTATTAATATTATCAGTACCTCTACGTACGAAATATACTAGAACAACCTATACTAAAGCCATACTCGAGGAGTACTGTTTACCAACAAACAAATTAAAAATGAGGGTACAAATCGCTAGTCATTTCACACCTAATAATAATTATAATTAACTTGTTCTTATATTAATGAAAATAAATTTGATTATAGAAATTAGATATAGCTAATATATTTTGAATAATATTTTATAAAAAACAATACATAATTTAAAATAAATAAGATTATGTAATGACATTCATTTTCTACCCTCATTTCTAATTTGTTTGTTAGTAAACAGTACTCCTCGTGTATGGCTTTAGTATAAACTTAAGTATATTTTACTTGTCCCTAGGAAAAGAAAATCGGACTTAGCAAGTACTTACGAGTACGAGTACTTGCCCAAATGGTTTTAGTTGCCTACTCTTAGTTCTAGCTTATTTTTAGATCACCTATCTACATCAATATCAAAATATACAACTGTCCCAGGATACCATTTAATTTAAAATAAAAGATCCAACAACTTCTCAGTAAAAAATAAATAAAAAAAAAGCTAAAACAACGCCAACACTGGGGCCAGTTATTATAGTCTTAATTTAAAAGCGTGATCAAAAAAGTATAATTGAATCGTTTCCGTCGATTAAAAAACCAATTCTTCCGCTGGCTAAGTGCATGTGGACTGTGGTAGGAATTTACCCACTATTAGTGATGGGAACACTTTCATCGACTAGTCGAGATTCTTAAGGAAGCCCACCCCATTAGCGATCAAATATGTTTGACTGACTTTCTTGTCAAACTTAAATTTTTGATTATATATACCACAAACTCATCTTTTTTTTTTTTTTTTTTCGTGAGACGTAGTCAAGGGCTGACTTTTGTCAGCCCTTGACTACGTCTCACCTGCTGGTAAGTGATGATGCAATCTTAAGATGGAAGCGAGCTCGTTAGAAGTATAGGATGAAAATCCACACCCTTTCGGTCTCTACACGACATCGTACCGGAACTCTAAATCACTTTGCGGTACGTCTTTACCGGTTGGGCTGTAACTAGTCACGAACGATGCCTCCCACCAGCCAGACCTAGACCAATAAAGAAACCGCAATCAGCCCGGCCGGGGATCGAACCCAGGACCTCCGTCTTGTAAATCCACCATCTGTGTGATCATTCAACTTAACTTTAACGTTAATCTTTCAGTTAAGTTCTAGCTCAAAGTGACCCTGTATTAAATGCACGACATCATATTTTTAACCGACTTCCAAAAAGGAGGAGGTTCTACGTTCGACTGTATGTATGTTTTTTTTTTTTTACCGTTTACAAAAGGAGATTCTATATTCGACTCGTAGACGTATAAAATGAAAAAATGTACCAATGAGTGCAATAAGTTCCTGACTTTCTCTAAAACAACTATTCCGATTTGGATGGGGATTGCATTATTTATCTCGCGGTCTCTTGTTCCCGTAGGAATACGGGGATATAATATAGCTTGTGTTACTCGCTGATAATGAAACTTTCCGCTAGTGAGTTTTCAAAATTGGCCCAGTAGTTTTAGAGCTTATTCGTCAAAAACAAACAACGAACAAAAAATCAAACATCACCACTATAATATATTAATTTAGAAGGGTAGACGTAGGTATTAAAATTAAATCAGTGCATCACTATTGAACGCAATATGAGAGGCACAGTTTCGCTCGCACCTGGCCAAGTAGGTAAGTACTTCCAGTGAAAGCGGTCTAGGCTAGCGCGGCCCTCAACCATACCTTTTTATTATAATAACTGGATTGTATTAATAACTAGACTCCCCGCCACCTCACCCCCACCCCGCAGACCTCTGCACAATACTGCATTCGAGCAAGGGTCACCGATTCATAAAGATTTCTTTTATGCACCCTCGAATATAGAAAAGCTAGATTTCTATCAATTCAAATTAAGAATAACTGCTCCGTTTTGCTGTAGACTTGCTTTTTTTTTAATGCAGACTACTCGGGGATGTGCATTCTTGTCATTTTGATTGTGTATAATTTCTGTCTATTGTGACCTTTCAGAGACGAAAAGAACATTGTAATATTTTTTTTATTATTATTTTCGATCTTCGGTGGTAGTTGGTTAAAAAATTGTAAGTTAATATTTTAAAAACAACATAATTAAGTAGGTAAGTAAAAAAAAAACTAAAATAAAAATGTAATATCTCGGTAACCTTATCCGGTCGTATATCGGCTAAAAATTCTTTTTGTCTCAGTTAAGTTAAGTATTATTATGGCAAAAGTCTATAAATAGTTTTAAGGCTTGGTCTACATGGACTAACTTTAATTTATTCGGTTTGTCAGTCATAAAAAAGCATCTTAACCAAATCTACATAACTATAGACATATATAACGTGACAGAATCATAAAACTAATAAAGCCGAATTACTAGATACCTACCTACATCATTTCGTAACTAACTAAAGAACTGCTGAACCTTGTTTGTTGGACTTGTCTGTACCCTGAATAGGAGATTTACTTTGTTTTTTACATCTTTTAATTTGTTTATCTCTCCGAAGCTACATAATCCTGGCCTGAAATGATCTATCTCCATAATTTTTGTACGTCAAGCGGTTTTTGATATTTCGTGATGAGTAACTTTCGTTTTAATTTATTTAGATAATAAAAAAAAATCCAAGTGGAAACACCCAATGTAGACTATGCTTTACCCTCCGAGTCATGCTGCATAGCGCTGGAGCCTATTCACCGTCTGAACAGTCCACGCGTCGCATTACATTCTCACCTTTATTGCGAGAGTGATAAGCGCTAAAGGCACTATTGGCTGTGCTAAAGGCGCGTAAACGTGTGTGAAATATTTATGTAAGAATCCTGTATGTACCTACTCGTAAGTGTAAAATGTTCTCCGCTTGCGAAATTGATCACAACATAATTTGGATTTGTTGAAGTAAAACTTCTTTAGGAACGCTTGTCTTGGGGAGAATACGTTACGAAAAATGTAATCGAGTGAAGTGACATACTATGAGACGGAGAGCTAAAGAAATATTACTTCAGTCGTGTGCTCTAAATGGAACAGTGTGCCTAGTGTGAGTTTTCAATATTTTCTTACAGTTACTATCGCGTTAATGTAAACGCGAATGTATATGGAATTGAAACAGTTGTACAGTAGTGCCACTAGATGGCGCTTTTTTAATTCCTTAGAAATTCGTGTTTCCGTAATGCGATAGTAACAGTATCAAACTGCCACTAGGCCCTCTGAAGTGTGAGAACACTTCTTTTTTTATTAATTTCATTGTTAACTTGCAGGCGCTCGTGAAATTCCTTTTACAAATTCCGCGAGAAACATGGTTTTTTTCTTGTTATAAAGTTTATTTAATCCCGATCCAAACTGCAGTTAAGCCGTGATTAAGTAATTAACATCCATACACCCATGTTTCGCATCTCACTATGGTACATGTTCAATGTTCATACAAAATTTCATAATATACAGTAAACATACAGTAGTCATAGGTCGCACTCGCATTATACTGCACGTATCTGGCTGCAGTGTTACCGCCGCCTGTATTGAAACACTGCAATGGCGGAGTAGTGCAGCTTTCGTTCATTAGTTTCTTTCTTGTCTCTAATCTATCTCTGTGCCAAACTGCCATATCCGTTCTGCAGCTGAGCCGTAAATCAGTTAGGTACAAACATCTTTCGAATTTCTCGTTCAATCATACATTCTGCATTAAGTCTCACATGATACAGAATTCGCGGGTCGCACTATACCGCACGTACCTGGCTGCAGTGTAGTTATACGGCCGACTGCATTGAAACACTGCAATGGCGGAGTAGTGCAGCTTTCGTTCATTAGTTTCTTTTTTGTCTCGTTACTTGAACCCGCGCGGAAAAGGTCCGCAATAACTTTTTAATTTTTTGCTCGACTGTGTTTATGATTAACGACGTTTATGGTTTTCTATTTGTGGGTTTCTTGTAGCATTTAGGCCTACATTTAATCTATTGTAGTATTGTATGATAACCGGATTAATAATATTAATATCGTCATTATTATGTTTCTATGCAGGCTAGGTATTTCTTCTCAGTGATTATTTGGAGTTTAGGTCAGTTCAGTGGCGTAGCGTCCCTTCGAGGGGCCCTTTATCAAAAATAGTTAGGGGCCCCAAATAAAGGATACAAATTTCTCACATAAAAAACAAAAATGCTTGCTTAAAATAAATAAGACAGTATGACTTAACCCAGGCCCGAGAAAAAAGAAATTGCTTTTTTGACTTTTGTCATTTCTGAAGTGAAGCTCTTTATGCAGTTTTTCTTTCGGAAAGCACCAGATTCAGTGAGATGGTAGATTAGACTTCAATTTTGCTTTCGCACGTAAGGGGCCCTTGTTGTCCGGGGACCCTAAATCATTGATACGGCTGATACAAGACGGAGTGGCGAACTTATTCACTATTAGATGTTGACAATAAGTACTAAAACAAACGGCTTAACATGCTCTCCGATGCAGGGGAATCTATATAACACCACTATTTTCCCAACTCCAGATATTAAAAAAAAAAACAATACCTTCTCAGTATTTCGTAATCAGATTCAGCATTTGAATCCAGGACCTAGAGCCGAAGGTCAGGCTATGATTTACTTATGTGATAAGTACCTAATTAAATTAACAATTTTAACCTACACATAATCACACAATTTCAACACAATGTTATTCAACAGAATATTTCTTGCGTTTATTCATAGACATATATTCACGCACTGTTCACACGCGTCTACAGCAATTTACAGAATTTTTCCTTGTAATATCTTCATACGTACTACGTAGGAATCTTTATGTACTAATATAATAAAGCTGAAGAGTTTGTTTGTTTGATTGAACGCGCTAATCTCAGGAACTACTGGTCCGATTTGAAAAATTCTTTCTGTGTTAGATAGCCCATTTATCGAGAAAGGCTATAGGCTATATATTATTCCCGTATTCCTACAAGAACGGGAACCACGCGGGTAAAACCGCGCGGCGCCAGCTAGTACGAGGATAAAATATAGCTTATAACACATCCGGGATAGTGCACCTTCCCAACAGTGAAAGAACTTTTCAAATTGATTCAGTATTCATATTCAATGCAAACAAACAAACAATCTTTTTCCTCTTTATAATATTAGTATAGAGATTTCTTTGCAACAAGTATTGAAATGTTGAGAAATATTTCAGCAGCTAATGATGTTGCATCGCCAGTCGGTCAGAGCGATCATTGCACAACCACCGGTCTGTTGTAGCAACGACAATTTTATGAAGCAGATACTTACAACAATTCTTACTCTGTCATATTTAACGACATCAAAAAAAAAGTTATAATATTAATATGGTGTCTGGTGGACCAAACCATTTGAGTTAGTGTTTAGTGACTAGTGATAGTGCAGTGTTAAGTGCTACATGGAAAATCACGTGAACAAAGTGACCTAAAGACGTAATAGTTAGTGAAAGACTAAGATTAAGTTATTGGACATTATTGTAGTATAATAATATATTAGCTATATCTAATTGTTTTAAGCTTACTGATCACATATATTTTCATTAATTTAAGAACAAGTTAATTATAATTATTATTAGCTGTGAAATGACTAGCGATTTGTACCCTCATTTTGAAATTGTTTGTTGGTAAATAGCATTCCTCGAGTACGGCTTTAATATATACATATATTTAGGGCCGAGTAACACACACCCTAGTCGTCGGCAACATATTGCAATATACCATATTTTGTTTTTAATCAACTTATAATGCGTTCATGATGCAGTTGCTACAAATAGAAGCCTTAAAACGCAGTTCCTGCGCACGCACCGCAAGTGTACGCTGTACGCACACCATCTGGCTCCGATGTGGTTATAGAGAAACGCACACTTAATACTTTACTTATTATTTAAATATCTATGCTAATATCATAAAGAAATATCTAAAGGAGAGAAGGTCCATTTCAGGTCCACTCTTGTACCCCGTATCATTAAAATTTAAAAAATACAAGGATTTTATTAAAATCTAAATAAGTGAATAAGTGTAACTAATTAAAAAGAAATAAATAAAATTAAAACCCAAGTTTTTGAGTTAATTCAATATGGCACCCTTAAACTAACTATGACATGACAATTGACAGCAAACGTCAAATCGACTACTGCATTGAAAACGTCATCAATCCGCCATTATTACCCTTAAAGTGTTGCATTTCTTGGGAGAGAATGAATATTATTTCGAAAGAATCAAATTAAATTCGTAGATTTGTATAATCAAAAAGGGCGCAATGACTGGGCTCGATACAATTTTGGACCATTTCCTTTGCAGTGTTGTATGGGGTAAAATCTACTGTACCGATTTAAAAAAATTTCGTACCGTTATTTGTGAGTGTCATAGGCTATATTTTATTACCGTTTTCCTACGGAAACGGGAACTACACAGGTGAGACCGCAGGGCATCTGCTAGTAATGTTATAAAGAGTTTGTGATGTTGATGGGATAATCTCTAATTTTTCTGAACCTTTTTTAAAATTCTTTTACCATTAGAATTTCACGTTATTGGTGAATGTATAGGCTAAATTTTATTTCCGTATTCCCACAGAAACGCTAACTACTCGGGTAAAACCGTGAGGCATCTGCTAGTTCAAATTAATTCAAGATTCCTTTCAAATACTTGATGATGGACCTGCTGGGCAAAAAACGTAAACAAAGTCATCATTTTGACGACCTCTCTGACGCAGTTATAGTGCTGTGATTCTAAGCAGAGAGATTCTGTGTTCGATTCCCAGGTCAGAGTGCCTAGTGGAAATTTTCAATATTTTCATATTGTGACGATCGCGTAACCGTAAACGCGATTTTCTAAGGAATTGAAATAGCGCCATATAGTGGCACTATTGCACATCTTTTTAAATTCCTTAGAAATTCGCGTTTACAGTAAATGACGAAGTTATGAGGTAACAAACTAAAAAAAAAACATACGCGTCGAATTGAAAACCTCCTTTTTATATTTATTTTTTTCTTTACAAGTTTGCCCTTGACTACAATCTCACCTGATGGTAAGTGATGATGCAGTCTAAGAAGCGGACTAAATTGTTAGGAGAATGAAAATCCACCCTCCTTTTCGGTTTCTACACGACATCGTACCGGAACTCTTAATCGCTTGGCCTGGTCTTTGTCGGTGGTAACTAGCCACGGCCGAAGCCTCCCACCAGCCAGACCTGGATCAATTAAGAAAATCTCAATCGGCCCAGCCAGGACCTTCATTTAGTAAATCCACCGCGCATACCACTGCGCCACGGAGGCCGGCCGTCCTCTTTTTTTTGAAGTCGGTTAAAACTTGCTAACGTAGGAAAGCGAAGCCGAAGCGAAAGACAAAATGTCTGATGTCAGCATGCGCTACTTAAGTTCATTGCGCGTCTTCTTAGGTCTAGTTTTTTACAAGACGTGTAAGTATTATTATAATAATATTATATGACACGCATTACACTTATAAAAATAGTTAGGTATAGTCTGGTTTAAAAGACATGGTAGGTATGTAAAGGGTTTGCTATAAACAATGTGGAGTGAAATATCTTTTGAGGATGTCTCCGGTTTTGGAATGAAACGTAGGCGGTAGTAATTTGTAGTTAGGATTCATCGTATTTAGTAGAAATATCATCATCATCATCATATCAGCCGATGGACGTCCACTGCAGGACATGGGCCTTTTGTAGGGACTTCCAAACATCACGATACTGAGCCACCTGCATCAAGCGAATCCCTGAGACTCGCTTGATGTCGTCAGTCCACCTGGTGGGGAGTCGGCCAACACTGCGCTTACTAGTGCGGGGTCGCCATTCCAGCCCTTTGGGACCCCAACGTCCATCGGCTCTTCGAACTATGTGCCCCGCTCAATGCCACTTCAGCTTCGCAACTCGTTGAGCTATATCGGTGACTTTGGTTCTTCTGCGGATCTCCTCATTTCTGATTCGCTCACGCAGAGATACTCCTAACATAGCTCGTTCCATAGCTCGCTGATTCTGAGCCTTCTTATGAGGCCCATAGTTAGCGACCAAGTCTCGGATACATAGTAGAAATATCACAATATAGTAGGTAAATATTGAATTCATTGAGTCAGTGGCGGATTTACAAATTTTCCGCCAGTAGGCTGTCTAATTTTTGCCGCCCCTACCATAATCCTTGTTACCAGATACTCTAGTTCGCAATAGTAGGTATTAATTCATTACATTTATTATTTTCATATTTTGGTACAGCACAATACGTAGGACTAAAATATTAAAATTATCCTTAAATTTTCTAGACTCGTGTTTTCAATGTTTAAGTAATGCAATGATTTTTTTCATTAATTCTGCAAGATTAATATTAACTTAATCTTGCAGACCTTAACTTTTTACAAATTGTACCTGATTCGAAATACTCTCCCACAATAGCGGCGTTAAAGAGTAACAAACATCCAAACATCCATAAAACTTTCGCGTTTATAATATTAGTAGGATTTTTAAAACTGTAATTCTAAAATCACATCTACATCTACCGACCACCTGTATATATAATGCATGTATCTGCAAATAAATAAATTGATTGATTGATAAATTGATAAAAAACAAGAAGTTTCCATAAATAATTTCAACTCCTATTTCACCCTCTTTTATTTTTATTTTTGGGTCAAAAGTACCCTATGTTTTGCTCCAAGGTCCTATTTACCACTATACCAAAATTCATCTTTTACCGTTCAGTCGTTTAGTCGTGAAAAGGTAACAGACAGACAGACAGACTTACTTTCGCAGTTATAATATCAGTATAGATATATGACATTTCCTGCTGCCTTAGTTTAGCGCTTAACATAGCTACTCATTATCATATTTACATCGATTTATAAAATAAAATTAAACACTGCCTTGCGTGAAAAGTCGCTAGTACCGCCCGTGCCGATTAATTTGACACCCGACTCCAATAATGTTGGTAATGTGTTTGTTTGTGTAGCCAGGAGTCAAGTTAATGCGCACGAGTTATACAAGCCTAGTAGGTAAATACCCTAGCCTACCGCACTGTAACCGCAGACTCAACTTTCATTGAGTATTATATTAATCTCCTCGGCTCATGGCCTGCTTCCCACTGTACAACTAAACCGTGACTTATCTACAAATTAGATAAATTAGATACAGATATTTATTTTATTAACCCCCAAGTAAAATAAAACTAGCCTGCCAATCATTGACGTAGCGTGCCTTGGAGGAGCCCTGTATCAAAATTAGTTGGAGGGCCCAATAAGAAGGGTTTCATTCGTTATCAACCTATATTCGGCTCACTGCTGAGCTCGAGTCTCCTCTCAGATTCAAAGAGGCTAGGCCAATAGTCCACCACGCTGGCCCAATGCGGATTGGCAGACTTCTCACACGCAAAGAATTAAGCAAGTTCTCTGGTATACAGGTTTCCTCACGATGTTTTCCTTCACCGTTTGAGACACTTTGGAAAATTTAGAAATGCATGCCTCGGACCGGATTCGAAACCACATCCTTCGGAATCGGAGGTAGAGGTCATATACCATACATTTTTTTCAAGTTTTCGAAGCGTTAGCGTTTGTAGACAGAGAATCGTGTGCCACATGGCTACAGGTCCTGGTCCTGTAATGGCGATAGATATAGTTCGTTATTGATGAATGTAAACTCTGTTTGAGCCATTACATTTCTTTCTTACTTTTGTTACATAAACCATGGTACATGGTAGGATGCCCAATCCGCACGTGGTGGGCTATTGGCCTAACCCCTCTCATTCTGGGAGAAGACTCGTGCTCAGCAGTGAGCGAATATGGATTGATGATGATGATGATGTTAGGATTACGCACACATCGTACGAAACGTAAAAGTCCTTCTCCAATACAATACGTGCGTAATGATACCCCAGAACACTAGACTGTGCATTTTCGCAACTGTGAAGTGCACACCACTGGGTGGTGGTGGTGACTACGGCCGTGGCTACTGGCTCACTACGATGTCAAGAGATTTAGCGTTTGATTACGCCGTCTAACAAATAGTCAAAGATCACACAACGTCGACACATTATTCCTCATAATAGGATGAATAGTTTAGACGGTATGGAGAAACACACGTAAAACAAACATACGTAAACGACTGAAATCATAACCCTTCATTTTAACTTCGCTGTAGTCGGGTAAAAACGAAAGCCATAAAAGAAAACCTAGCTAAGTTACACGTAAAATGCAGCTTTCACGGGGGTAAAAACACTGGCTTATCTAAAGATTTTTTCGATAAAGCGCATAAAAGAGGGATTTTTCTTTTTTTCTCATCTACCCTCTAGTGCGGGTCTGTAGTTGTATAGCTCGATAGTTCTATAGCCGTGCATACAATGCACATAATAGCTATAAAGTAGATTCAATGACGCGCCCGTTATTTGTTCGCACCGATTCTAGCCGATGAAAAGACCTAGGCTATTGTGCCACGGTCTAGACTAGACTGGTGTGAAATTCGCACCGGCCATCGCTTTCGCGATTTCAATGGTCGAGATTGATCGGAGAACCGGTCGAGATGCGGCGTTGTTTCGGTTTGTGAACGTTTCATTTGGTCAACGATTGAACATTTTGCAATGCAATTTGTTTCTTTACAGTAGCAGATTTATCAGACGTCCTATCCAATTGTGTACAGTTGTTGAAATAAACTATTGTAAGCTTTTATCCCCTTTTTAATTCCATTACAGTTTTCGTATTGTACTTTTTATTTGCATCTGCATAGCAGAGAATTTTCTTAATTCTCTGCGTGTGTGAAGTCAGTCAGTGAAGTCAGCCAATCCGCATTGGGCCAGCGAGGTGAACTACTAGCCTAACTCCTCTCATTCTGAGAAGAGACTCGAGCTCAGCAGTGACCCGAATATGGGTTGATAATGAATGAATGAATGACTTTTTATTTATGCACCAATTTTTAACAATATTATTTCAAAAATAAGAGACTTTGTTAAAAATTTTAAGTTCAACCTCTTTTTTACCTCTTCTATTTTTAGATTCGCAAATAAATTAGTCTGTTAAATGTTCTGATTATAGGCCCAATTTATCTCAATACCAAAAGTTACCAAAATCGTTTGAATACATAGAGCGGAGAATCTTTTTGCGAATGCAATCCAGTTTTTCACCAATCAATCTATTTCAGAAAACAAAGTAGGTATCCTACATGTTGCTTATTAATCTCCTCTATCAAACCATTCCAGAGATTAGAGAGGTACCTCTCTACAAACAGCCAGACATTTTTTTTAAGTTTGTTTGTGTGTGTAAATAACTACGTCTCGAGACATGTGCGAATAATATTGCACAAGAACCAAGAGCCGATCCGCGAGGCGGCCGCCGACAGCCGGCCGCGACGAGCGAGGGGGCGCTCAGACCGGATCCGAGACCCTAAAATAAAAACATCTATCGAAATAATAATACGCACTGCTTACCCGGGACAAGTAGTGACGTTGACCCGAACATTCCCAGGCATTGCCGGCCAACTGGATCTCTCTCAGGGGTACTACTGCTTTCAAATGTTTGCACTTATTAGCTTTTATTTCTAAGACTAGCTTTCATGGGGATTCGATGTGGTTATCATGTGTCGCATTGATGGCTCTAAGACGTCGAGTGCGCCTTTCTCTGCGCACAATACCGTACGGTATCGGGCTAATTTTGTAATCGCCAAAAACGGATGTTGGGTTGAATTTGTTGCTACCTTGTACAGTACTTAGACGTGGTGAATTTTGGCATTTATAATACCCATGGAAACAGTTTTCTTAGTTAGTCTCACTTAAAATAAAAACATTTTTTTTAATCTACACTTATATTATAAAGCTCTAGAGTTTGTTTGTTTGAACACGCTAATCACAGGAACTACTGGTCCGTTTCGAAAAATTCTTTCAGTGTTAGATAGCCCATTTATCAGGGGAGGCTATAGGCTATATATTATCCCCTAACTGATTGGTTTTTCTTCTTCTTCTTTAGAAGAAGAACCATCATATTATATTATTCCCGTATTCCTACGGGAACGGGAACCACGCAGTGTCAGCTAGTAAATAAATAAATAAACCTTTATTGACGGTTTAAAATCAAAGAATAACAATAAAATAAAAATAGAAAGATAGAAAGAATACAGAATATAGGCGGTTAAATAAAAAAGAAAATTCCAAAAGAACAGTCGAACAATCGAAACAAACTAGATTACTAATTTTGTAAGAAAGCATTTCCTTTATTCGCTAGCAGGTAACTGTAAGGAGTCCCCGTCGAAACATTACGCCGCCCACACTAAAGGAAATATATTTCCCGCCCTATCCTTGCTACCAGGCTATTTCAGTGTACCAAATCTACTCAATTCGTAATAAATGAAACCTTACATTTTTTGACAAAATTACTAAACTAATCTGGAATTATACTTTTAAATATAACAAATATTAGGGTCGGTTAATAACTGACGGAGAACATTAACATTAAAATGTGTGTTTGTATGTTCCGACGCACGGCTGGAGTTTACTCTGAACGGTACGCTATAAGATTATAACTTTTAACGAATTTCCTCCTCATTAAATATGCAGGTGCATGCGTAAATGAAAATTCGTTTCATAAAGAGTAAACTTGAAAAAAAACTCTTATCTAAGGATTACGGATAGTTACAGAATATATTCGTATCTACGGACTATTTGCTAACTTACGTGATAAAAACAATAATAACAAATGAATTAAGAGGTGTTATTTTCTTTTTATGTATATGTCAGTACTTAGCTACAGCAGCAATGATTCAGCGTATGGTGCAACGCGTTTGCCTAGAAGGTGCCTTCAATCGGAATTTGAAGATATCGACGTTGTAAGTAATAAAGGAAACAGAAATTATAGTCAGTTACATATAGTATAAATTTGTCTACCTTCGGATGTTTATTTGGCTTTTAATTTTAAGTTACAGTTTGACGCCTAACAATTTCTATTGAAACAGTAATTGTGACAATTTATATTAATGTAACTGATGCTAGAAATAATAGATTGTACAGTAAATAAAATGAGGTATAATGATTAATGATAATTTTATACTATAGATCGGTTACGTCGATACAAAATAACCGCAAAAAGTGATCCGATAATAGGCTGAGCGCTGAGCGCACTCATGCAAAATCTTATCTTTAATTCCATTATATATTTATATATATATATATAGTTTTTACACATCCTGAAGACACAACTAGACATTGTAGACGATATTTAGGTATTATTTGTTTAAATAACATTCGTTGTTGACCACAACTAACATTGACCATAACTATAAATTTCCTCTTTTGAGCGCCTCATTTTTCATGCCCTAGTAACACATCTAACAGTATTTAATATCAATGATAATGATGGAATTAATGCATGGAGCTATGATCGGAGTTTCTCTGCGTGATTGAGTCAGAAATGTTAAGATCCACAGAAGAACTAAAGTCACTGACATAGCTCAGCGAGCCCCGAAGCTGAAGTGGCAATGGCACGTTGGGGTCCCAAGGTGCTGGAATGGCGACCCCGCACCGGAAAGCGCAGTGTTGGTCAACCCCCCACTAGGTGGACCGAGGACATCAAACGGATTGCAGGGAGCCGCTGGACGCTGTCGGCTCGAGACCGTTTTGTTTCGAAGTCCATGCAGGAGGTCTAAGTCCAACAGTGGACGTCCATCGGCTGTTAATGATGATGAGGATGACATCACACGTTAGATATAAATTCATTGCATAATCATTTGGAAAATATTTCAAGTAATAATTTACTAAAAAAAGAGTGACCTCGTTTTCATCTAAAACAAATGCTGCTTTTATCCCAATGAAAATATATTTTTCTTTTGTCTAACCGTGCAATCGAGTAACAACTGAATGGCAAACGGAAGCTTTTGTGTCGGCATTACTGCCGTTCTGTTGTTTCGTACTGCGCGTTTTCATACGATAACTACGTATTGTTGGGAAATTGTACGGCGAAGTATTTCAACTTGATCCTTGAGCAGGGTCGGCTTGATCCTAGCCATGTAAGCGCCCCGAGCAAGTGATTCCTTTGGCTTTTAAATCCTAATATATCAATTTAGGTATCATTAATCATTATCATAATCGTATCAGCCGTCCACTGCAGGACATAGGCCTTTTGTAGGGACCCAAACCAAACATCACGTTACTGACCCATCCAGCGTATCCCTGCGACTCGCTTGATGTCGTCAGTCCACCTAGCGGGGGGTCGCCATTCCAGCACTTTGGGACCCCAACGTCCATCGACTCTTCGAACTATGTGCCCCGGCCATTGCCACTTCAGCTTCGCGACACGTTGAGCTATGTCAGTGACTTTGGTTCTTCTGCGGATCTCCTCATTTCTGATTCGATCACGCAGAGATATTCCGAGCATAGTGCATTCCATCGCCTGCTGTTTGACTCTGAGCCGTCTTAGGCCCATAGTTGGGGACCAAGTCTCGGAACCATAGGAATTTCAGACGAAAAGATATCGCGGAGTTTTCCGAATGCTGCCCATTCGAGTTGTATTCGGCGGTTCACCTCTTTTTCCAAACGATACTAAATCACGAATAAACTTTACGTAATAGTATTATAAAAATGTTTGTTTATGTGTCAGTTTGTTTATCCGAGCTCTTCTCATGAACCATTTTAATGGAATTTTGAAATCTGGGGGAGTTATTGAGCAAATAAAGGCTATTTTTTATCCAGGGAAATCATCAATGTTTTGTGATGCAAAAACTACAGAATGGATTTTGAATGTAGCTCAATTGTATGTCAAAATAACACGTATATGTACGATAAAATTTTATAATGAAATCTAAATATTGTTTTAACTTTCCTCTAAGGATCCTTCCCTCAAGCGAGAGCTTCTTGAGGTGTCGAATAATTAATAATTGTTATTAATAACATCTGATATAGATTGTTACAGTATCAATGAAATATTTAAGACACAGGAGACCAATGATTCAAGAAAGTATCTAATTATATAAAACTCAAAGGTGACTGATTGACATAGTGATCTATCAACGCACAGCTCAAACCACTAGACGGATCGGGCTGAAATATGGCATACAGGTAGATTTTACGACGTAGGCATTTTTTTAGAAAGGATTTTGATCAATTTTACCCCCAAGGGGATAAAATAGGGGATGAAAGTTTGTATGAAACTTTGTCAATTTTGCGGTAATTTGACTGAAATTTGGAATGAAAATAGATTTTACTCTGGATTAACATAAAGGCTACTTTTCATCCCGGAAAAGTCCATGGTTTCCGCAGGATGTGTGAAAAACTTAATTCCACGCGGACTAAGTCGCGGGCGTCCGCTAGTTGCTTTATAAAATGAAACACTCTACACTGACTGTATGAACTGCATGTACAAGTAGGTACATTTGGTCGTGATAAACTCGTGGATGTAACATTATGATAACCGTTCGACCACACCAAACGCTTGTTCAGTACAAAAGGTCTCTTTAAATTTATTCGGGTAGAGGTCAAACACATACTGAACACATAATGAACAATTTGCCGTGGTCTAAGCAAGGTATTCGAATAAATAATAACTTTCTGAGTCATCTCAGGTTTGCCGACGACATCATTTTATTTTCAGAAACTCCAAATCAATTAAATATAATGATAAATGACCTAAATCAGGCTAGCATAAGAGTTGGACTAGAGATGAACCTGGACAAGACGAAAGTCATGACTAATCACAACACAGTACCTATCTTGGTAAATAACATCCCCCTCGAATATGTAGAGAAGTACGTCTACCTAGGCAAACAGATTTCGTTTAGCAAAGATAGAAATATAGCAGAACTAGACAGAAGAGTGGCGATAAGCTGGAATAAATACTGGGCTCGTAAGGAGATATTTTAATCGCAGCTTCCGCTCACATCAAAAAAGATAGTTATGGATTCGGAAATACTACCTTGTCTCACTTACGGATGCCAAACCTGGACGCTTGATGTTAAAGCAAAAAGAAAAATCCAGACTACGCAAAGAAGAATGGAAAGAAGTTGCTTAGGCATTAAGTTGAAAGACAGGGTGAGAAATGAGGACATCCGTAATAAAACAAAAGTAACCGACGCCTTAACTTACTGCCTAAAAAGGAAATGGCAATGGGCAGGTCACCTGCCCAGATGTACTGACAGAAGATGGACTGAAAGAATACTAAAATGGGCTGGTCCAATAGGCACAAGAGCGAGAGGCCGCCCAGCTGCTAGATGGGCAGATGAGATAGAGACAATAGCGGGAGTGAAATGGCAAGCTGCAGCCAAAGATAGGGAAAAGTGGAAAGCATTGGAGGAGGCTTTTACCCTTAGGGGGTCCATATAAAACTAGAATTAAAAAAAAAAAATGTAAATATAATATACTTAGATAAAATATATATATATATATGTATACCTATTTTAGAAATGTAATATAAGAATGTGTTAGTTTTTAGGTTTATATGGAATTAAATAAAGCTTTATTATTATAGAGGTCAAACTGAATAATATCTATTTACCTACCTACCTAAACACGTAGACAAACTGTACTTACACCAAAGACTTTCTACTATAGACATGATACGTGCTTACAAAAGGCATATCTAATAAAAAGATAATAATGACAAAATCATCAAAAAAAAAAACTTAAGAAGCTTTCACGTAACTGTTGGATCAAGGGTCGGATACAGAAGGCAGTGATTCTTGAGACGGCGCGTATTGTGAGGAGGTTCCTCACTCTGGAGCCCTAATCACCACCGGTTCCTTGGGCACACATAAAAAATAAAAATTAAAAAAAAGATGAATAAATAAATGAGAGAAATTTCAATAATAGTTTTAGTCAATGGTCCTATAGCGAAAAGCTTAGACCAATACCTTAAGATGCTGTCGTTTAACTGTTGGATTAAGAGTAGGATACAGAAAGCAGTTACTCTTGAGACGGCGCATAATGTGAGGAGGTTTCTCACTCTGGAACTCTGACCACCGTTTGCATTAAATGAAAGAAGAAAACAAATAATAAAATAAATATATACTGATACTTCTATACGAGTAGCTGGTTTGTTTGTTTTAACGCACGAACTACAGGTCCGATTTGAAAAATTCTTTCAGTGTCAGATAGTCCATTTATCGATGAAGGCTATAGGCTATAGAGATAATATACGGAACCAGAAAATACAAACCTAGCAGTTTAGAACTCCGGTATGGAAACCCATTAGATAGTGGTTAAAATAGATTTTATTCACATTACAAAAACTTGAACAGATTTTCAAATCATCATAAACCCCAAGCACTTAGACTGCAAGATCAAGCGCTTATTAAAAAAAACATCAATAGAAATTAAAATAAAATAAGTCTACGTAACGCCACGCGCCCATAGAAAAACTTATCTATGAACGTACGAACTCCCATTGAAATCTTTTGTATGGGACGTAATCGCTAGACAAACGTAGCTAGTTCTATGGTGCGACACCATCAATTACCTTCTCACCTTTATGAGTTTAACCTATGCATTGCCTTTCTTCGCCTATGTTATACAGAGTGTTTTGTTTCTTTGCCTTCACCTCAAGTTATAATACGAACTTACAGTTATTGTTTTACAAAAAGAGGTAACACGCAATGTCTTATTGTTTCTAAAAAAAAATTAAGCTAAAAATACAAATAATATCTGGTTATTGTTTCATTAGATAACGCTTAAACTAACTAGAAACGGGAGTTATTTGTAATTAAATCTCAAATTAAAAACTCTTTGTTTCAACTTCCCACTTATTCCGAAATGGACCCAGTTCCTAAAAATAAAGATTAAACAAAACTATTGGCTTAAAGTTTTGAGTTTGAGACTTTCTTCATTGGACAATGCAGTTTCTATATCTCTATCTACCTATAGAATAAGTGAGAGTGGAGATAGTTTTAATGATTTTTAATTATTGTGAATAATAGTGAATTCTGAATTTATTTGCAGAGATCGAGATATATCCATAATTTATTTTACATATTCGAGTTAAAAATGTATTTTTTGGGTAATCTAAGATTAAAATTTTTACTTTATATAGGTAGGTGTATATTTGTATTTGTGAAACCGTGAAATCTATAACTAATAGAAAAAAACTTGTTTTTGATTTATAAAACAGAATTTGATTTATAAAAGCTAAGAGTTTTTCAGTCATGACTTCTTTTACTAAGTAAATAGTTTTCCTACTGTTACTAAGTACAAGGTAAATCTTAAATGTGATGCAAGATTTCCCCATGCAGTTCTTATGCAAAAACACCCTGTAGAATATAGACTATAGAGTAGACAGAGACGGACCAGTCTTATGAATACCACACCACCTTTTTATTCGTCTTTTGTGAACGGAGGGCAACCAAACCCGTTGCCGCTTTAAAGGAAAAAAAAATTAATGGACGCAAATACAATGAGAGAAATTGTGATAGCTGAGAATAATCTTTTACTTTACGGCCAGTGACAATTCTTGTTCTTTTTATTTTATTTTTTTTCACGAGACCCCGATTTTTTGAGGTTAAATAGGGTCACGATTCCACGATCCGGTGCGGATTTTTGAATTGTAAATTTCACTTCATCGGCTCGTTTTCGCTTACATTTTATGATTATTATGCGTTTTTAATGCGATTGTGACTCGAGTGCCGGTTAGGGGTACAGTGGTCATTAAAAATTAAATATTCTTTATTCAAATAGTCCTATAACGGAATCCTTTGATACGCTATAGAATCGTTGAGCAGGTTTTTAGCAACTATCGTCTTAAAAGATACAATAAGAAATAGAGCGACTCAACCCTTCGCATGGATTGTTTAGTCCAAGTAATGTTATAATTTAATAAAGATTTTCAAAAGTAGTTGAATTTAGTAGTAATTACAGCATGGTTATTCGGTCTCATCAATCTTACTGTACTCACTACTGTATCATCGTTTTCACTGTATCGCATTTAGGTCATCAGAAGTGCCTTTGATTTGTATTATATAACATTTTAGTTTTAGATGTATGATAGTGGTCAATCATTTTTAATTTTCACCCTTAGCCCGCCAACTCGTATTAAAGCAGCGTGGTGGGCCATGCTCTTTATCCCCTCTCTCTAAGGAGCCTGTCATTCTAGTGGGTAGTAGCTATATCAAAGAAATTTCTAAACTAAACAAAGTATACCTATTGAGTTTGAGCTCATGTCTCAATGAATTTAATGATACCTACAATCTACATATATTATTACGTTTATATAAAAACTTGTTTTTTTTAATATACATTTAATTACCATTCATTCCTTTTCAATGTTCATTCATATCGTTCAAAAAATCATTAACAAACCAACAAGTAACCAGCCATCAGCCCTTACTTCGTACTCAAGATGAATGTGTGCTTAACTTTACCCCTAGACTCTTAGGAGACCAGTTACATAAGTGTAATTAAATTGAAGCAACGCTTCGGAAAACAACCGATGTTATCATAATACCTAGTTACAAGTCGTTTAGTTAACCGTGGTTATCTTGAGTGTCCAATAAAGAGTCCTTAGCATGGTAGAATGTAAGTAGCTATTTATCTGTGCTTTGAAAGGGGCATTTTTAACCCCCGAGAGAAAATAACGGTGTTACCGTGGGTATCTACATATCAGCCGTGATAGCCCAGTGGAAATGACCTCTGCCTCCGATTTTTTTTTATTCGTTACAAGTTAGCCCTTGATTACAATCTCACCTGATGGTAAGTGATGATGCAATCTAAGATGGACGCGGGCTAACTTGTTAGGAGGAAAATCCACACCCCTTTCGGTTTCTACACGACATCGTACCGGAACGCTAAATAGGCGGTACGTGTTTGTCGGTAGGGTGGTAACTAGCCTCGGCCAAAGCCTCCCACCAGCCAGACCTGGACCAATTAAGAAAACCTCAATC
Source organism: Bicyclus anynana (assembly GCF_947172395.1). Classification (NCBI taxonomy): domain Eukaryota; kingdom Metazoa; phylum Arthropoda; class Insecta; order Lepidoptera; family Nymphalidae; genus Bicyclus; species Bicyclus anynana. Next base: position 15,103,952 of record NC_069092.1, on the reverse strand, counting down.
GGCCCAGCTGGGGATCGAACTCAGGACCTCCGTCTTGTAAATCCACCACGCAAACCACTGCGCCAAGGAGGCCGTAAAATTACGGAGGGCGTAGGTTCGAATCTATGCACCTCCAACAGTTCAGTTAGATATGGAAATTAAGTATCACGTATCTCAAACGATGAATGAAAAAACATTGTGAGGAAACCTGCATACCTGAGAATTTTTTTAATTCTCTACGTGTGTTAAGTCTGCAAATCCAAAATTGGGCCAGCTGGTGGACTATTGGCCTAATCCCCTCTCATTATTAGAGGAGACTTGTGCTCAGCAGTGAGCCGAATATGGGTTGATAATGATGATGATCTATATATTTGTCTCGTTGTTTTGGTTAGCTTATGTGATTTCATAAAACCCGATGCAGTATAATAATCCTGGATTCCATTACCGAGTCAAGTCACGAAATACTTAACTTTTTGGAAAATTTGAGTAAAATTTCTCAACACGGAATTGGGAAGTTGGTTTAATTACACCCCCATGTGTCGCAGTAATACGCGTATTATAAACATGATATTGGATATATGTTTGTTACTCTTTCACGCAAAAACTACTGAATGGATTTGGCTGAAAATTGGAATGGAGGTAGGTAGTATCCTGATTAACAAAAGGCTACTTTTTATCCTGGAAAAATCCAAGGTTCCTGCGGGATTTGTGGATATCTGAATTTCACGCGGATAAAATTACTGGGCGTCTTTTAGTAATTAATAAAAATTCAAAGTTCATTTATTTCAGTTAGGCTTAGTTTAGAAACACTTTTAAAACGTCAAGGTATGTCACGATTTAATGGTAAGTAACTTTACTTACGAAAACTTAAAATTAAAAAATTAAAGATACAAGGTTTTCAAACGCATACATTTCTAGAGGGGGCAAAATATTCAGCCCGCATATCTGATGTATCTAGGCTTTGGCTTGAAAATACTTTAGGATCGATTTTCTATTGAAGGTATATCAGTTTACGTGTTGACCTATAACACTGTATCACGTTACATCATAATATCTAAGACAATGCACACTGTAAGAACATTATACCGCCCGGAATGTGCAACGTAAACACTGGGCTTCACTGAAATGGTGTGAGAATATTACTTACAATACTTTCCCTTGTCGAGGTTTCTTTTTGTAAAATTAATCTATTAATACTTCATTATGTATCGGTATGAGAGCCGTGATAGCCCAGTGGATATGACCTGTGCCTCCGATTCCGGAGGGTGTGATTTCGAATGCGGTCCGGGGCATGCACCTCCAGCTTTTCAGTTGTGTGCATTTTAAGAAATTAAATATCACGTGTCTCAAACGGTGAAGGAAAACATCGTGAGGAAACCTGCATACCAGAGAATTGCTTTAATTCTCTGCATGTGTTAAGTCTGCCAATCCGCATTGGGCCAGCGTGGTGGACTATTGGACTAATCCCTCTCAGTCTCGAGCTCAGCAGTGAGTGGAATATGGGTTGATAATGATAATGATGAATGTTATTTGGTCTCGAACGGCAGCCCCTAACATCTGCCGCCCAAAGCCCGGGCCTGCTGGGCCTTAGGGTAAGTCCGCCACTGCCGGCAACCGAAATATATATATAGGCCATAGGCCAACCTTTAGGCCGGAAAACAGCCTATTAGTTAGGCTATTCTCCTAAACTACTAAACAGATGCAGTTTTGAAACCTGGCCTAATTTAGATGTTTTTAAACTTCATGAGTGATGCTCGAGTTAATCAACAATTTTCAATAATTTTATTTAACAATTTAATCAACAATTTTATACCATTGCAGTAAAATTGCCTATGCGTTAGATACGACGGAGGAGGAGGATGAGGTAATGCCATGGACCTCTGATAATAAAAGGATGCACAATCATGTAGAAAATTTCACTTTAAAACTAGCCAATTTTGCTTAGTTAGTTAGAATTATTGGTAAAGAAAATTATACATAAAGACCTTTAAATATAAACCAATATTCAAGAAAATCCCAAATTCACAAATTCAACCTTAAAGATTGATTTAAGGTTGCAAACGCGACTACTTGAATTGAGTGCCAAGAAGTTGTGTTTGGCACTCATTGAGTGGGGACGTTTTGTGGTCGCTGATTGTGCATCTACTTTTTAATAGGAGATCGATGGGTAAAACGTGGTGGGGGTATGTCGTTGCACATCGGTATCTTGCGTTGAAGGGTTTCCCTTTAAGTCTTCTTAACTAGTAACCGATATGTGTTTTAGTTCATGCGTATATTGTGCCTATATTTAACCGACTAAGTAGACATCAAAAGGAGCGATGATTTTTGTAAAGTAGGTATGTAAGATTTAAGATTGTTCGGTGTTCCACCCTTTGCTTGATGCTATCAAGCAAGTAACGATAAGTCCTAAACAAGTGACGATAAGTCCAGTATTTTATTTAACAAGTTACTTTTACTTTTTTTACAAAATTTGTCGTGATATTTCATTGCTTGGAAGAGAGAAAGCCTTAATATTGACACAGCCCATAGCTCAATCTCAGAATCTTAAGGACCACTGAATCTTTTAATGTGTAAACATCTTGTTTCATGGTGTTAACTGTTAGTGGTCAAATTAAACGCAGCTTGTGCTTGATGTTTTGAGGTCGAACTCCTCAAAAGAGCTCGACTGATTTTAAGCAAATTCAGTATTTTTTAACCGACTTCAAAAAGGAGGAGGTTATCAATTCGGTCGGTTTTTTTTTTTTTATGTATGTACACCGATTACTCAAAGACGCCTGGACCGATTTCAAAAATTCTTTTTTTGTTTGAAACGGTATAGCCCCCATTTGGTCCCATTGCCATCATGTCAAGATCTGATGATGGAATCCTGGAGAAATTGAGGGAAACTTTCGAAAATTATATGGGTGTCTAGTGTGTTCGTATACTTTTCCATTTAGTACTTTTAAGCACTATAATTTCATGAAAGTTTAAAGTCGATCTGATGATGGAGCCATAAAACAGACGAGGGAACTCCTCGGCGATTCACAGCAGTTACCTTGTGTTTGGGCTTGATTAATTTGTATTAATGAGAACTTTCCACATAGATAGGTTGTGACTGTCATTTAGGGGTTTGGTGATGAAGACCAAGGACAATTAAGGGAACTCCTTATCAGTTTACAGTAACTACCTTGTGTTTGGCCTTGATTAATTCGTATTGCTGAGAACTTTCTACCTATATGAGTTGTGTCTGTTATTAGGGGTCTGATGATGAAAACCGAGGTCAATTAAGGGAACTCCTTAACGGTTTACGGTAGCTACCTTGTGCTTGGGCTTGATTAATTTGTATTGCTGAGAATTTTGTACCAAGATGGGTTGTGACTGTCATTAGGGGTCTGATGTATTCGTTTGAGAAGAAATTTTACACTAAAAATGGAAAAATAATAAAAATTTTAATAAAAAAAATACAACCGACTTCAAAACCTAAAAACGTACCCGCTAAACTAAAAAGCGAAAAATAACATCATAATATGTTCTACCTGCTGATCAGTATGAAGGCGGTGCTTAGCCGGTGTTGTCTTAATTAAAGCCATTTCTGACAGGACCACATGAAACAACACTGTCTGCAAAATCTAAATCTATAAGATATTCTCACATGGCTTGAATTAATACATCACCGGCTTAGCACCGCCTTCATACTGATCAGCGGGTAGAACATATTATGATGTTATTTTTCGCTTTTTAGTTTAGCGGGTACGTTTTTAGGTTTTGAAGTCGGTTGTATTTTTTTTATTAAAATTTTTATTATGGTAGGTTTGAAAACGGGTCATAAAGTATTTTTCACTTACTTTCCCCATCACCATATTTTAATCACGATTTTAATATTTTGTATGAAAGATATTTATTTGACAGTATGTTTGCCGGTCAGCTACTTTTAAAAAACTAGCAGACCCTCCTACCCATATATTTCCTATTCCCCTGGGAATACCCATATAAAATATACGCTTTGTTACTTGCTGATAATGTAGCTTTACATTGGTGTACGAATTTTTTAAGTCGACCTAGTAGTTTTTGGTTCAAATAAACAAACAGAAAATCAAATATTAGTTCAGATACACTATTAATGAAAGGCATAAACCATACTCTAGCCATAAGATGCAGACGAGAGCGCGCAATGTGCGACGGTATTTATAAATTCTTAAACAAAAACCTCCATTGCACATTATTTAAAAAAATGATGGATCGTCCTGTTTCCTCCGCGAACAAATGCTCCCCGCCATATGGCCGGCCGGCGAAGGAACTTACTCATTACTAGAGATCTTAACTCGATGCAACCACTTTACTTACGGACCATTTAATGCTTGTGAAAGATTTTAGCTTGTGAAATTAATATGACGACCTTATATATTAGAAGGGACGTCTGATGAGGTTCCAAAAAGCTAAGTTTTTCGTAACATGACTCGGGAATGGAATCCAGGATTATTATCCTGCATCGGGTTTTATGAAATCACATAAGCTAACCAAAACAACAGACAGATATATAGATCATCATCATCATTATCAACCCATATTCGGCACACTACTGACCTCGAGTCTCCTCTCAGAATGAGAGGGGTTAGGCCAATAGTCCACCACGCTGGCCCAATGCGGATTGGCAGACTTCACACACGCAGAGAATTAAGGTAATTCTCTGTTATCTGGTATACGGTTTTTTCGGGGGTTAACAAATTATTGGACCAACGAACCTCCTGGCAACATGCAGAATCGTATTTGCATGCTTTTCTAAGTTCAAAACTATAAACAAAATGCGATCCTCGAATTATGTACACTTAAGACCTCATAGCTTCTGGTCTATAAACCATTTGAAAAATTCAACACAATATGTTCTAAAAAGTATACTATAAATTATTTACACATTTGAAAAATTTAATGTCTCCTACATCTATCATAAAGAAAGGGAGATCAGTGAAGGAGTCCTCAAGAAGAAATTAAAGAAAGTTTTCCTTGGGGACCCCATCACTGACGGATTTACTTAATAGAAATTGTTTTGCACCTTTTGTATTTTTTTTTTTGTATTATTTCATTTTATAATATTAAATTCCTAGGTTACCTTAGTTTTAATTATCTTATTAAAATTAGATTTAGCAATTACTTTTAAAAAATAACTAGAATAATGAGCGTCAACTCGCCAACAAACTGCCTGTACAGTTTGGCGAGAGTATCGATATGTAAAATAATTGTTATATCTTATCAATAAAATAAATTAAAAAAAAAAAAAAAAAAATCTCCTGTTCCCAGGTTACCCATGTCGTGTTTTTGATTTTTCAATTAATTAATTAATCATACGCCTAACTATCATATTATTTAATGAATAACGGTCAAATTTCAACCGCATTACGGGCATAGTTTGGATTATTAGTTGTATGTGAGCAAAGGCCGGAGACAAAGCCTATCACAGAGACAGTGGCGCCGCGGGACGACGTGATGAGACACAAAAACTCGCGTATTGTTTGACCACGATTTAGCGAATATACCGTTGCGAAACTAACGTTAACTGTAAAAACATATGAATATTTGCCAATATATTCATATGTTTTTACAAACTTTATTACTTACAAATTCGATGTTAAGTTTATTACCCGACTGCAAGAAGGGTTTGTTTGTTTGTGTGTATTTTTCGCGCGTATCATGTATGTATGTAATATTTTTATTACCTCATATCTTCCGAACCGCTGAACGGATTTACGTAATTAAGATATCGTTAGTTTCGTTAGACTGTTTTCTAATTACTTTCAATACTTCTGGTTAAACTTATATTTTTTATTTCAGTGTTTATATTTTATGCAGTCGGGTTTTTCATTTTATTTATTTAATGAACGTTGTATCAGCGGCATTGACTACAGCTTATAATTTCGGCCTTCGGGACTTGAAACACCAGAGAACAAAAATATATAATAAAAATAGGGTATCTTATTGATACCCTACAATTTTCAAAAAAAAATTTACTTAAGTGCACATGCATTTATTTTAGAATTTAAACTACCGTGAGCGTTAGTCATATTAAATACGGCTAAAACTCACGTGACACAACTTCGGTTTACGCCCGAGTATATTTAAGCCCATACGGAGTCCTTAGTCATGAACGTTATTGCAACGCGGCATCTTCGACATACTCCGACGTTGTATCACATGAGTTTTAGCTGTGTTTTATTATAAAATAATGTGCATGCATGTAATATAAAAATTGTTTGTAAGTTTGAATTGAGACTTTGAAATTGGTTACCCCAATTTCCCATAGACGTACCTATAGACTTGCGTGCGTACTTTGAGGACTCATTATGACCGTACCGTACCGCTTATTGGTGAAGGTATTTTCCATTTTTGTAAAATTTTCATGTTTAGTGCTTACTCTAGTTAAAAATCTTATGCACACCGCTGCCTATAATATATAATAATGGAGTCATGGATTGGTCAACGTGTAAGGTAAGCATTATAAATAAACATAATTAATAATTATGTTATTTTTGCAACTTCCATACTGTATGCTTGTTGTACCGCGGTGTAGGTATGCAACAGAGGTCGAGAACCTCTCTGACAATGGGATACTTCCACGGACTAATTGCGATTCCAATTCGCATGTTATTAGACAATGATAATGTAAAAAATGACGTCCATTTTACGTTGGACTTCTCAATCACCAAATTGTAGAACGTACAAATTTATACGTAAACAAGTATGAAAGAGTGAAAGAAAATTAAGTGCATGTTAGTATCTATACTAAATATAAATGCCAAAGTAAGTCTGTCTGTTACTTTTTCACGGCTAAACGGCTGAACCGATCAAGATGAATTTTGGTATAATGGTAAAAACCTTGGAGCAAAACATAAGTTTCTTTTGACCCTAAAATACAAATAGAACGGGGTGAAATAGGGGTTGAAAATTTGTATGGAAAGTCCCTAAAGTTTAAAGTATACATTGATTTCCTCGCGGGCGTCCGCTAGTAGAAAATATAGTACTAAAGTAGGTTTTAGGTACCTTTAGGTTTATGATCTACGAGTACAAACCGTATAGAGGCAAGACATATTTAAAACAGTCAAAAGGCTTTAAATGTCACATGAGTATATATAGTTACTCTGTCTACCCTAAATAAGTATTCATAAAAAAAAAACGAGACTTTCCATTATTATGACTTCCCTAGTCTGAAAGCTTGTGCACGCCACTGCGACATTACGGAGATCAATAAAATACTAGACATAGGTACCGAGACATGGGTACTATTATCAGAGGACGTTTAGAATGCGGACGTAATCGGAAACCAGCCCTCAGTTAGTAGACAGACGACATTAGTTCGGTAATTTAGTTGCAATGGTGGGTCGGATAATTCAGCGATCCCTGCAAAAGACGATCGAGTATTCATACATTAGGACAAAGTTATTTTACAGCAATTTGAATGTTTATCTAGCTATTTACTAGATACCTACATATTATACAATTTAGCAAACTTCTAAGTTTTTAATTGATTATGTAAACGATAATTTTAAACACCCAAACAAAACATTGTAAATACGTTTGCCCTTGAATTTGGAAAATCATTGACCTCGACACACATACCTACCTATGAACGTACGAATTACGAATAGGTTTGGACTACTTAGCTATTCAGTATGACAGGTTAGATTAGGGCGAGTATTATAATGCATAGTTCGTGAATACGGTGATGTTTTGATAGAACTAGAAACACCGGCTAGTTTAGATCCGGTAGTTGATTTGGGATGACGTCACCGTCATCTGGGCGGTTGGCCCTCCGACGTCAGCTGTCAGGTAGCGCAAGAGACGACGTCGACCTATAAATCTACAGACACAATAAATTCGACAACGCGCGGTGCGAAACGGCGAGGTTCAATGAACTGTTGACGTGTTTAAAATACGCACTAAGTGCCTTATCGCGAATGTAGTACGCGACTACTCGGCGGGGCCGGCGCGGTCTGCGAAGCTATTCTATGTGTATTTGCAAAATGGATATTTATAGATGTCCGTGACGGATGATTCGCGCTATTTCTAAGGTCCTTGCGAGAATCAGTGAGTAACTATGTGGATACTTGCGTGTTTATTAGTCGATTTTTTAATGAAACTCTTTTCATTCTTTGCGTTTACTAATGAGTTTTACACAAAGGAGGTCTTTATTTACTAACTTTCGATTATGGACGTTTTCACTGGCTGTTTACATATCTCTAAAAAATAAAAATAGACAATTATTAAAAAAAAAGTTAACTGTCAAATTGACGTTTGACAAATTTCGAAATAGTGATGTGCCACATTTATTTTTGAAAGTTAAACTTTGAAAAATAAAATGCGAAAGTTAACAAATAGATATTTTTTCCTTGTCGTGATCATAACTACCAAATTATACCTACTTAAGTGTATATTATGAGCATAGCATAATGAGTCGTAGCTACACGTCTGTTTTATTCGCATTCATCGGATATGAATAAAACAGACGTGTGAGGTGAGCGAAACCTTTCTCAAGAAGACTTAAACCCACCGGAAACTCGGGGAGAGTTCGTTTTACAGCTTGTATTTTAACGCTATTGATATCAAGAAAATGTGAGAAAGGAAGTGTGTCTGTCGTGCCGCTACACCATACATATCTACTACACGCGAGTTCTTTGTGATGCGAGTCTGGATGAACTAAGCGATTCTCAACGCGACATAGGCCTCGTGTAAGATTCATATTCGCGGTGAAAGGGCCGCTTTGGAAATGCGTTCGCACAAAGCAAGGCACCCGCAGTAGCCGCTCTATCTAAGTATCTACCCACATATGCATTATGCGGCGAATACAGATCCAAGTTTCTTACACATACACGTAAAGTACGAAGGCCAGTTTTGTGTATGTGTCGCGAATACATACGGCTTCAATAATCAGCAGGTGAAGCGAACTAAAGCAAGGGGGTTATTGCGATTAACTCTTTTATCCCTTCGTTTCCATATCAAAGAGTAATGAACCTTGTTCCACTATTGGACGTAGTCGATTAGTAACCGTGTGATCTTTTCAGATCGTGTGGCGCGATTTGCTTGTAATTGTATCATATTATCTTAATTGGTTAGTTTAAAGTTTTGTTGTTTTATGATTAAGGTAGATACCTAATTAGGAAAAAAAATGTAAGTATATTGTGTACAGGTATTTAAAGGTGTATAAATTCTTATTCGCATTGTTTGTCCGTTCGATAAAATGCCTAATGTAGTTTTCCAATATGTAAATTCTAATTTGATAAAATTTGGTAGGTATTTCCGTATCGGAATAATTCGTATAAGATAAAAGTCGATTACATTGAAGGTAATAATTTCATTATCAATTTTTTGAAAAGTACGTTAGCGGTGATTATAAAGCAGCTGTAATGCAAAACTTTTGGTTGTTTAAGTTTATTAAGGAACTATGTGTAACAAAGACAAACTCTGCTGTAAAGTGAATCGATTACGACTTGAAGTAACGAAGGTCAGAGGGTTTGCGAGTGTGAGTGTATATGCAAGTATGCAAGCGAGCTCGGTGCGGCGTCGTCGCTGCTGCACGCCTGCACCGCCGGTTGCAACACCCTCCCCCCTTCGCTCTCGGCTTCTCACTCGCCGCCGTCTTTGCCGCTAGCCTGTCTCACCTCGCGGCCGGCAGCCTTGCGCGACGCGCCGCGCTCTTTTACATTCAAAATTATTCTCAATCATTGCAAAAACTCTCTGTGCAATAAAAATATCTCTTAACTCGCTCCGGCCGCACTTATTCTGAAAGCAGAGAGACTCTTTGAAACTTTTTTAAACAAATCACTCACCTTTGAAAGTTTGAATGCACTCCTCGTTGCATGTCGCGCGCGTCGTTATGAGAACCCCGTACTGGCGGTCACGTTGACGTCGCGCGGTGCCGCCATATCTGTCTCGGCCACCAACTAGCAAAATTAATAGGTAATTATTTTCGTGTACAGTGTTCTAGGTTCAAAATATTTCAAAGTGATAGTGTGTTATTGTGTTTACTATCTTCCGGCATCATACGTGCTCATTCCAATTGGATTCTTCTTGGAAAATCAGGCGCGCGCCGGCCGGTTCTTATCGAGTGCAATGCAGTTGCACTCTCAACTTATTGCAGTTTCGCATTTGCCAAAGTTTGATACGCGGAAAGTTATTAGTGTTATATTTTGACGCAAAAGGACTATAAAAGTGATTTTAAAGTGACTGTTTTTTAAAAAGTGTCGAGTGTTAGAATTTAAAAGGACAACACACTCTGTGTTATTTCGGTCATTGACCGCCGGATTTCGGAATATCCTTTATGTTGTTAAGTGAAGTTGTTAACTTTTTTTTTTGTTGTAATTCAAATTTTCATTTTAGGCTCAAAAATTCGTTTCACATCACTAGAAGGATGCGATGACCTGAGCATTCGCTTTTTAAAAATCCGCTTTTACCCGGATGGAATGAGGAGTGCAGAATCCTATTGTTTCACAGTTTCTTATGTTTGAACATCATTTGTTTTTTTGTTTTTCGGACTAGAGAGTTGTCATTTCTTCCAAAATTACAAAAAATTGTAAAATAAGGTAAATATTGTTGTTGTTCTTGCATAATATATCGCATACACAATTAACGAAGTAAGATAACAGTATAGTGATATAACGTAGCGTCTTGTATGTCGCTCCCTCGATAGCACATGACATCATCTACAGCGAAGCTCGCGAGGGTTGCAGTCGCTAGGTTGCTTACTGCAAAGTTAGTTTGAAAGTACACGTTAAGGCGGCGCGATTTCTTTGAAACTGTGTGTAAAGTGTAGTGCGTGTACAAAACATTAATACTTGTGCAGAATGGCGGAGGGCAATGGAGAAATATCCATTGAAGAGGTTCCCGGCAAGGACTCTGACACTGGCCGAACTCCGGATTACCGCAAACTCATAGAATATGGCTTGGACCCAAAGGTGAGTTTAAAAAAAAACTCTTATTCAATATTTAAAAAAATGCTTAAATACTTAATAAGTTACTCTATAAAAGCATTTAAAGTTATAGAATATAGTTTTATAATGTTTTCTACAAGTTAGAGGATTTGACGTTGCACATTTTGAGTGCGGGACATGAAACTTTATTTGAATTTTACTGTCTATGAAATAAGTCTCATATTAAAATGTCTTATAAATAATTTACTAGAACCGTATTAATTAATTGAAACTTTATTTAAAAAGTTTTAAATAATATTTTTTCATTTGGCATGATTTTTTGCCGTTCCCATATTGAGGTTCTTTCAGTTCAGTTTCAGTTCAGACCTTCTTGCAGCTTTATAATTTAATGTATAGATACAGGTCACAGCTCCAATTCTAATATTTGAATATTTATTTAAAACATTTTTTTTTAATTGTAATTTAAAAACTTTTATTTAAAATTCTTACAAGATTCTAATAAGAAAAAATATTTGATCAATTAATTAATATTAATATTAAGTATGCACCTTGTACTTATTATTTAAAAACTAAAAATTAAATTAATCAAACATTATATATGAAGAGTTTGCAAAACAACTTTAGCTTGAAATAAGATTATCAGCAGTATTCGCACAATTCGCTAATTTAAAAATCTAGTTGATTTATTATTGTAATTCGTTAAGTAAAATGCCATGAAATTGTTTTCAATATGACCAACATTGTATATCTACTATAAGTCTGAATGACAGTGTGAGTCGGTACGACAAAAGTCCAGCAGTCAGGGTACGTACCCATTATCTATCAGTATTGAATCTGGACATGTTACCGATAGATCATGGGTACCGTACCATGACTGCTGGACTTTTGTCATACCGATTTACACTGTCATTCTGACTTACAGGAATTACTAATATAATAATTGACTTATAATGTTGGTCATATTATATAATATACTCATGATCTATCAGAATTGAGTCTGAACCTGTTACTGTCGAGTTCTTGAATTTTCTCAATTTTCAGTAGGCATCTACTTAAAGTATTTAATCTCTGAAACCTATTTAAGGTAGTTATGATGCCTGGAATTTTATTGCTGTGTCAACTCAAAGTAACTGACTTTGTTTGCACATGACGTTATGTCTGCGATATCAAGTATGACACATAGGCTGGTTCCAATAAGTAGTTTAAAATCATAATAGACACCTATTGCAATTTAGTGCCACACCTGAATTATTGCTAGAACATTCTGATAAATGGATATGGTTATGCAATGAAGACCTATCACATTTTTTATAAATAAAAACTTATAAGTTTGGAAAATCCAGTGACATACTGAGATTATTTCATGATGAGATTGAACCATAGATTAGTTGTTTTGTTTTAAAAGTTATGTAAATTTTGAATTAAAGAGTTGTTGCAAAAAAAAAATTAAATGGCCAATCAAAAATTTTGATGTCTTACAAGAAAAACAGACTTTATGAAGTACAGCAGTATTAAAATACATATAAGTCAATATGAAACATTGAATTTTAAAAGTAGAAGACATCAACCAATTTTTATTATTAATTAAGTAATTCATTAATTAATAAATTCATTTGTTATAAATTACTTATTAATTAAAAAAATGATGGTAGTGGCCCAATGTCCAATTTCACCACAGATAGGAGTTAGGTAACTTCTAACAGTGTTTTTCTAATTGGATACCCACTTTTTCAATAAAAGTTCCAAGTTAAAATGTTGTAGTTAGTATGTATGTACATTATGTATATGCATTATTTGTGAGTAGTTTTTTAGTTACTGTGATACTCAATTTTTTTAATATTTTATATTGATTTATTTGAATAAAATATTTTAATAAGATTCTTATAAGAATTTGTATTATTAAAAAAAATGCATAAAAGGAGGTAGATATTAGGGTTACACACCTTCATCAAATAGTTGTAATTTTATCAATTGATAGCAATATTTTATTTAAATTGTTGCATTGGTTTTATTTACATAGTCACATCCAAATGTTAAATATAAATATTATTACTTATTAAAGTATGACCTACCTGACTCAGCACTGGATTATCACACTGCAGATTTACTTAAACTTTCTCTAGAGAAATTGACCCTTGATATGGATTTATCTCTGTAGGAGTTCAATTTTTTAAATAATATATTGTTACTAAGGCATTTTAAAAGTACGTATTAGTACAAGAACCACAGATAAACAAAAAATTGCATTTCAAAAATTATTGATCAGTGACTTTGAGACTCATTTCTTCAAGGTACCTAGGAATTCAGATACTCTATAAAAATACTAATACGAATAAATTTAAATATAATGAGATTCATACATTACAGAGAATAATGGCTTTATTCCCATTGGAATATGTTTGTCCTTTTACAACTGAAATTAACTCGATTTGAACCTTATGTCCCTTAAATAAGAGCTATTTTCCTATGACGTAAATGCGTCACTTTTTCAAGTGTATTTCAAAACTCGATAACTAAATGAACTGTATGTATAAAGTAACAGATTTGGCTGAGCAAAATGTGAAAGGCTGTGTTTTATGTAAAACAATTTACTTACCGTCTTTGTCACTGTTGCCAATAATAATAAATCACATCTGAGTTTAACTTTCTATACCTACCTACCTACTAAATTTTATTTTTCATATATTCTTTTATGCCTTAACTTTACAAGAGCTATTAAAAATACTTTTATTTGATGTAATTCGATTACAGACTAGCTTACGCTTGCGACTCTGCGTAGAATTCTGTATTTCACAAATCCCGCGGGAACCATGATTTTTTTCGGCAAAAGTAGTCTGTGTTATTCCAGGGTATAATTTATGTCCGTTACAATTTTCATTCGGTACAGTATTTGCGGCGTAAGGACAAATACTTAAGTACTTAGGTTCTATTAATCTATTTAGGTTTCCAATACGATAGCTGTTCTAATAAGATTTAGTTTCGCACTTTATTATACCTATACCAAAATATTGAGATCGAATAATTTTCAAAATATTTTTCATTCAAATATTTAGAATTAAAATGGTTTTTAAGCCGAAAAGTATGCCATCTGATGTCAAGGAATTTAAACTGTCGGTTGGTTCACGTTGAGCATAGATGGCGCTGTTTTATTGATATTTTTTTTATATTTAGGAAACAAATAGCATTATTAGCATGAAAAAAAATTGTTTACTTATTTATTATTTATCTTTTACCATGTGGTCATTAATGGTATTTTAGGCCTAGTATGCGTTAACGACATTATAACGTATGAAGAAAAAAATATTGTCGACTAATACCGGCCGTATCGAAAATATAGCTCTTTCGTTGCGATGAAACTAATTAGATCTATATTGTATTCTAAATTATCTCGTTATCTCTTGGCGCGCATCTTAGGCCCGCCGGTCTATTAGACCTAGTGCGTTACCAAAACTATCCCGTAAGGAGACAAACATATTGTCGACCAATACCGGTCAAATAAAAAAAGCTCTTCGTTGCAATGGGACGAAAGAGAAAGCCACTATTGGTCGACAGTTCCTTTATCTTTATTATCTTTAAGATATCTCGTGGCACGTATCATGGGCCTGGTATAAATATAGAATTGATGAAACAGTAGACCCGCTCCTGGCATACGAGGCTCGTCTGGTCAACTGGTTTTAACCGCTGAACTGGTTTACCTTCACTCGCGACAGCTTCCTGTAATGTTAACACTATATTATTTATATATCTGTCTGGTTGGTGTTGTATGTGTTAAGTACATAACACGTAAAGCATTTTGCCGCCAAACGTTCGAGGTTTGCATTAAAGTTTCGCGATTAAAAATGTAAATAGGTGCTTAGTTCGACTTCACGCTTGAGACTATCTATAAGTTGAATAAGAAACGAAAAATTGATATCAAACTTACTATGTTGAAAAATATATTCCGCGGAGGTAGCCTAAGGCCTAATTCGCACGACAGTTAAAAAAGCGATGCGTTAAAACCCAGCGTTGGCGGACGTAGCGTATAAGTATGAAGTTAAATGAAGGTCTATTTCCAACGCCCAAAATTGAAAATGCTCTGCTCAATAAAAAAGCGTCGGTTTGAAAAGCGCTGTCGTGTGAACTTGGGAATGCATTTGTTTTATTTGAACACTTTTTTTAACGTCCGTTAAAAAACTCTTGTGCGAATGAAGGTTAAAAAAACTCCTGTCGCAAGTTTATTATACTATTCATAAATAATAAGTAAAAAGATGGGTGTAGGTCGTGTCTAATCCGGATCTTAAGTTAAAATCGTACCAACTTACAGCAAAGTTTCGTTTGGTCGCGAGAGAAAAGGAAAATATTGGTCATGTTTAAAAAATTGCTTCACTGTTTTTATTACCTTGAAGCTCTAATGAAAACTGATTGTTCTTAATTCCAAATACCGCATGTGATAACGCTTGCCCTGTGATTGGTTACATACAAATAATACCCCGGGATCCGTGGAACAAATTTACAAGTGAGTAACTACATCTTGGAAAAAGTCTGGTTAGTAACTACTTTTGGTAAACTACCCTCCTCCCAACTTGTATGAATAACGAGATTATTAAAAGGTGGCTATCACTAACCAGCTTTTTTTTTACTGTTGCTTAGTTAAAAGTTATAGAACTTAACAGCCACAATGTCCTACAAATTGCGTTAGCTACCAAAATCGAGAATTTTCGAAAATAAAAGTTGAGTGTCTCATCAATATGAAGCTACTCACGGAAAATTAACTAGATACTAATCACTTGTAAATTTGTTCCATGGATCCCAGGCTATAATGATGTGAATTTGACAAAAAATTTTGTCCAGTATCAGCACTAAATGACAATAAGACTGCCATTACCAAATGACAATGAGCGCCATTAAGACATTAGCGCCGCATCTGGGTACCCCATGATTCTTTCATGAAAACCACTATAGTCTAGTTAATGGATATGTAGAAGTATTAAAAAGGAATAAATATCTCAATAAAAGTAATGGGCGTATTATATAAATCCTTCAACTGCAATTGTAGTAAGATTCTAATAAGAATTTAAAACTACACTAAAGCCATACTCGATGTGCACTGTTACCAACAAAAAAAATAGAAATGTAGGTAGAAAACGCCTGTCATTTCATAACTTAATTATTTTGAATTATATGTATATAGTTTTATTTTATTGTTATTTCAAAAGATATTAACTGTATCTAATTATATTATCTTATTAATCAACTTTGTGTCATTAATTTAAAAACAAGTTAATTATAATTATATTAGGTGTGAAATGACTAGAGATTTAGGTATACCCTCATTTTTAATTTGTTTGTTGACAGTTCAACAGAGTATGATTTTAGTGTAGTTTTAAATTCTTATTAGAATCTTACTACAATTGCAGTTGAAGGATTTATATAATACGCACATTACTTTTATTGAGATTATTTATTCCTTTTTAATACTTGTATATATCCATTAACAAGACTATAGTCCTTTTCATGAAAGAAGTCTCCCAGACGCGGCGTTAAAGTCTTAATGGCGCTCATTGCCATTTAATAATAGCAGTCTTATTGACACTTGTGTAAGGCGCTGTCAATTTTAGTTCAAGTTTTAGCCGCTTCTTTCATGAAAAGGGCTATTTACTTAAGCCGTTACCACTAAGAGAGATGACAGATGATAATTATAGATATAGAATACAAAAACCACAGACAATATAATTGTACACAATATTCAACAAGTTTTTTTTTATATAATTGACGAACCAAGCAGATGGCCCACCTGATGGTGAGTGGACAGAGTGGACGGGGTGCGTAAACGCAGGAAAATGCATTTACGCGGAAATAGGGCGACACTTTACAGGACGTATTTCTTGCATGGGAATACGTCTAGGTATATTATATTGCGCTGTATGTAGGCTATGGGTTGCCACTTACCATTAGATAGACCGCCTGCTTGTTCTATCAATTATTGCTACATAAAAAAATAACAGGCAGTTTTGTGTGTTTGTATTTACTATTTAATTACATGGTTAGTATATGCGTAGGGTTGCCAGGTCGCAGAAATAAAAAGCCGGACAGTCGAGCCACTTTGGCCTGACATTTGGGTAAACAGGCCGGACATCATTGAGGATTTTGTGTACATTACATCAGTATTGATAGGTACGACAATGTTTTTTATGTAAAATCAAATATTTATGATTATTACTGTAAATTTTGTTCATACAAACACTCGTCGTTCGCTCATTTGCTAAATGTAAAGCCTAACAAAATCCGGAAAACTATGTCCGGCTTTATCCGGACACCTGGCAACCTTACCGATACGTATATTATGTATGCGCTAGGTTAACCATTGATACCAACGAGTTTTTACATTAGAAACACGTATATAAAGCCTCTTTATATGCTCGACCTTATCTAAAAGAAGTGACGACATAATCTCTATCAATCTCTAGAGCTCGTTGCGAGCTATGCTGAGCCTCTCTTAGCTACGTCGGCTGTTCTACGTCTTCAGTTTATTGAGAGACGCGTCTAATTATCTCGTCGCTACGTCACTATAGTGGACTAATCATTATCGATCCTAATGGTTGAATAGTACGTTCATAGTTAAACGAAACCTCAGTAGCTCGACAGTTAGACTAAACATAATTAAGAAAAGTCTACGGTCGTCCGCCTTACGGATTCTGGAATCAAAAATGTGATAGGTTTTATTGCCACTCGTTAAGCTTTTCACTTGGGGTAATGGAACATTATTCTATAAATAAAAAATATCTATTTTGGAAACCCGTTTATAGACAAAGTTAAAAATATTTGTTTTAGCTTCCGTAATTGGCTGCCGTCGGAACTTTAAAATCGTAAAAATATTTGTGTTGTAGCTTTTAATAAAATTTCAATTAAAAAGGCTTTAAAAAAAGTATAAGTAATATTGTATAGATTTTCATACACATATACACAAATGATACCAACATATAGTTAGAAGCTATAATAAGTTCTTGTTTATATTTATATATTTGTATAAAATACTAGCTGACACCGCGCCTTTTCTCCCGTGTGATTCCCGTTCCCCTAAGAATACGAAGATAATATATAATAGCTATTCCTCGATAAATGGGCTATCTGACACTAAAAGAATTTTTCAAGTCGGACCAAGTAGTTTCTGATATTAACGCGTTCAAGCAAACAAACAAACTCTTCAACTTATAATATTAGAAATGTACATTGTACATAATATAAAAAGTGCATAATGTTATAACATTTAAGTTTTCCGCGTCTGCAACATGAAGCTCACAGTCGACTCACCATTCACTAGTTAACGTCCGATTAATATCCATGCAATCTGTCTCATACGCTCCCGTACAATCCGAGCGAGAGGGGCGACAGACGCAACACGCTGCATTATGCGGTTTTCCCTCGGATTTTCCCTATTGAATGCATGAAAGCCGGCACTAAGGAGAGCGGTGTTTGGTTACGCAATGCGTTGCACTGCGGGCCCGCGAAAATGCTTCCGAACTTTTCAAGCATGCGCAATGACTACGTCTGATCGTGTGCGACGTAGTCGAAACTTGGGCTCGAAGTTGCTGGAACGAACTACTGTAAAAGCTTCTTATTCACGTTTTCACTATTCGCGGATTTAAAAATTGCGACCCAATTCTTATTTTAACTAAATAAAGAGAAGTAGTTTCAGTGTTAGATAGTCCATTTATCGAGGAAGGCTATAGGCTATATATTATCCCCGTACTCCTACGGGAACGAGAACCACGCGGGTGAAACCGCGTGGCGTGAACGTTTACATTTTATTATTCCACTAGAATAATAAAATGTAAACGATTAGTATATTATGTGACGTAGTACAGTGGAGGTTAGAATGCCACTGCTGAATAATATCAGTCTGAATTAAAAACTAAAAAAACTATTAAGAAAAAAATTGCAAAGTTCTTTTAACCGTTGTTTAAGACTGAAGAAAATAATTAACCAATAAGGACTAAAACTTCAATGTATTAATATTTTTTTCGTATATTTGTTTTTTATTAATAGATTTAGATTTTTTATAATCTCATTTATTTTGCAAATATCCAGACAATCTTTGCTTTTTATGTATAAAATAGTTATCATTGACCTTATTTACCCGAATGTATCATAAAAATCAATATATCTTGTCTAATATCTTGTAACTAGATGGCGCCGCGCGGTTTCACTCGCGTGGTTCAGGATATATCGTGGAATACAGAGATAATATATAGCCTATAGCCTTCCTCGATAAATGGTCTATCTAACACTGAAAGAATTTTTCAAATCGGACCAGTAGTTCCAGAGATTAGCGCGTTCAATCAAACAAACAAACAAACAAACTCTTCAGCTTTATTATATTAGTATAGATTTAAAGATGTTATTACAATCGTGCGCTGTAGCTAAGTGCTACGCTACGAAACTGTCTGTTTGAAACAGCTACGAGTAAGTGATGCAGCTCATTGATTAAAGATGCGTATGCAAGTAGGCGAATAGGCGATGCATTGCTATACTATCGCGCATCCATACATCCTTAGCTCGTCGCATCCTTTGTTCTGTTATGTATGAAAATTAAAACAATTTGAATAAATATTTCCATCATCAATATAGTAATTAAGCCTGTTTTATCGGATTACTACAATGCGAGGCCTCCCTTCTTATAGAAGAGGGGATATGAAGTTTGATTCGATATACTCAAGATGAATGTTTTACGATCACTATCAAATGTTAATGATAGGTAATGAGCTACTACTAATAAGTATCGACAGCATAACTTGCTCTTTGAGGCACGGGGCACCATTGTGACACCATTTACTTCCTCACTCAAGGCTTGAAATTTTCTTAGAAGTAAGAAAATCTCAGTATTTCACATCTGCTCGGTATTGCAGTAATCCGACCTTACATAGTCTAACCATAGGACTCATGAGGCATTTGTATATAATTAAATAAAATTAAATAACAAACATGTACCACCAGAAATCATACTCATAACATTGGTTTTTGACATAAATTCTTAGTTTAGCGATAGCCACTTTTTATATTATAGTTGGCGTGAACAATAACCACCCTGTTTAACGGATTAACTCAAAATGAGCTTCAAATTTCCTTCAATAAGCTAAAGGATTGCTTTTCACCGTAGTAATTTTAAGCTTATTTTGAGCCAGGAAATAGCAGGTATGGTCTGCCATGTCTTTATATTTTTTACTATATCGCCTTTTTTGTGTGACCAGTTATTCGATATTTGCTCTAACGCATCATCATCATTATCAGCCTTTTTCAACGACCCAATACAGTTTTATTGACTTGGGACGAAAGTGATGGGAGTGGTTCTACTCCGTCACCATTGGCTGAAAATATGTCCATTTCTCTTCACGAGATACGTCTTTTGCTATAGGCGTACACGCCTTCCTCTATATAGGAAAAAAAAATATGAAGCTTAGACCCACTAAGCTCCTCCAATGCATGTTTTCTTTCCATGTCCACTATCAAATGATAATGACCGGGTCCAAATACTGTATGTAGGTGCTCTCCAAAGCACAGGGCGTAACACCACCAATTTCCCAATTCCGGGAACCTTTAACGCATAATGTGCTCGAAATATCGCAACATGTTGGGATAAGCGTTTTCAAATGGAGCGATGAAACAGTATCTTCAATGCTAATGTTGCCCGTATGTATTGCACATTAATAAAACACGGTGTCTGTTGTCTGTTCCAGGTAGCAACCAAGCTCGACGATATTTATAAGACTGGAAAGCTAGCGCACGCAGAGTTGGACGAGCGTGCGCTGGACGCCTTAAAAGAATTTCCATCCGACGGTGCTTTAAGTGTTCTTGGACAATTTTTAGATTCAAATCTCGAGCATGTATCTAATAAAAGTGCTTATTTATGTGGAGTCATGAAGACCTATAGGTGAGTGTGTGATAAGTTTTGTTTTATTGTATTCATAAGTCGAATGTGCCGATTAGATTACACGGTCACTAATTTACGATCCTAAATACTGAGGAGCGTGATCACCTTGGCGACTCGTCTTTCGATAAACAATACTCCATCCAGTCCTATCGCTAGCCACTTGGACGGCCCTGCAAAAGGGCACTTGTTTTTTTAGAAATTAAATGTCACGTGTCTCAAACGGCGAAGGAAAAACATCGTGAGGAAACCTGCATACCACAGAATTTCTTAATTATCTGCGTGTGTGAAGTCCGCCAATCCGCATTGGGCCAGCCTGGTGGACTATTGGCCTAACCCCTGTCATTCTGAGAGGAGACTTGAGCTCAGCAGTGAGCCGAATATGGGTTGATGAATAAGGGTCCTAACGGAGTTATTGCCCTAAATATAATATCGTGTCTAATAGACCCTTAAGTTTTCAGGTTATTTAAGATTAAACATTTTAAACTTTGTATTATAATAAACTCGTCCAAATTATTGACGCATTATGAAGTGCACTTTGTAGATGTACATCATATCTTGATTTCCGTGTGGTTGGGCATTACCACCCTAAGATCTTAAATGAAAAAAAAAGTTAAAATTAAGGGTGTTGCCAACCAGAGCAGAGATGAAAGAGACACACAATTATCAAAGTCGTAAAGGGTCGCACGTTCTGCCGCTTGAAGTGATGCGACGTCAATGTGAATGTGACAGAAGGGTCTCTCACGAATGTAGTTATAAGCGTATCGACGTAGGTATTTACCGCGAAGCCTTGTAAAACGATGGGAAAGTTCCTTGCCGTATAAAACTAACTGGTACTTGGCGGGCACAGCGAATCGTGTCAAGTCTCGAGACTCGCTTTGTGGTGTTTCGCGGAGGGGCTTTTGTGTTGGCATTATTTTTACCGGCGCATCCGCTTTGTTTGTGAATTTACCGTACAATTCTGGACTGCACATCTTGAAGAGCACGGATGTGTTAACAGATGCTATATTATACTTTTATAAAAATTTTAATCCAACCGGCATTGTTAGTATAATAGACAGAATTCATACAAGTATGGAAGGTACGGGATTTATGGCTGGACCTCGTTTGAAAATATACGCTACAAGCATTGATGTTACAGAAAGGATGCGTTAGCTGTTGTATGATAATGTTTTCATAACAAGAGAGTGTTTCGAATTTGTCTATAACAGAAGAGACAGGGAGATATAGACAAAAATTGTAGACTCAAACAGTAAAGTTGTAAATCATTGTAAAGAAATTAGCGCCACTGAGTTGATTAATCATAAATGAATGAATACAAAATTATAGAGAAAATAATACAAATACATATACCTGTTTGTTATTTATTGCAATTGATTATAAAATTTACATAAAACTACGTCAAAATGTACGTATGCAGCATTTGTTCCCGACTCATACTTCGAATTGATTCCTCAACGAAATACAAGTAGCTACCTATATCTGCAAACTGAGGCGTTGTAAAGGTCACCATTGACGGTCAATTATTCTCACGTTTCTGAAAAGCAAACGGCAGTACCCACGCGGCATACTATACATATACTGTACGCAGTGATCAACACAGGATCAATTATAGTCGTGGGTGCTACGTGGTGAATAATTGACCGTTTGTGGCTAGCGTTAAATGATACAATGTAATTTCGTATTAATTTTGTTGTTTACAAAATACATTTCTTATTAACTTGGGTCGCTGACGGCTGAAGTGCCGCGCAAATACCTACCCAGATAGGTTTAGTAACAAATTCAGCGAATTATGACCACCATGGTGTGTAGAAGACTCATGGAGTTTAAAAACTTGGATTACACAGCTTTTTAAATCTCACCAAATAAAATGTTTCAAATGAAAAATTTAGCAAAACGATTTTCGTGATAATAAATAATGGATTTAAATGGATCTGTTGAAGAGTAGAATCAGCTTTTAGAAAACGCATTTTTTCTCCCCAATTTATGGGTATCTTGAAAACAAAAGTGAATGGAACATTTTTTATCGAGACGATAATTATAAACCTGAACTTCCGAGCAAATTAAATTGTTATTAAAGTCTCGAGCGTATTTCTGGTTAAAGTCCGACGGATGCGTCATTGCTTTGTCAGTATACAATGCAGTTATAGAATTAAAATTACAGTTTTCTGCAGTGGCATGCATAAGGTTGTTGATCAGGGTATGCACAAGTAAGACAATTTAACCAAACCGGGATGCATTGTACAAGCACTAACGAAATATTTGTTTGGGTATGCAGTGATTTAATGCTTGCATGAAGTGCACACCACTGGTTGTCTGCGTAGGTACAATTGTAAACAAAAATGTTAGACGCGTGCTGCGTGGTTGAAAATAAATGAAAATTTTGTACGCGATTGTAATATTGTTGTTATGGTTACTCGTGGCACCTCTAACTATCCCGCCAATTCACTAACTCTGACGTATTTAACTACCTAATTAAATTTTTATTAAATCGATAACAACATAATTTTTCGTATTCCTTATACCGCATTGTTAACAAAAATCACAATATCAATTGGGAAATCTATCTACTCCTTGATCCACGAAGGGTTGTCAGTTGGCACCGGATGACATTTTGATCAGTTATTAAATAAACAGTGAATACGAAATCACGTAACTTGAGAAATACTAACAATTAGCTAGTAGGTAAATTTTGCAAGGGGATCCAGTAACAAATATCAAAGTTAGTGAATTGGCCTGCAGGCGTCACTAATGTCCGAAAATGTGTTACTGTGGTAAGTTTTACCTGGAGAAATGTATACAATACAGTAAAAATTGTAGGTACTTATTTTCTTTTGTTAGCGTAAGCGGTAGCAACGATATCAATTATTGGATGATGGCCAAATACCCGATCGGTATCTGGGTCATCTTGAAAAATTGATTGGACACTTATCGCCCGTTCCGTGTTGCACTACAGCATGATCTTTATTAACGAGTGTTGCCACCCCGGGAGCGTGTGCAAATTGACTCACTGACTCAGCGCATTGTCTGAAAGAAAGAAAAGAAAAAACATCTATATTAATTATTTAATTATCCACGAAAAACTGTTAAATCCATACGACAACTTGACAAAACCCTATTTGGCACGTTTCATCTCGTAACCAGAGCATCCTCATTTAGTGTCGACCACAAATGCAAAGTTCATTTGAAAGTTTTGCCACAATCACTTGGTAAGGTAAGACCAAAACCAAGCAGTAGCAACATTAAAAGTTTCTGTTATTTTTTTCTGAAATTTTATTTACCTATAGAAAGCCACATTATTTGGGAATGTTATGTTTTCTACCCGTATTTTCAAGGGAATTACGCGGGTGAAACCGCGGGCCGTCGGCTTGTTTTGGCTAATTTGAAAGTAACTTACGGTTAGACTATCCAATACTTGGTGATACTCGTCCTAAATCTTAGAATATTTGCTTGCTAAGAGGGGCTACAGACCTTCAGTTTTAACTGTACAGTTTTATCTAATCGAAATTTCAATCAAAAGCATTAGAAGAACTACAGTTAAAACTGACGGACTATTACTCACGGACGATTTACTGAAACTGAACTGTTCAGGTAAACAGGTCAGAACACTGTAGCACAGGTTATGTAAGATAGTGGTTAATCGTAGGTTAATAATGTGGATCTTATGAGGGTGGCATGTTCAGTATTGAACAAGCCCTCTATAAATAAAGAAGAAATGGAAAAAAAATGTATTCAGTACGTACGCAAATGTATTCACTAAACAATTTTGCAACGTAAGATAAAAAGTAACCGGCAGTTGCCTCGCAATTTGAATGTGTGAAACAAAAACCGTTGCGACTACCAGTGGACACTTTAGCGTCGACTCACACCGCTCAAGATTAGATTACATGTGGTCATTATCCTCTGGCAGACGTGACGCACACTTGCAGCCGTGCAAACGAAGCAGGCCCGCGCAACAAAGAACCTCGTCTGCTATGACGCGACTGTAAAGAAATACGTATTATTACTCATTGCTTTAATTTTTTTATAATACCTAAAAGAAGGAAAATGTTACGACCGGCCTGTTCCGTACATTTGTATTTTTTTTTGCGGACAGTAGAAATTATTGTTTTTTTTTCTTCTGTGATCTATTGTTGGCGTTTTTTAGTATGCAAACGAGAAAAGTGTACGCGGTTATTTGGCAATTCAACAAATTGTTGGAAATATTAAGAGCTGTAGAGGATTTTATAGGAGATACCAAATAAGAAACACAAGTCGATGAAATATCTAGCAACATATTTTATTTGAAGAAAAAATTACATAGGTGTCAACGAGTATTTAGAGAACTACAAGTAAAACAATTGAACATACAATTGTGTTATCTGGTGCCGCAAACCACCAGACCATTTTAAGATTAAGAACTCAAGTAGAGGAGTATTTCTCGTATGGCACAAATAAACAACCAAAATAAAACTCGAAAATTTGCTCAATTTCAAACAATACAAGTGTCACTTGTTCAGCAATGTCTGAATAGTTACATTGTCGTGTTCCAGACAGAAAAGCAGAGCGGGGGTGCAAGGCGCGCCCGCCCTGACGACCACTGTCCAGGCCAAGGGGCCCGACGAGGACAAGATCAAACAGATCCTCGCGCGGACCGGGTACACGTTAGACGTCACCACAGGTACATATTCTATTTAAAAAAAAACATACATAGAACCTCCTCCTTTTCAGAAGACTGTTAAAATCGCTCTCCCCATATTCCTTTCCTGTCTCCTCAGTTTTCCTATTCAGATCTTTTGGATTGGAGACCAGCATAAGGTTGATGAATGATCTGCTTTTTACCCTATGGCAGGAAGGGTTATTACAACATTTCATTTTACTTTTTCTGGCTTTATAGGTTTTTCAAATTCTGAATAATCTGCTTGGAATCAATATTTGACAAATCTATCTTTGGCCACAATGCAATGATTTACGTTTTAACGAACACATTTTTTAATTTTATACATCGCGTTTTTGATGACTGGTCATTCTAGTAGCTTTATATGTTATTAACGAAGTCACATTTTTTTAATTTCATACATCGCACGTTTTTGATGACTGGTCATTCTAGTAGCTTTTTATGTTATCAACACTTTGAACATACTGATATATATCTTGCGCTAATGCAATAAACAAATTTTCTTCATTAAGCACCGTATCTATTTTATCTAAATGTATTGCGATATCAGAGTTAAAACTGTTATGCAATGGTCATACATATCGCAGTGTGCTAATTCCCTGGACTATCGGTTTTCGCATTCTAATATTTTGAGCCAGATATGAGCATAATTACAGGTTGACTTTTAAAAGTTGATGAGGTTAAAGTATAAAGTATCGTGTTTATTTCTGTCGTCAAGTCATCAGTGCTGTGTTGTGGTTAAGGGATGTGGTCGCCACTGAAGTTACTGCCATTATGAGGTTTGACGTCTAAGCCTCAGAACGGGCGAATGGAAGAAATGTTCTTAGCAAATTAGCCTATAATATGTTGTTTTAGTATTTGTAGTATATGTGAGATAACTGTAGATTATCTAATACGACCAACAAGATCTTTGGAATAGGTGGATGGTATACTATGGTTCCTAACTTGGGAGTAGCTATGCCTGAGGGGTGCTAAATTGAAACTGGTGATGAAATTAAGCCGAGTCGGTTCGTTTACAATATTATGTGGTTTATTTAAGACTTTCCTCCTAACTTTGGAATCTTACTTTGTTTTGCCAAAGCTTTTAGCTGAAGTAGATTTGGCAAAATTTAAAAGGTCAGGAGCTACCGATGTATCTACTACATCGGTGGTTCCTGACCTTTGTGATGTGTTACAGGTCAGCGCAAATACGGGGGTCCGCCGCCCGGTTGGGAGGGCGGTACGCCCGGCGCCGGCTGCGAGGTGTTCTGCGGCAAGATCCCCAAGGACATGTACGAGGACGAGCTCATCCCGCTGTTCGAGCGCTGCGGCAGCATCTGGGACCTGCGCCTCATGATGGACCCCATGACGGGCACCAACCGCGGCTACGCCTTCGTGACCTTCACGTCGCGCGACGCCACGCACCGCGCCGTGCAAGAGGTAACTGCGACCCCCCACGCGCGCGCGCAGACCCCCCACACGCGACCGCACCCAGCCTGAACTTATCGTTGTTCGACTTCTTCCAATACCGCGTGAACTTTACGCTATATTAGATGTGGATGTGACCTTTTTGGTAAAATGATTGTCTATTTCATACATCTCTATCCAGGTCTATTTATCAGTCGTCAGGGTACCGTTGAAGTTTGAAAGCATGGTAATTTTATTCAAAATAGTAGCAAAGATAAAAAAGCAAGTTGTGAAAGAAGTCACAGTTTACGTGAAAAACATGTAATCAACTCGAATGTGACATTATTATTGGTAGAGGAGATGGATTTCATACTGAGTCTTTAATTTTATATGTACTGTTAAAGTTTAAAAACATGGATTTTACATGCATAATATACGAAAGATAAAAATGCAAGTTTTGGAAATAATGCAAAATCTGTTACGGGCTATTAAGACTGCAAAATTAAGAACTTTTTGTTTAATTAGTAATTAACGAACGAATTAACGAGTGTGTATTAAAAAAGTAACCGTAATCAATAATTGAAATTTTCATGATGGAAAGTTTGGCTTAATTACGTACGTACATGCATTTTTTTCAAGCAATCCGACAAATAAGTTCAGGCTGTGGTAGATCACAATAATGGATGTTGTTACAATTATTTATTTAAGAGAGTGGTAAACGAAGCCTTTTAATGTCCACTGGCGATGACTAGTACCCTGCCATTTTTTATATTTTCTTCCCAAATGTCTTATTACTCATTTAAATCTGACACTCATAAAGTTACCACTTTCAATATCTTGACAATTCAACTCTAAAAGGTTGACTTGTTAAGCTTTTTAAACAAAGATCGGTGGCGACTTTTCTTTATTTTTTTTTCATTTCCTATTAGCTTCGCATTTATTTTCAATAATATCTATTACTACTTACGGCCCCGCTATTTCAAGTCCCGTTTATGCTGAGCTTTCGTCGATGTTGCGAAAAACTAGGCTTTATTCCCACACTATTCGATTTCTTTTTTATTCACCCATCGATTAGTTTAATTGTTAAATGTCTGTAATCTAACTGTACTATTCATTCATGTCATTCATCGTTACTTATTATTCGTTTTAATTTTTCAAAAGGAGTTAAGTCGCATACCAATATGTCGATCGCATATTGATTGGAAAATTTTTGATCCATCGAATGAGTTTTGAGACGATCCAAATTGCTTGGAACGGTCTAGCGGTTGCCACCAATCTTCAGTAAAAATGGATGTTATCAAGCACATCTGTGACGATACACATTTGTAGCACAAGTGTTATAGTAAAACACGACCAATCAATACTAAATAATTAATTGGTAACACCAAATTGTGTCTAAAATTTAATTTGAATATGTCCTATTTTTTTAATAATTGGTGAAACGATCGAAATAAACCAAATTCTAATTTGACATCTACTTTCCAGGTGACTCGCCGAATGTTTAAGTATAATCCCTCAAAAATAACTGAATCACAGCACGATAGCTGACCGCAATTTGGCGACTTCGCTCCTTGTACATTTGTCCGACTTGTCGGGTGGAATCATCAAGCCCACACAATGTTGAAGGTCGATAAATATCGCGAAATTATTGACCTATTCAGTTATTTTATTTGTGTGTAAACGCATCTTACAATTAAAATGATTTGCGATATTTATTGACTGATAATTGCAAAATTTAGTCCCCGAAATTAATTCCCTAAAATTGTACATAAGAAAACTATTGGACCAAAAATCAGTTTGCTCATCTTGAGATAATAATCAAAAAATAATTACACTATTTGAAATTTATCAAAGTAATGTAACTCTTTAAAGTATGTTGACACTAAATTTGTTATCAAAAATATGTCACAGAAATACGAGTATCTAGCTACAATATTATTTAGGTTTGATTGTTTTAGTGTTTCACGATAAAAGTTCAAGGCACTGTGTTTATTGTGTCCGTCCAGTTAGCTAAATGCATTTTTTGATAATAAATCGAGTGTCGAATGTCTGATTCGTGATGGTTCCACCCGCGGCCGAAGTCTCCAAACTGTGGCGTCACTTGCAAAACTACTGTGTTGCACTCTCTCGCCGGTACTTTTGCAAGGCGCAATCATTTGCCTGACGAATATATTAATAACTGTATTCACAGTCACACTTGGGAGATTTAGATTTAAGCTTCTATCATTTAGCATGACATTAATATCCCACTGCGATGAGCACGTCAGTGACGCGCTCGGAGCGAGCCGCGTCACTCGCGTGCGCATCCGTTTGATAATCACTGAAATGTCAATGTGCAATCATAACACCTGTAATCTGATCTAGCCTCGCTTGTCCTGAGATATCATCCCGTCTTTCTGTGCACCTCGTTCAATTTTAAGTTGCTTTCATTATTTTTTGTTACCACCTCACTTGTACTCGCTTGTTTTTATTTTCACTTCATCGAACGGTCCACTTACAGGGTTAACTTTCAATTGGCTTCAAAAGTTCTCCGGCTGAGAATGTAATATATCTCAGGCTCTCCTCTTTGCTCCGTACAACACTTTCGGCTTATCATCAGTACAGTTAACTCATCACGATTGGCTCTAACCGACATCATTCGCCGCTCGCGCGCCCGCGCCCGCCGCGCCCGCCGCGGAGCGCTCGGCCGACCGATTCCGATTCCGAATCGAAACCGACTTTTCAAAATTTTTCCCTTATTATTTTTCCCACAGCTCGATAATCACGAAATAAAACCAGGGAAGACTCTGAGAATTAAGATTAGCGTACCGAATCTGCGACTTTTCGTCGGCAACATTCCCAAGTCTAAAGGCAAAGAGGAGATACTGGAAGAGTTTGGTAAATTAACAGGTAAAGTTGAAACCGAATGACTTGTTACGAGTTGATAGTTTGGGTTGTGCTGGGCTTGGGTGGGGGTGGTGTGGACCGCGGGGACCCGCTTGCTCCCGCTTTCCTGCAATGACCGCAATCCGCCTCTCCAGTCATGCCCGCGCGGCCGCGCGGCCGCCCGGGCCGGGCCATTGGCTATTCTCCCAAGAATTGTTCTTGCAGCTGAATGATTATGAAATTCGAAAGGGGAAAAAGATTGGCGTTACGGTTTCCTTTAACAATCATCGTTTATTCGTGGGGAATATCCCTAAGAATCGAGATCGGGACGATTTGTTTGAGGAGCTTACTAGGCACGCACGTAAGTCCTTGTCGAATTCATAATAAATGCTATTCAGTGGGCGCGCGCGGCCCGGCGCGAGGCCACCGGCGCCCGGCGCGAGGCCCCCGGGCGCACGGCGCGAGCCCCCGCAGGCCCGCGCCGCCCGGCGAGGCCCGGCTCGCGCCGCGCCGCGCGCGCAGTAGATTGCAAATGAAGTGTTAACCTGACGATTGGCCTCCGCCTCGAGAATGCTCACTGGTAATGACTGGAGAATCTTGCTGTTGTTCTCTAGACTTCTTCAGTACCGTATATGTTCTCCTGGAATATCGTTTGATTTGCTTCATATTTTGTAGCGTTGAGATTCAATTGTAAGCGAGGGTTGGAGGGAGCTTTGTATGATCGATTCCGCACCCGTTACCCTTCTAGGCATTTTATTGTAGTTGTATGATTGCAGCCGGACTCGTAGAAGTTATTATATATAGTTCGCCCGATGACAAGAAGAAAAATAGAGGATTTTGTTTTTTGGAATACGAGTCTCACAAAGCGGCGTCCTTAGCTAAACGCAGACTGGGAACTGGTAGAATAAAGGTTGGTATGTTACCGTTTGTACGTTCCTGTGATGTGTGATCGACTTGAAGTTTATAAGACGCCATGTATTGAATTGTATAACAGGACGACTTTGTGCAGGTATGGGGCTGTGATATAATAGTGGACTGGGCCGACCCGCAAGAGGAACCCGACGAGCAAACTATGAGTAAAGTGAGTACTTACGCATTAAGTGCAATAATTTAATGTATATTTTTGTTCTAACCTTATTCCCTTCGACATTTCCCCAAAAATTGCTTGCATTCACACATATTTTTGAGGAAATGTAAACAATTGACAATGAGTATTTTAGACGAGTTAAGTGGTCTACTTACACGTAGAATGCAGAAATTGTTTACCGACGAACTAAACAAACACAGAATCCTTCGTCAATTGGAGTAACATATTTTATAAAGAGAAGAAAAATCTCTTGTGCTTATTACCATCTTTTGACTGCCAAAGCTTTTCTCCAATTTACCGATTGGGAAGAAGGATCGAGAACGTCCCAATTATACTTTTATAGTGTGTCACGGTCTTTTTTCCAAATAATGAATCCATGATTTACTTAAAACCATGGAGAGTAGAGGTAAAGAGAAGTGTATTTAATGGGCTTAAAGACGACATCCTCTCCAGGACATTGGTTTTTTGTAGACGACTCCCTTCGACTCGCTTGATTTCGTCATTCCACCTAATGGGAGGTCTACAAACATCGCTCACAAATTACTGTATAGAAAATTGTTCTCGCGTTTTATTAAAATTCTACGTAGTACAGCATTTTACATGTTAATGCCCTTTTTAAAAACAGGTTATTCTCCTAACCTCTGCTCTCTCATACTTAGGATATCCTCAAATTGGCAGATTGAGAGTGTTGTGTTGCAACAGGTGAAGGTGTTATATGTTCGAAACCTGACTCACGACATCACAGAGGAGGCGCTGAAGGCGGCCTTCGAACACTACGGCGCCGTTGAACGAGTTAAGAAGATTAAGGATTACGCTTTCGTCCATTTTGAAGACCGAGACTGTGCAGTAAAGGTTCGTAAACAATGATTCTTAGATTAA